>NC_071469.1:29210298-29517798 GCF_028500815.1 Rissa tridactyla | reverse complement strand
TAGTTCCCCTAACATCCACCCTAGGCTGGCCCTCAGTCTTACAGGAACCACTCACCCCCAAATGCTCTTTGTAGCAAGAAATACCACACAAAAGCCCATCAAGATGAGCACAGTATTCTCATGCATATCCCTAAACCACAAGAAAAGGGGCATGACAAAAATCTGCTATTTCTCTACCACTTGAAGCCTGGAAGAGGGACCCACAGTTAATAGGCGATGGTAGATAACTCATTTCAAGAACAGAACCAGAGTCACAGGCTGAGGATGTGGATGTGCTGATCCACTAACAAGTCCCTGCAGAGCTCCAACAAGCCCTCACCAAAGTAAGGATTTCTATTCCATCCTCTTCTACCCGCCTGTCAGTGACACTGATAATTGTGCCCTTTTCCCTTGAAGTTACATCTTAACGTAGGTTTCCATAAATATCTTTCTTGATCATTCATTCCTTGTCAGGTGGGTGAACTGAGAGAATCCTCCTTCTTCATGTGGGAGCAGAGAAAGATTTTCCACTGCAGTTTCTCATTTGCCATGAAGCGAAGGCGGCACCTCCAGCTCCGTACTCCTGCTTTTTCTTGATGGTTCAGTACAAGGGCTCCCACCTACCCCCACACCACAGACCGCTCACAGGCGTGCCCTGGCAGTCCCTCACAGCCCAGGCAGAACCGAATGCCCTGTCTAATCCTCTGCACCCTTCTCTTGGCACCACTGGTCTTGCCCCACAGCCTTCAGTATAAGTGCTATCTTTGCCCCCTAACGCTGAATAAACCTTGACAGGTTTGGGTTTTTTCCTTCCATAGGAACCAGGATCCAGCCTTTTCTGCCTACACAGCCAAAATTCACCAAGGTCACTCCCCTCTGCTAACACAACCCCCTGACTTCCTAACATGAGCAGAAGTTTTCAGTTTCTGATGTACTGAGAGACTTTTTTTAAGAGCCAGGAAGATTCTGGAGGTGACAGATAGCACTTCGCACCCATTCCCTACTGGGAACTGGAAGACTAGTAGCTTTGGCCAGTAGATTTACAGCTGCTCCCAGGAAGCAGGACCAGGAAGCCAAGAGCAACATGTTGTACAGCTGGAACCTCTCCAGCTCCTAGCAGTTTCTCTGATCTAGAGATCACGCTGCTGCAACACCTCCAAAACGGGCAACTGCAAAGAAACTTTTGCTCTTGCCTAGGTCCTGCACAGAGCAGACCCACCCTCGCCCCAGAAAGAAGTCAAAATGCATATATCCAGTCGCAACTCCCAAGGTGTAAGGGGTCCACCTAGTGCAGTTAGAGCAGTACTGCCAGAAATGCAGGCACAGCAAGCCACACATGCAAGCTTCCCTTGCTTCCCATCAGCCCAGCAACGCTGCTGGTGACACTGGTGGGGACCCAAAGTCTCATCCTCTGTACAGACCCTGGGACGGAGGGGCAGATTCTCTGAAAGGGGCAGCACTCCACATGGACAGCACTTGCTTGATTTACTTCATCAGTGCAGAGCGAAGGCAGGAGGCCCCTTTTTAGGTTGTTCAGACATGGCACATTTACATTTAGTAAGAACAATAACCCAAGATGAAGGCTGCGTGCTTACAGGGGCTGAAGGCAGACTTTAGTTTAGGGAAAAAAAAGCCTTGGTAGCTGCTGGTTTGCTTCTTCTTCCCCAGCACCATTGCTGCACTTTTATTTCCCATACAAGATCCCAAAAGAGACTTGACCAAGGTCAGACTGTATGAAACAGGACCAAGAATGGGATCTGTACTTCCCGGTTCAGAAAGCAATTCCTTCTGCAAACTTTCTTTGCTGTTATCCCAGACGAAAGAACTTGAGTTTATCTATCTGATGTCTTCTACCTACACAAGCTTTTAGGTCTTACAATTTCCAAAGGCACTTCTGGCTGATGTCACATTCAAGGCCTGGGAGCTTAAGGATAGGGCCAAGACATTCTGCAGGGGTTTAGCCAAGTATTTTCATCATATCCTTTTCTCTGCCTTTTACAAAGTGGGACAGTGCTACACCCTGCTCCCTCCAATAGAAACATAACTAGGCAGAATTTGTTGACTGCAGGAAACCGAAATGGAAAAGGCTAGACCAAAAGAGCTGCTGCTCCAAATCTCATCCATATTTCCCATGTGACAAAGTCACAGCAGTTCACACATAACTCCTGTAATATCCACAGGTGAAACTGAAATTAAGTTGGCTATCAACTGTCTGAGTGATAGAAATCAATAGGCAAAGCAGTGCTGTAAATATGCACTGCCGTTTAGAAAGGCATTTAGGAAGCTCAACAACAAAAATGCCTGTGGCATGGAGTCTTAAAAAGCTTATGGTTTCTCATAAGCAGTTTCCTTGAGACCAGAGTCATGCAGTGGTCCCACACTCACTCGAGTGAAAGACTTGAGTCTTAGACAATTTGGTTATGATCAGATAAAACATAAGAGAGAGAACAAAAATAGCTTCCCTGTCTCTCCTTTCACCCGAAGCAGGTGAACCACTTAAATTTAAAAGACATCTAGTGGCAGATAAAAAGCTACAGAAAACAACTAATCAAAAGGATGCTACTCTGGAAACCTGCAGATTTCCCATTTTATGGGAGTGTTAGAAAGGAAAGGAGTTATTTCATTTTTTCATAAAACCAGGCACAAGGTCAACAGAGATTAAACGGTGAAGCAAGTTATGGAAGAGATTCCGAGACAACTAAGCCAAAAGTACTTGAGGACCCTTAAGTAGTACTCCAGATCCTCCTCTGCATGCGTCACCTGAACTTCCCTTCCTGCTGGCAAGGGAAGGTGGCAGACACACGATGAAACCCGAGAGTTTGTATAACCTAAAATTCCAAGTCAGGTTTAGGAACAGCCTAAAATAGCACTGGGGGATGGAGGGCAAGGTATTTTCATATATATATATATATACACATACACACACACACTCTTTTTTATATATATATACACATATATATGTATATATACACACACACACTCTTTATTTTTTAAATAAAAGAAATAAGTTATTAATTCTTCCTTCCTCAATATCTTCACTTCACTCCATCAATATGTTCACTTACTCTGAACAAGTAAAAACTTTCATCCCAGGGACTGACAGCAAAACTATTGTAAGCTCCTGGGACCAAGACAAGCCCGCTGGGTAGAGAACAGTGAAGTATCTGAAAAAGCCCACTGTGATTTGGGGAGTGGAAAACCAGTATAACTGGGAGGTCTACAGGAGAGAGACCCTAAGTCCCATCCAGCTGGAAGATAAAGGATAAGCAACAGTAGCCTGAAAGAACCCAGATTCTACCCACACAGGAATGCATGAGCAATACCAAACAATCTCAAAGACTTTTTTTTAGTAAGAACTTTCAATAAACACACACGCATATATACAGCCATCTCTCGCAAAGACAAGCAGTTAAGTGGTTCCACATTCAGGACAGGGTAGGCGAGTCAGCACCACCTGGCCGGTGGTTCACAAGGCGCTGAAGATGCTCCCGTGTGCGTTCTCATGGCTACTTCATGTTTCTGAAGGGAAGGCCAACAAGTCTTGGAGACAGCCTCAGTGCAGGCACACACAGCTGGAGTCATGTGTAACAGCTGTGTTACTGTGTGAGGGAGATGAGAGGGAGCAGCTGGGAAAAGAACAAGCAAAAACCCTCTAAAGACTGCCATGAAGGGTCTGCAGACAGCGTCCATCCACAGGAAGTCCAGTCAGAACTTGACTGAGAAAGAAGTCCCACATGAGCAACCCTTCTCTGCCTGGGGGTTGCTCACCACCTGGAAAGAGCTGCGAATCAGCTCCTGGCTGAAGTCCACCATGGAGCCTTTCACAAAGGCAAAGCTGTCCACATCCACGACCACACGGGCGCCACCTTGTTCAAACACCCTGCAGAAAAGCAGCATATTGCAGCATTAACTGTGCTGCAGACATGACAAAGAAGCACAGCCTGAGCGCTTCCCTTATCTCACAGGCTTCCCCCATTCAAAGCAAGATACTATCATGTCACTGTCCTGGTTTCAGCTGGGATAGGGTTAATTTTCTTTCTATTAGCTGCTGTGTTTTGGATTTAGTATGAGAATAATGCTGATAATACCTATTGTTTTAATTGTTGCTAAATGATGTTTACATTAGTCAAGGACGACTTCTGCTTCCCACAGAAGTCGAGAAGAAGCACAGACAGGACAAGCTGACCAAAAGAATACTCCACACCATAGACGTCATGCTCATTATATAAATGGGGGCTGAGCAGGAATGCATGATCACTGCTTGGGATGGGCTGGGCAACCAATCAGCGGGTGGCGAGAGCGACTTGTTTTATATCACTTTATTTTGTATATTATTTTACCATTATTATTATTTTCCTTTTCCATTACTGTTCTATTAAACTGTCTTTATTTCATCCCATTAGATTTTTTCCTTTTCTCTTATGTCTTCTCTCTACCCTACAGGTGGGGGAGCGAGTGAATGGCTGTGTGATCCTAGCTGCTGGCTGGGATTAAACCACAACAGTCACGCACACCCTTCTTGTCACCTTTGTAAAGAACAGTAACACCTGACCACCACTACACCCCTTTGTCCTTGCCTGTCATCGGGATTGATAACTGTGTCCAAGGAAAACTTGTACTGGAATCCAGAGCAGCCACCTCCTTCCACCTGCAGCCTGAGAAACTCTGAACCTTCTGTGATCTCCAGCAGCCTCTGCAAAGAAGAAAAGGAAGAGGATGAGAAGACCTGCTGAACAAACTAGCAAACACTCAAATGCCTCCCCTATGGGCCTAGGGCAGGCCAGGCAGCTTCGAAGTCCCTCCCAGAGGCACCGGAGCTGCCTCCCGGGGTCCCTACCTTGACGCAGCTCTCGCTGAGGAAGACCTGTCCTTCACTGGGGTCGCTCTCCGTCGGGCCTGGCTGGGAGAAGGACGATGCCCACCGCAGCGGGCGGCCCACCGCGCAGGCAGAGCCCGGCGGGGGCGCGGGCAGCGCTCGTCCTCGGCACAGGGGAGCGGGACAGCAGCTGTGGGAGAGGAGAGGAAAGGGGGAGCCTCAGAGGGGTCCCAAGTCGAGGGCAGCCGGCCCGACCCCGCAGCCACCACCCTCTGCCGCAGAGCGGCGACACACGGGGACACTCGACACCTCCGACGGGTCAAGGGGACGGAGCGGGGCCGCCGCCACCGCAGAGCGGTACCTCATCCGGGTGCTCAGCGCCAACCTCCACCATCTCCTCAGCGACCCCGGCACCGCCATGTTGCCCCTCACGCCCGCCTCAGCACCGCCCCCCCTCCTCGCCTCCGCCCGCCCATTGGCTGCCCAGCTCCGCCGCTTCCGGCGAGGGCCGCCATGGCGCCCGCCGAGGCGGAAGTGCTGAGGCGGCGAGGGTTGCTAGGCAACGCGCTGCCCGCCCACCGGGCCGGGGCCGGCGGCAGTGGCGTCTCCATCGGCCGGGCCGGCCCGACCCGACCTGACGTGTCCCCGGAGACGGCAGAGCTCGGCTGCTGGCTCTGTAAAGCCAGCAGAGCCGCTGGAGCTTTGCACAAGGTCATGAAGCTGCCGCTCGGCCTTGGGGATGTTTGTTTCCATAAGTGGTGACACTCATGGAGGGACATACACAGCAATAAAACAGTAAAGAGTAATAAAATAACTAACGCGGTGCTCTCTAGCGGGGCATGTTTGCCCTGGAATTAGCTGTGAGGGTTGTTAATTCCATGCAGCACCCAGAGACCCCGAGAGGGATCAAGGCGCCGGCCCAGGGGAGTTCGACAAGCTGAGGGGCAAGCACGGGGCCAAGCCGAAAGGGGTTTTAATTTTTTCCCCTGATCCTGGCTTTTCTGGTTTGCTGTCCTTTATCAGGCGGGGGCTCAGCTCAGAAATCCCCACGGAGGCCAGTTTTCCTCCAAGGGGGTGCTTGGCCTCCCGCACACCCCCATCGTCCCTCCCTCCGGCTCCTTGCTTCCCTCCTGCTGGAGCAGGGACCGCGGTATGGGCAACACTTCTCTCGGTGGTTTCACCTTCTCCTTGGTACCTCTCCAGAGCCATCTCTGCTACGATCTGCTCCCTCCTAGGGACTTAGTGGCTCTGCATCATTGACTCTTCACAGTCAAAATGCCAAGCAAACAAGGAACTCGGGCCCAATAAAAGGTTACATGCCTTTTGTTCAAGGTGCTTTTCCTCTTGGAAAACTTGTCTCTAGAGAGTTGCTGTGGATGTGTCTTCTCTTACCCGGTTGAGTCCTGAGGCTGGCTGGCAGCCCTAAGCAGAGCAGCCCTAAGCTGAGCAGCCCTGCGTAATTTCTCTCTTAAGCCTGATGATCTGACATGTGACAGCATGTCTGGCTGGTTGCTCAAAGGTGCGTCACGGTTAAAAGAGCCTTTATCTCTTTCTTCCTCGTGTGCTTCTGGGGGAGGAATCCTGTTCCTCACCCCCGGCCAGCCCTGTGGAGAGTCACACAGTGGGATGGCAGAGGAAAACCAGTCATCCCAGCAGAAGGGGGTGATTTAACATCAGGGGACCTTGGGCCCTGGTGGTTTGCTTTCTCACTGTTCCACTCTAAGCAAGGCGATGATTTTGCAACCACGTGCTTTTGTTAGTTTGTCCCACCCTGAGCATGTAAATAAAGACTGGTCTGAGCTGTTTACTTTTGCTTCTTTTGGGTTAACTCCAATGATGTTAGGATAAAGCCAGAAAAGTATCACAGGCAGGGTCCCAGGTGGGCTGGTATTAATGTAGGTACCTGCAATGGTAGATGAATCCTCAATCAGGCATATTGGAACACTTAATGTTTAAAAAAAAAAAACATATTGGGGTGTTTCTCCAGTTATTATCAATGTGGTGTCCCTAAAGCAGATGACTTGGGAGAAGCAAATTAAGAACTCCTGGGAGAAAAGGCGGGGGATCATCATGCCTCCGTTCCATATCGCAGTGGCTTTCCTGCTCTCTCCTGCAGGGTGTATTAGACCTATCCCACTGCATTTCCCCGTGTTGTGACTGTATTCACCGTGAACACCTTTTGGAGAATGGATATAGCCCCAAAACCAGATACTCTTACTTTCTAATTGCCTTCATTTTTACCAATGTTAAGTATCAAAAGTGTGACAAGTACCTTCCAGGCACTTGGGGATGTTGCTCAGATGGTTAATGCAGACCAAAAGAATGAGAAAGAGGCTAGCTGGCCCCTCTCAGAGTTAATTTAATCTAATTAATAATCCACTGTGCTGAGGAGTGACTCAGGTGTTGGGTGCAAATTTTTGGAGTAGCGAGGAGAGGTGGGTGTAACTGAGGAGAACAGCTATTTTTTAGCACCTCTTTCTTATCGCTGGCTGTTTTTTCATTCTGCTGGCTATGTGGTATGGCGGTGATTTTCTCTTACACAGAGTTACAGTCTATGTTTTCTTCCTTCCTGGGCTGTGATTTTGTTGGCCATCTTGTTCCTGACAGCTTGATGTAATCTGTTTTTAGGTTTGGTTGTGTTTTGTTTTCCCCTTCTTATTCTGGTCTGTGGCATCTGGGTTTGGGGAGTTCCTTTAGCTCCCTTTAAGCACACTGTATTGAAGAGATTTGTCTGCGAGTTGAATTCTCTAGATGTTTCGCTCTATTCTCCTCTGCAATGTGTGTGCTTAAATCATCTTGTGTCTGTTTTGGTGGAAAACTGAGCTTGTTTCAGCGATTCGGGAACTGGCAATAATAAAACCTCTGGCGTGGTGTTGAATGTGACAGCGGCTTGCGATGCATTTCATCGTGAATTCTGATGATTTGTAGCAAAAGGAGCATGTTCTGGCTGAAAGAACAGTCAAATTGATTAGTGTCTGTATGTGGATTTTCCCGAGAACCTGATTTGTGTATTCAGTGCTGCTGTAGTGCTTGCAGGTGCATCTTAAACTACTGAGCTGCAAATGCAATGCTGCTGGAGGGATTTGGATTCATTTGGTGTAGCTAGCTCATAAAGTGGAACCGGAGACTTTTTCCTCATATAATAGGGTTGGTTGGATTATGGAAATGAAGAACTCATCTATCAGTCTTGCTGGAAAGAATTTATCTGTTGGCTTTCTTGGCCTTTTCTCCTGGTGTTTCTGCACCTTAACACAAGCTCCCCGTGATGTCGGTAATCTAGGAGGAGTTCTGTCCCCCTGTCTGTCTGTAAAAAAAAAATAATGAGACCAGCCTAAAGTTGCATTGACTGTTTCTGAAGTATTTTGGTGAAATGTTGTGCTCCAAGGTGACCTGGAGGCCCATGTCTTGTATCAGATGTCAAAAGGGGCATTTACCTAAAAGCAAGGTCTGTCAGGCTGATGACGGTTATGCTGCCCTGGGGAATTTAGTGCTTTAGTGCTGTTATTGCAAAACTGGCACGATGGTAATGTGTGATACCAGCTAAAAACCTTGGGCAGAAGGTTTCTGCTTCTTTCTTGTCTAAAGGCCTTGGCTGTAGTTTTACAAACAGGCTTGTTAGGCTTTTTATTAATCCAGTTCTGGGGGGGATAGATGTGTTAATTCTGTTCCTAGATTCAACAGTCGTTAGTCCAAAGCCTTTGAAATAGGCATAGCGTTGTACATAAATAGTTGCTGTTATCGCACAAAAGCGTCTGGGAAGCTAAGGCAGCTGGAGACCCGTTTGATGGGGGGGCATCCTCAGTTAATGTATTGTGGAATTTGCTCCCAAGCATGACACTGCTTATCCTGCGAATGTGTGGCGGTAGTTTATGGTGTTGCTCTGACCCGACGGCACTCCCGTTCCCGGCGGTCACATAGCCAGCTTTGTTTATCATCTGTAGGACTTGAAGGATGGGGAGAAGGAAAGCCTTTCTAAGGCCACGCATTCCCATGCGCAAGGAAAAGACTTTATGTGGGTCGGTTACGAAGAGTGCTAGGTGGGCTTAAATATGTGGCTTAGTCTCAGCAGGGCCTTTTGGGGTTGTATTGTTTTGATAGGGCTGCTGTAAGCACCCTGGCCTTGCTTGCTTGAGGCCTCTGTAAACTGAATGCTTATTCAGAATCTTTAAAAAAGTTAATAAAATAAAAGCCCCACCCTGCGAAGGAAGGGATTTTTTTTTTTTTTGCTGAAGTGCTCAGCAGAGAGATGCGGAAGAGCAAGTCCCACTAACACCTCTGGGGTTTCTGGTGCCACATCCTTTGCGGAAAGCCTGAGCAAAGTGTGGGGGGTTTGCCTCTGAGTCACTTGGCAGCACAGCTGAGGCGGAGCGGGCAGACACCTTACTGGGACAGAGGTCTGAAGGGGAGAAGCTGTGTCAGCTCTGCCGCGTTCCTGCCAAATCAGCGCTCGTGTGCCTTTATCTCCGTTGTGTTCCTGACATGACCCTGTTAAGGGAAACACTTGCTACCACGTGAAATCAGTGAGAAGCCTTAAGGTTTAGCTTGGGTCAAACGCTTGCTGAAGCGTCTTGGACATCCTCTGGTTTGTCTCGGCATCAGCAGGACAAAGCTGGGAGTCTCCGGCGTTGCAAAAGTAGGACTAATGTGTATGTGCTGTGAAAGGCAGCAACCGCAGTGATTACTTAGTACATGTAAGTCTTGGCACTAGCGTTACACAGAGAGTTTTCAACACGCAGAACACGAGGTGCGGGATAAGTAATGAATAAGGATACCAGCCCGTCTACTAGCTTCTTGAGTGTTTTTTTCCCCCTTTCAGTAGAGACAGCGAAAGAGCTCCCAGCTCATTGCACAGGCTGCGTGAGCACGTCGCAGATCGCCTAGGCTGGAAGCAACCTTTAAGATCATCAAGTCCAACCATCAACCTAACACTGCCAACACCACCACTAAGCCATGTCCCTCAGCACCGCATCTATGTGTTTTTTAGATACGTCCAGGGATGGTGATTCCACCACTTCCCTGGGAAGCCTGTTCCAATGCTTGATAACCCTCCTGGTGAAGAAATTTTTCGTCATATCCAATCTAAACCTCCCCCGGTGCAACTGGAGGCCTTTTCCTCTTGTCCTATCGCTTGTGACTGGGGAGAAGAGACCGACCCCCACCTCGCTACACCCTCCTTTCGGGTAGCTGTAGAGAGCGATAACGCTCCCCCTCAGCCTCCTTTTCTCCAGGCTAAACCCAGCTGCTGCCCAGTGCGGCCCAGCAGCGGGGGTACTGGAGGGGGCGTCCGTCTGTCCCGGCGCTGCAGTTCCAGCACAGCCCGTCCCGTCCTTCGGTATCGGTGTCACCGCCGCGTATCCGCTGCCCTTTTCCAAGCTCCAGCCCCCCCCGCCCTGCGGGACGAGGACACGGCTGCTCCCTCCCCCGCCGCTACGGTCCCGCCCCCGGGGCGGGGCGCGCCCCCGCGGAAGGGGCGGGCGGGGCCGCCGCGCTCATGTGACGCCGCCGGGGAGCAGCCGCTGCCGTCGTTCCCGCCGCTGCCGCCGCCATGGTGCCGTCGCCGCTTGCCCTGCTGCTGGCGCTGGGTGCCGCCGCCACCGCCCTGGCCGAGCCCCTCCGCTTCGTGGACTGCGGTGAGCAGCCCGGGCGGTGCGGAGGGTCGAGAAGGGGGGAGTCGGGGGTCAGCAGGGGGAGAGGGCCCGGTAAACCCGGCTGTTCCTTGCAGGTTCCAAAGACGGCAGCATCCAGGAGGTGAACGTGAGCCCCTGTCCCACGCAGCCCTGCCAGCTCCACAAGGGAACATCCTACAGCATCAACGTCACCTTCGCCAGCAGTAAGAATCGCTTCCCCAAGCTGGGTGGCCGGGGGCTTGGGGAGGTCACCTCTGCGTCCCACTGCTTGCGGGGGGGGAGAGGGGGGATCACTTCTGCATCCCACTGCTTGGAGAGGAGGGGGGAAGCTGGGGGGGAGCGATCACCTCTGTGTCCCACTCCTTGGAGAGGAGTGGGGAAGGGTGGCTGGAGAGAGGTCTGGGTGGAAAGAAGTGGCTGGGGAGGAAGAGCGTCACTTAGTTGTGTTCTTACAGGGTACGTCAAGGGAAGGGGGGGTGTAAGGTAGAAACATGTTCCCTGCTCTGGTGCCTTGCTTACGCTTCTCTGTTTTCTGCAGAGATCGAGAGCCAGGGCAGCAAAGCGAGGGTGTACGGCGAGATGCTGCACGTGGACATCCCCTTTCCTATTCCTGAGCCTGATGGATGCAAGTCCGGGATCCAGTGCCCCATTCAGAAGGGCCATTCCTACAGCTACCTGAATAAACTCCCTGTGAAGAGCGAGTACCCCAGTGTAAGTAAGCAGGCAGCTGGTCTGCTCCTCAGGGCTACTGCCCTTCCTGGGGCAGTCTCACCACCTGCCTTTAGGGACACCTTGTCCTGTGGTGGTGGTGAAGAGGTTAGAAGCCTCCTCAGACTATCTGGTGGCACTTCTGCAATGAGTGTGACTCAGTCCCAAAGTCTCAAGTTCACACTTTGGGACAGACCCAGCGGAGGAAGCAGCTGCTAAGTGCCCTCAGCTGCCCAAGTATCTGCCCGTTCTGTTCTAGGCTCGTATGTAGCCCCCTGCAGAGCCTGCTGTGTTCAGCCAAATGCTCCCAAACTGGGGGTGCTTGGCTCCAGGGTGCGGTTCAGCTGGGGGGCCGCAGGGTGTTTCCACTCTCCTGCTTACTCAGAGAGTGGGGATCCGAGTACAGTCGGTGGAGGTCTCCTGTGTCGCACAGCTGAACCCTCCATCCATGGAAGATACTCCAGGGGTCACCCCATGAGCGTGGCCCATCTGCTGCAGCGGGGGCAATGCCCCAGCTCTGTCCTCTTTGCGCAGAGCTCCCAGGACCTCCTGCCTCCACACAAGTGATAACTTCCCGTGTTCTTGCCGTACAGTTTCGTGAACACACTCATTTCCCTCTGCTTTTCTCTCTCTTTCAGATTAAACTGATCGTGAAGTGGGAGCTGGTGGATGACCAGGACCAGATGTTGTTCTGCTGGAAGATACCAGTGCAGATCACCAGCTGAGGAGCCCTGCCAGTAGCAGGGCTTGGGGAGGGGAAAAACAGAAGACAAGACAGGCCAAATTCTTTTATATAAAAAGCATTTCTTACTGCTTCCTTCAGAGCTCTGCAGCCTCTGAGCAACCAGTACTGTGTTCCTGCAAGGTCAGCTGCGGGCAGAGGGCTCTTGCCCCATTAGAGCCCTCTGGGGTGTTCTCACAGCAGCTCGAGGGGGAGCAGTGTCTGCTGCAGGAGTGACTGAGCATCGTCCTCCAGCTGCTCTGCGGAGGCACTTTAGTTGTTTGAAATGGAGCTGTCTGTCCTCACAAAGGAGTTTCTCTGCAATGAACCTGGCTGGTGTTTGAGCTGCTACCTGGTAACCCTTCAGTGCCTCTTCTAGAACGCTGGCTGCATCCACCCTCCTGTGCTTCTCCTGCTCCGGGAGACCCCGGTGTGACCGGGATGCCCCTGGCACCTGCGTTTGCCATCCATGCAGCTGAAGGAGAGGGAGGGAGCCTTTCCTTGAGCCTGCTCTGTCCTGGGCCCCTGCGCGAGCCAGCAGGACTGTAGCTGGGAAAACTTCCTTTTTGTGGATGCAAAGCCAAATGACATTCATCTCTGCAGGGATGATTCTTTCTCTAACCAATGTTTTGCACTACTACTAACTTGGAGCTGCTGGGAGCTCCTGAACCTCTTTTTATAACTTTCCTTTTAATAAAGGCTAGACAAAATCTGCTTGGGTTGTCTTCTGTGAGTGGAGAGGTGCAGGAGGAAAAGCAGAGTGGCTGGGCATCTTCTAGTTGGGGTTGGGCTGGTCTTACTTCTCCGCTGAAGGCATGGATGGAGGTGGTATGCTGGCCTGAGTGTGCGTGACCTGTGAGCAGCCAGGCGTCTCTGCTGCTGGCTAGCAGGGTGTCCAACTGGCACTGTCTGGCTGCGCTCCTGCCTTGCTGGTCCTGTGCTGGCCTGAAATTGTTGCAAAGGCTCCCTGAGGAGGTGGTGGTGTAGAACGTGACCTTGCTTGCTTGGCATAGGTAAAGGCCTTTCCAGTGAGGGCTCTCGGTCTGGAAAAGCAGCTCCCAGACCTGCCTGAGGGCTCTTGCCAACTGCAGAAACCTACGTGCTCTCACGCTTCAACTGCAGCCCACCGGCCTGTGAACAAGGCAGGGTGTGAGCAGCCGCAACCACTGTGCTGTCTGGGGGCGGGACTGGAGTTGGCTCCTCTGGCTGGTGCTGGGCTGGGGAGATAAGCAAGTATTTGGCCTGGCAAGGGTCTCTGCTCTGGCTCAGGAGAAGGAAGAGGCTGGGTGCCAGCGTGAGAGGGGTAAGAATTGGCTTATGAGGCTGGGGTGGCCTTGCCAGGCTGGCAAGGGAGGGAGGCATCCACAGGGAGGATGTGGCTCTGGTACCCCTTAGCAGAGGCAAGACAAGCACAGTTCTGACCAGCCCCAGTGTCTTGAGCCACAGGGGCCCAAAATAAATGTTTTATTTAACAACATGAGAGAAGTTTCCAGCAGACTCGGTTAAAAAAAAAAAAAAAAGTCACCAACAACTTTACAGAAAGGAAGCTGGACCTGTCCCCCTGCCCAGCCAGCGCGGGGCACGAAGGCAAAGTGCAGGGCTAAGGGATGCGCCTGGGCTGGCTGCAGGGAGAGCTGGCCCCGGGGCCCCTCCGGCCTCTCCACCACAACCCAAGGTTAGGCAGCAGCTTTAGAAAGAAGCTGGGGCTGACACCCCTCACTTAAAGCTCCAGCCTGGGGGCTGGATGCTTCCTGAGGAGCGGGGCCAGCACCTGCGGCGTGGGTGAGGCTTGTCGCTAGGTCAGTGCAGCGGTGGCAGGGAGATGAACCCCCTTTCTCAGCAGAGCGAAGGGGGCAGAGGCTGGGGCTGGGTGGCAGGGGAACATGTCCCGTGCGTCTCCATGGCACGGGGCGATGCGACAGCTGCTGGGGGCCGGGGTGGGCTCTGCTGTGGCAGGAGCAGGGGCTGGCAGGGTGGAGGGTGGGTGCGGAGGCTGGGAGGTGGCAGGGAAGTTGTGCGCTTCGGAGGAGAAGGAGCGAAGAGCCTCGAAGCACCCGCAGTCCTGGGGGGTGGGGATGGTCCTTTCTGTGTGCTCCCAGCTCCTGGGTGCCAGTCACGCGCTGGAGGGGAGCACCCTCAGCCCCCTCACCCCTGCTCCCTTAGAGCTACGCTGCCGCTGGGCGCTGGGCTGTCTGGGGCACGCAGTGGTGGGGCTGGGCCAGGGCCACGTAGCCTGGCAAGCAGTGGCAGCGGTAGGAGCCCTCTGTGTTCTCACAGGTGCTGCCCTGGCACAGGGGCTCAGGGCCACCCACCTCCTCGCATTCGTTGATGTCTGCAAGGAGGAGAAGGACTGGGGTGAGCTGGTGGCACAGCGAGCAGTCCCAGACCACAGCCAGCACCTCCTTGTGCCCCTGCCACCCAGCCAGCCCTCCCCCACAGGTGTCCCATGCCGTCTCCCAGCACCTCCAGGATGCCCACTGCGACCCCACCAGCCTCCCACACTCCTCAGCACATCCACAGAGACCCCTCAGTCCCCAGGGGTGACATCCCCAGCATTTGGCATTCCCCAGCACAGGAGGGAGTCCCTCCCAGCAATATACACCAGATAAGCCCCCCTCCCCGCCCTCCCATGCTCTGCAGCTGGTGACACCCCCGGGTTAGCAGCTTCCGGCTAATAAGTTGTGCTAGCATAAGATCTGGGAGAAAGGCCACCTCCGGCCTTGGAAAATGCCTTTTCCTGATCGGACAAGACCGAGGAGGCAGATGATGGTGGCCCTGAGAGGCTGATTATCACCTCTAGGAGCAGAACACAGAGGGACCTTGCACTGTGCAAACAAGGACTTGTTTTATTAACCTGCAAACTGTGCCAAAGGGCTCCCTTGGCCGGCTCGCTGCTGGGCTAAAACGTGCAGCTGCCCTGCTGTGATGGACACCCTGCCTGACACCCCAAATTGTGGTGGGGCCATCAGCTGGGCAGAGCATCCCTGTGCACCCCAGAGCCCTTGTTTGCAACCACAGGACCTCCAGAGCCCAAATCGGCACCTGCCAAGGCAGGTCCGAGCCCTCTGACCACAAACTCCATCCTCAGTCCCCCGTGACTGGCAGGTAGTGGGAGTGGGGAGGAGCTGATGGGTTCAGATGGCCACCCAAGGGAGAGTGAAGGCCCCAGCAGTGACCAATGGATCCCACCAGGGATGAAGAGCTTTACCACCCTGGGGATCTCATGTTATCCCTAGCACAGGTGGAGGGGGCCATCTGGCAAAGAAAGGGAAGTGCAACCCCAGAGAAGGAAGCTGGAAGCAAAAACTCCAGCTGCGGTAGGAGGAAGCACAGCAGCCACGGGAGGAAGAAGGAGGAAAAGGGAAACCTGAGATGAGAGAGCTTGAGGAACAAGTCAGCCTTCATACACAGGCAAAGCAATGGTTGAACAGGCACTGCAGACTTCGGCTAAACCTCAGGACCAGAACTTCGCCGTGGAAGGGATGGGCTTGCTCAGAAGCCCAAGGAGGAAATGTTAGCCAGCACATCAAGGAAGATGTGCTCGGCAGCCTGGGAAGCCCAGGGAGGCAACCTTGCTGGGAGCTCCAGGGAAAGGTAAAAGCAGGAAGAGCAGACCTTCCACCGAATTGAGAGAAGTAAACCAAGCCTACTTTAGCCCAGAAGCACCTGAAAACCAGAAGTGGTAGAGTCACACTAGCAGTGCACACCAAGCTCTGGAGCCTGCCTGCTCAGGCGAGGGTGGGGGCAGACAGCCAGGGCAAGCTTGTCCCCATAGGCAGGTGAGAGGGGAAGCAGTGCAGCAGCTGCAGAAGTACCCTAAAGGCATCAAGTCAGCAAGGTAAAAACATGGGGGTGACTGAACACCATGTAGGAGAACTGAAGGGGAAAAAATTGAGACAGGCTCCAGTGTAAAATGCGTGCTAGTTAGTCCAGGACACGAAAGGCAACAAGCAAAGGCTCCGTAAATACATTAGCAGGAAACAATGGGGAATGTCGGTCTGTTCCTTATCGACAGAGGAAACAAAAGCCAGCCAAGCTGGCTGGAGCAGCTAATGTGGGCTTTGTTCCAGCCATCATAAAAATGCTCGTGGTGACCAGACAGGGCGCAGACCATGTTTGAAGCGTTTAAACGAGGATGCAGGAGTACAGGGAGGGAAAGGCTATGCTGTGATGGAGAGGTTCGACACTCAGATAAAGTAGCTACAGCCAGATTGCTAAAGGCTTGCTGCAACTCATCTTCACGTGCTTAATGCTCCCGCAGCTCCTGAAAAGTTAGCAGTTTTCTCTGAGATGGAGGATAAAGGAGGTCTGAGAGACCCGAGGAAGAATAAATCTGGTAAGTATCTTCAAAAACAGAGCAGGGAGAATCCAGAACTACAGACTACTCACCCCCATTCCCTTAGGCAGGCCAGGTTTGTGAGTGATTAGGTGATAACCCTCCAAAGCCTAACAGGGTCATTAAATAGCTGGTGCAGCTCTGTTAAGGCCTGATTATGTTAAGCCAATCTGGTTCCCTTCGCTGACCTGATAACTGGTGTGTCAGATAAGGGAGAAGCGGCCGGGTATGATGTGCCTTGGCCACGGCGAGGATTTCAACACGCTCTCACATGACACACTCAAGCCGACTGAGAAAATACGGTCTAGATGAAACCGCAGCAATTGCACAACAGGCTGCAAAGCCGCACTCCAAAGATAATTAGCAATACCTGGCTGTTACAATAAAAGCCATTTAAAGCATCGCCTGTCCTCACCCCTACTCCATTCAGTGTTGTCATTAAGGTGGACAAAAGAAGAATCCCCACGATTATGAAACGTATGTGTGTGATGCCAGCACTCGGGGTGGGGGTGGGTGTTCAGACTCATTCTGAGCAAGCAGAGGAGCGGTCCAAAAATCAACCAGACAGCATTCACTGAAGGCAAGTGCAAAGCACTGTGGCCAAGGACACTGAGTGCACAAACGCAGAAGGAGAAATAACAGCTCAGGCAGCCATTCTGCCCAGCAGCATTTGGGGAGGCAGAGACCATGGGTTCTGTAGGAAGAAGCTGCATGATCGTGTCGTGCAATAAGGATGCTGGGAGCTGGAGTTAGTGCCGTGCCTAAGGAAGGAGGGGGTTCATCTGCTCTGTTGAGTGCCCGGGGCCTCAGCTGGTTTGGGGAGCTGCACCGTGAGAAGGATGGAGGCATGGCATAGGGATGCAGAGGAGATGGAGAGAGAAGCTTCAGAGACCGTGTTTCATCGGGCAGGGTGGAAAGTGAGGAATTTCACCAGGGCAGAGGTGAACGTAGAGGAAAGTAAGCAGGGAGAGAGTAACAGTGGCTGGTGGCGTACAAGAGCGTTGTGCGAAGAATGGGGCGATCAGCTGCTCCCCGCGACGCCCTGAGGTAGCTGCCAGCAGAAAGTGGCAGGCTGAACCTCCAGGACGGTCCTCCCAGCTCTGTGGGACGGAAGCAGTCGGAGAACGGGATAATCCTCTGGCAGCTGTCCCAGCCACCACCGCCAGAGAGCGGCAGCCGCCAAGGGATGGATGCCGGGACCGGGTTGCAGCCCCCGACACCCCCCGGGCTGGCCCCGGCCGCCACTCACCCACGCAGGCCATGCGGGTCATGTCCAGCTGGAAGCCATCAAAGCAGTCGCAGGTGTAGCCCTCCCGCACACGAACGCAGCGCCCGTTCTCACAGCCGTTGAGGATCCCGCACTCCTCAGCCTGCAGCCCCTCGAAGCCCTCGTAGAGGCCTGGAAGGTGGCAAGACGGTGTCAGAGCAGGGTGACCCTCTGCCCAGATGCCCAGGGGACATCGGGCACGTGGCAAGACAGTGCTGGTGAGGCCAGGAGCGACTCAGAGCAGCCAGGAACAGAGCTCGCTCCAAGCCTGAAGCAATCTGGCTGGGGTGGGATCTGCCACGCAGTCCCAGTGGACTACCTGGGTGGGAAAGTACATCTTTGTGTCTCCCAGTACTCACCAGTTTGGCTGGGCAGGTAGCGGGGCGAGGACCGCCCTGGGCCATGGTGAAGGCTGCCACGAAACTCGCTGATGGGTTCCCTCCGAGGGAAACCAGAATCGGGGTTTCCGTATTCAGACTCCAGGTAATTGTAGTAGGGGCCTATATCTGGACCGGGAAGGCCATAGTGGGGGTCCTCCAAGCCTGGTCCATACTCATACCTAGGTCTTTCTCGGAGCTCAGCCCCTCTCTCACTGTCTTCACTGGCCCCATTACACAGGAAAGCAAAATCAGCTGGAAATGGTGAGAGAAAAGGAAGGGTCAGTGCAGCCTGGCTCAAGAGAAGTAGGTCGGCTACAGCCAGAGAGGGTATGCCCACACTGGGCCAGCTTGGCCAAGCCTGCGTTCAGTGGCCTCCAAAGCTGCAGCTCTGTATTTTGCTGATAGCACCCCGTCTTCGAGAAGACCAGCTCCTGTCTAGGGCCAGCAAGTCCTTGAGCAGTGAGAACCCTGATTCCCAGTGTGCTCCCATGTTGGACTACCACTGCCTCACCTCTCCTAAGCTAAGCAGAAGCAGCAGGATGCACAGAGGAACTCTCCCCTCAGTCACCTTGGACTCACTGCAAACCAGTTTCAGGTACATCCTACCCTCTGGTGCAGCACAACTCTGGAGAAGGGGAGGGTTCACCCACTCCTTGGGCTGGCTTTGGGGAATGCAGACAACAAGAGGAGCCCTCACTGCAGCCATATGTGGCCAACTCTGCACGACCGGCAGCAGCCCAGCCCGTCCCCACCGCTGCCAGTGTGATGCTGGCCCATGCTGGACCACTCACCAGAGGACCTGTGCGGACAGAGCGCGCAGTTCTGTCCCCAGGCTTCGCCTAGCCGGCAGCAGCACTCGGTGTACGTGGTCTGCTCGCCATGCAGCAGGTCTTGGCAGATGTAGTCAGCGACGGTCTGCCAGCAGACATCCAGGTGGATTTCATACTCCTCCAAGGCATCTGTGGGTGCCATGAGCAATGTATGCCATAAAAATCACCCAGAAGAGTGCTACCCGCTTTGTCCCGAGAGGGATGACCGTGTGGCCCAGCTCCTGTCCCCCTGCCTTGGCTGCACGCTTTGCTGGCACTGGCACCCCTCAGCCCGGCACTGAGCCCCCACCCACTGCTCCCTCCTGGGAGATCCAGCTGCGGGGTGGGATGTGCAGGGTGAAGGTGTGCTGCAGCAGGGGCTCGGGCTCACCTGCCCTGCTGGAGAGGTTCACACACCGGTTGCCGGTGGCATCCAGCACGAGAGGGAGGCTGCAGAAGCAGTGGTAGGAGCCGTCCGTGTTCAGACACTCGCCGTTGATGCAGTACACTTCGTTCTGACACTCGTCCTGGTCTGCCCACGCACAAGGACAGAGCAATGTTTCAGGCTGGCAGACATGGGCAATGCGACCCTTTCCCTGCCACCTCTTCTTTCGTTCCCCGGGAGAGTCCCAGGAAGCCTGTCACCCGGAGCTGGCCCTGTGGCATGGGCAGCAGGGACAACTCTGGGTGCAGCAGCACCGCTGTCCCTCTGCAGACGGTAGGAGCCCCCGCTGCTCTTTGAGGCCATCTTACCAACACACTCAAGCTTGCTGGAGTCATAGAAGTAGCCTGTACGGCAGAAGCACTTGTAGCCCGGCACCGTGTTCAAACACTGTCCGTTGCGGCAGAACTCAGAGCCAAATATCTCACACTCGTCCATGTCTGAGGGAGGGAGGGAGAGGGAGAGCGAGAGCATCTCAGGGAGCAAAGCCATAAAAGCTGGTGGCTGAGTGCTGTGCCTGCAGAAAGCCAGCATGGCACCTTGGCCTGGACTGGCACATCCCAGAGTGAGCCCCCCGCCTTTCCCACTGGCCACATTCCTGGGAGCGGAGGGGGAAGCACCCACAGGCAGAGCAGGACGAGGGATGACAGGGAACAGGAAACTTTCACAAATAGGAAACTCATGTGTGTTTCTGGAAGGTTGAGAACACAACCCCCTGAAGGTGAAGCAAAGACTGAGCCAGCCGGCCACTGGGACATCTATCTGTAACCCAAGGGTTGTGTCTTACTGGACCCCATTCCTGGTTCGATATGGGCATGGGAGGTTTGCACCGAGGACAGAGTCACTGCCAGCAGTGAGGCAGGACTGGAGGAAAGGGCACTTCCAGCTCGGTGATACTGGCAATCTGGGATTTCTCTGGACAGAGGAAAGCAGTAGCAGGATGTTAGCTTCCACCACCACAGCCCCAGGCAGATATTCCTGAGGATGCATCTCTGTGCAGGGCTTTGCACAGCACCTTCTCTATTCCCCCCGGAAGAAATGAGAGAAAATGGTGCTAGTACCTGTGAAAGAGATTTTTCCTGAGAGCAGATCTTCCTGGGGAACATAGCCTTTCCCAAGAGGGCAGATCTCTTGGTACTCCACTGGCCAGGAGCCAGATGCCAAGGGGAGATGGGAAGAAAAGAAACAGCTCGTTAGTGCAACCAAGGTGGAGCTGGTGGGCAGAGCACTGTCCTTGCCCAGTGTGCTGGGTCCACAGTCCTACCTGTGCCCGGGATGGGGCAGGGGTAAGTCTCACAGTTGTCACCCCAGGCTGCCCCCACCGTACAGCAGCACTCCTCCTTGGTGATGTTCTTGGCCAGGACACTGTCACACAGGCGAACGTCACTGATGTGGTAGTAGCACTGCTTGCGCTCTGCGCTGTCAGAGAGGTGGGCTGCGTGTGTCTCAGGGCCCTCTAGAAGACAGCAGGGCAGGGACGGGATGGAGTCCTTGGCACCCCAACGCAGCATCCCACACCTACGAGGTCCCAGAGCACACCCATCACCGGCAGCGTGACCTTCCCAGGTCCCCACTTTCAGGCTCCTCAGCTCCTCCCAGACGAAAGCTTGCCCATGCCTGAGTGGGCTTGTGGAGTCCTGGCAACTCCTCAGCTTTATCTCACCCCAGCCAGGACTACCATGCTCCTGCTCTAGCTGCCACCCATGCTTTTGTCCCAGCTGCCTACTCACCCATGGCTGCTCGGGGCTGGCACTGCCCTGTCTCTGTGTCGTATTCCTCGTGGTCGCTGGGGCAGAGGCAGAGGAAGGATCCCTCCACATTCTCGCAGAGCGCAGTCCCACACACGGCGACCATCAGCTCGCACTCATTCACATCTGCAAAGCAAGGGGCAGCGGTGGCAGCTGGAGCCCTTCCTCTGCATGGGCAGCCTGTGCATGGTCTGCAGCATGGAGTCACTCTTCAGCAGGGAGATGGAAGCTGCTAGGGACGAGCTGAGAGCTCTGTTCAACACGAGTCTGGCAAGAGCTTCCTGCCCTGCTCTCAGTGGATTCAAGGAGCCTGAACTCCAGCTTGCAGTGAGTCACTGGATCACAGGATCATTCAGATTTGAAGGGACCGCTGGAGGTCTCTAGTTCAAACCCCTGCTCAAAGCAGGGTCAGTTTGGGATCCCACCAGGCTGCTCAGGGCTTTCTCTTATTGAGTCTTTAAAACCTCCAAAGGTGGCGACTGCACAGCCATCTGGGGCATCTGTTCCACTGCCTGCCTGTCTTCATGGTGAAAACGTTTTTCCTTGTATTACACCCTGTCTATTCTCTCCAGGCACCCATTAAAGTACCTCTCTAGCACATTCAGTGCCTGCAGCCCCCAAGCACCTCCTTTCCACCTGCACAGAGAAGGGCTCCATGTTCACTGGGAGCCACTCGCCTTTTCATAGAGCCCTGCTCCTTTGCAGTCCTGAGGATCTGCTGTGCTAAGGGGAGGGGTTTTGCCTCCATGAGCTGCCCTGTCCGTGTCTGGGATTCCCCATGCATAGATGCAGTCCCCATCCATGCCCCAGGAGCCATCACACAGTGGGGACACCAGCCTGGCATTGCCAATGGCTCTCCCTCACTGACTGGCAGAGCGACCGCGGGAGACTCACCAACGCAGTAGTGTCCGGAGGGTGAGCTCTCATAGCCACGATCGCAGAGGCAGCGGAAGGAGCCGTCTGAGTTCTCACAGAAGCCGTGGCTCCCGCACAGTGTCTCGTTGGCGCACTCATCTATGTCTGCAGCAGAACAGAGAGCAGGAATTGCCTCAGACTCCACCTCTCCCAATCGTCTCCCCCTTCTCCTCTGACCCCAGGACACAGGGATGGGGCAAGCATTGCCTTGATGTGAGGGACTGGGACTGGCTGCCCCACTCACTCCCCTGCTATGAATGTGCGTGTTAATAGACGCTTCCTGCAACATCCGAAGATGCAGAGAGGCCACATGGACAGAGCGACAGGAGCAGGGTGGGAATGGGAAATGGATGGGAAGTGTGGGAGGAGGCTGGCAGGGAAGACTTAGGGTAGCACAGGTCCCTGCAGAGGCATAAAGGGACACAGAGACTCTGGAATCACATCGGCAGGAGATACAAGGGTGCAACTGAAGTGTGGGGGGCAAGTGCAGGCAGATCTAGGATGATACCCTCCTGCACTGTTCTTCTTGACCTAGTTTTTCTCCAACTGCTACAGTGCTAGGGAGTAATCTCTGCCTTGCCCCAGCCCAGTGGGGTTGGACAATCACAACTGGGTCCTCTGCCTATGGAGGGCAGGTTTACAGCCCTGCTGGCTGCATCCCGCTCCCCTCCTACCTGCACAGGGCAGATTTATTTCCCTGGAGTAGGCAGAGCAGCTGCGTGCCCACAGCCCACTGCTCCCAAGGCCAGGAGCAGCTCCACATGCTAAGTCTGAGTCCTAGCACAGCCCAGAGCCCAGCGGCTGGCAGCAGCTCCTCCTTGCTGCAGCCTCCCCTAAGCCGGGGGGAGCCTCAAAAACTGCAGAAACCCCTTTGCTCTTTCCTCTTTGCTGGAGCCTAAACTTCAAACCCAGACTCCCCAGCCCAGCACACAGTGGTACCAGCAGCCTTTCCCCTCACCCAGCCCTGCCAGGCAGGTGACTGGCACGGGCAGCAGCCCCAGCAAGCACAGCTTACAAGGGAGCTGCGGTCCAGCCCCAAGCCTGGAACGGCTGTAACCTGCCTAGGACTCTCCCCAAGCGGAAAGCAGTACAATGCGGTGTCTGTTCCAGATGCCAGGAAGAGAGAAGTCTAGACACAAGCAGGCAGCTCAGCCAAGAAAACAAACTCTCAGCATTATCTGCCTCTCCACCAGCCACATGCTTCCTCCTCCTTCTCCCCCGCGCCCCTGGCAGACACGTCCCACAGCCACCCTGTCCCTGCCAGGAGGAGGGACAGGGACACCCAGGGCTGTACTCACCAATGCAGTCACCCAAGGGGGTCCAGTGGAAGCCGGGCTGGCAGCCCATGATACAACGGTAGGAGCCCAGGCTATTCTGGCACCGCCACGTGCCGCAGATGGCATCCCCGTACTCTTTACACTCATCCACGTCTGCAGGGAGGAGGGCAAAGGAATGAGGATGATCAGATGGGGACCCTGCTTGTTCTACGGCAGCACCTGGGTCAAGTTCAGTTGGCCAGAGACCCTGAGCCACTGCTAGTCCTCCTTACAAGTCTCCAGCAACTTTGGGTGCTGTGAGGAGAACTGTCCTCCCCCCCAGCACTGGCTGTCCATCCCCCCCCAGACCCCAGGGGGCTGATCTCCCCAGCGATGAGCTCTCACCCACGCAGTCATCAGTCTCCTGGGAGTGTTTGAATCCATTTTCACACAGACACCTGTAGGAGCCTTCTGTGTTCAGGCACTGGCCTTGCGAGCACCGGGACTTGTCTGCGCATTCATCCACATCTGCAAAATCAGGCCAAAATCGTCAACCTGGATCTCACAGCAGGGGAGGCAGCAGAGGGCAGGTCCCGATGTGTGCCCCTGCCATCCTCCAGCTCACCTTGGCAGCTGACTCCACCAGCCGTGTTCGAGAACCCAGGAGCACAAATGCAGAAGTAGGATCCGTGACTGTTGAGACACTCGCCATTGGGGCTGCAGATCTCGCTGTTCAGGCACTCGTTCACATCTGCAGAGGAAGCAGAGTCAGGGCCATACACCCAGCTCTAGGGAACATCCTTCACCTAAGCCACATGGATTCCCTCTCCCCCTTCTCTTACAGGCAGCCCTTGCAGGGCTCCTGAGCCCTGGTTTTCCTGCCATGGAGACAGGGATCTTCCCTCTCCAAGGTTATCCTGCAGTTGGCTACAACCTTATGGGTGTGCCATGCATGGTGGCATCACCTGCCAAGAAAGAAGGAGGATCTATAGGGAGGCTGTTTGTCCTAGACCCAGAGGGCTGCAGGGATGGGGTTCGTACCTTCGCACATGGTGCCATTGATGAGCTCGAAGCCAGCCTGGCAGTGGCACTCGTAGGAGCCCAGGGTGTTCCTGCACTCTCCCCCCAGGCACTGAACAGCAGGGTCCTCACACTCATCCATATCTGTCAAGCAGAAGGGCACAGCACAGTGAGGCCCCAGCTCTTGCTGTCACTGGAGAAGACCCCCACCCAGAGAAGCCATCACTCAGCTGTTGGCCTGCAAAGTGGGTTTGAGCTGCCCTCCCAGACCATCCCGTCACAGTGAGATGAGGGCAGAGACTCCCTGTTACTGGGGTGTGAGGAGTCACCCCAGACCCTTCACTCCCCTCCATCACAGGGACCAGGATAAACTGGATCCCAGCACCAAGTCAATGGTGCCCAGTGACAGGACCAGTGGCAATTGGCACAAACTGAAACACAGGAGGTCCCATCTGAAAATCAGGAAACACTTTTTTACTGTGAGGGTTGCTGAGCACTGGCACAAATTGCCCAAAGAGATTGTGGAGTCTCCCTCCTTGGAGATAAAGAAAATTGGGCGTGGTCCTGGGCAACCAGCTCTAGGTGGCCCTGCTTGAGCAGGAGGGCTGGACAAGACGATCTCTAGAGGTCCCTTCCAACCTCAGCCATTCTGTGATTCTGTGAGCACAGGGATACTGCTAACCCCAGTGTCCTGGGGAGCTCTGCACTGGTTACCACAACCACCATGAGGCCAGCGCAGAGCCACAGTTGCTGACAAACTGCAAACACCAGGGAAGTATCCCAGCACCAGCCATACCTTCTGTGGCTCTGCTTTCCTACGTGCCAGACTTGCCTCCAGTGTCCTTCTCCTGGCAAAGCTGGCTGGGGCCCTACATCAGTTCTTACCCAGCTCCAAAGGTCCACACAAACCCTCTCCCACCCAACTCCCTCAGGCCTTGGCCAGAGCCTGCTGGCACTCTGGGGGTTTTGCTGACAGCAGAGGAGAAAATGGTGCCTTCCCTCTAACAGGGGGCTGTGACATGCCAGCAGGCTGCTGTTGCCTGCAGGCCCATGAGGTAGGGGGAAGCATTGGAGGATGCTGCTAATCAGAAGGATGGGCTGGTGTGCAGGCAGCAGAAGGCATGCTAGTGGAGAAGGTCCTGCTGTACTCCTCTCCCCTGCCAGGAGCTAAAGCCCTGAGACTGGCAGCTCCTGGGGGCAAGGCAGGGACCTTTTCTTCCCCTTCGTAGAGCATTTGAGCAGGACACAGGCATAAATGAGCATTGATCCCTACTGCCTTGGGGCAGGATTCCCAGCTGTTCAGCCTCAGAGGGTTGCAAGTAGCAAAATTCTTGAATCCTTCTGGAGATGAACCATAACCTAGTTTATTTATCACAAAACTATCTCAAAACCCTTATCATTTTTCAAATATGAAACACAGATCTACAGACAAGGCCACCAGCCAAGGCAGGGAGGAACGTGCCATCCTGCCATCGGGTCAGCGTGACGCAAACAGTATCAAATCCTGATAAGGTGCCCTCGTGACATGACTGGGGCAAGGTGGCTGAGAAGGGTCTCACATGGAGTCTTGGGAAAGGGGGAGGGCAGACGGAAGTCATCAAATCATGGTTCTTCCATTGCACCCAAAAATCAGATGGAAAATAAGCTCATTTCATGCTGGCTTTCTCAGACACCAAAACAGAGGAGAAGAGAGGGAGGAAAGCCTCCCTCTCCTCCCCCACTGGAGGCCCCCATGCAGGGGGGGGTCTTCTGAGAGTCACATCAAAGGCAAGATCTTCTGTTTGCCAGCTTTGTGCAGGCTGCAGAGCTCTGCAGTGCTCCAGAGAGAAATCTGCAGCACAGGGCCAATCTTTAAACAAATACCTTTGCTAGCTCTGCCCCCTCCCTTCCCTTGCCCCAAACAGGGAATTTGCAACAAGCCACCTCAAGCCATCTCAAGTCCAGGATGTCCCCTAGGGGCAGCCACCAGGGAGGGAGTTTCCCTGCCTGCGCCGGGGCAGTCAGGCTGCGAGGCTGGGACAGGGCGCTCTCATGTCCTGAGCAAAGCAACCAACACAGACCCATGCTGGCGTTAACTCTCTGCCACGCATACCTGGCACAGCAGAGCCCTTGAACTACCCTCTCCTTTTTAAACATGTCCAAGTTACACTAAGGGCTGGGGAAAAAAGAGGACCCCAGGGTGCCCACAGTCTCTCCACTGGCTGTGGACCCAAAATTTCTCCCCGAGGACCTACAGTCGGGGCACATGCTTCCAGACACACAGTTCTGAACTAAACCACACATGGCTCCTCTCTGCCCTTGTTTCCAGGCCTCCTGTACTCCTCTGGCCTTTGTCAGCATCCTCCAGGTCACCATTAGTCCAGGAGTCTCATCAATGAGTCCTTGCCCCCATCCCTTTCCTGGGTGAGGAAGATCACCTTCCTGCTGCTCTAGGTGATATCTGCTTGCAGCCCCTCCCTCCACTATCTGCAGATCAAAGAGCTAAAGAGCTGGAGAAGGATCCTGAAGCTGAAGAAGTCCCTGGGCCCCACCAATAACCCAGCTGTGGCAAGGTCTCCTCCCTCATTCCCTCCAGCACCTGATCCTCTGTCCCTGGGAAAGTGGTACCTTCACACGTGCTGCCATCTCTGGACACGGCGTAGCCCGTGTCACAAGCCATGCAGGAGTAGGAGCCCTCGGTGTTGAGGCAGAGTCCAGAGGGACAGGCACCCGGGGCAGTGCACTCGTCGATGTCTGCATAAGCACACAAGGGAGAGTGGGATGAGTGGGAAGGATGCAGAGGAACCATGACGAGGGGCAGACGTGTTGAGGGAACCAGCCAACACGGTGGCCAGGACTTGGGCAGATCCAAGTGCTCAGGAAGAGTCCAGAGAAACATCTGGACTGGGTGCATGACACTTCAAAGGGTCTGGACTCAGGGCTCCCCGATACCTTGGCAGCTCTTCCCATCAGGTGCCACCTCATAGCCTCGGTAGCAGGAACAGCGGAAGGAGCCGTCCAGGTTGACACACTGCCCGTGAGCACAGGTCCCCTCCGCAAGACACTCATCCACATCTGCACGACACAGCAAAGAGCAATATGGAATGGGAGGGTGCTCAGGGCCTTCCCTGCCACCCAAATTGCGAGGGCACTGTGCCCTGGCCACACAGGCTGGCTGCCCGCGGGAGGAGCATGCTGCCCATGACCCTGCTCCTTCTGAGGTTTGCAGGGAGCACTGCCGTGGGGGGCATGGGTGCCACCCAGAGACAGCCCACGTTCCTCACCAATACATCTCCCATTCCTGGGCTGGTAGCCATCCCCACAGCTGACACACTTGTAGGAGCCTAGTGTATTGACACACTTTCCGTGGGGGCAAGGGCTGGGATCCACGCACTCGTTGATATCTGCCAAGAAACAAACTCCTTTCAGGCTCCCAAAGGCAAATAGTGAAGCCTTCTCCAGGATGTCCCCTCCAGCTGGATCCTCAGAATTCCCCTCTGGGGGACAGCAATGCCCAAGAGCAGGTGAGATGAGTTTTCCAGGGCTTGGGCAACACTTCTTATAGTCCCATTTATCACTCAGGATCCTACACCCACACCCGAGGGCTGACATAATCCAGCAGCGAAACCCGCTGCCGCAGGATGTTGCCAAGGCCAGGAATGTGCATGGGCAGAGAAAGGGATCAGAGAACATCTGTGCAGGGCTGTTTCATCAGGGACTTTCATAACTATGATTAGGATGCAGCCTCCAGCTCAGGAAGTCCTTAAGGCAAGTGCTTTCTGGAGGCCAAGCCGGGGGAGCAGCATTCTGTGCATGCCCTGCTTCCCGTACTGCCTCCTAAAATAGTCTCCAACTCTCTGCTGTAGATGAGCTACCAAGAAAGGGGGATCTTTGAGCAGGCACATTGTATGTTTACAAGGTCGAACACTCTGAAGGGCCCAGGCCACGCCACATGAGCGGGATGCTGTGGGGACAGGTGTCCTGAGTTTCTGCAGCCTGCTCTCCCTGGATTCCACTTGCCAGCACAAGGGTCTGGTGACAGAGCCAAGCTGGCATGAAAATGCATGGGCATCTCCTCCCAGAATAGGAAGTAGGCATGGGCTGGTCATAGGGGATCTCCCTGGGGAGGTGGGAGAGGATCTCAGGAGAACTCCCCTCTCCCAGCCCAGGAAAGCCTGTCCCTCCTGCAGCAAAGGACAGGCAGCCCTCAAGGGGAGACACAGGGCAGACAAACGGGGCGGGGGGTCTCCTCCCTTGCAGGAGGATACACATGAAGTGGTGAGAAAAGGAGGTGTTCAGGCCTGCACAGGGTGAGTTGGAGGGCCAGGGGAACAGGGATTAGTGAGCTTCACCTTCACACTGTCCTCTGGGGCCCATGGCAAAGCCCTGCTTGCACTCGCAGCGGTAGGAGCCAGGAGTGTTGATGCATCGCTGTCCCCGGCATGTAGAGGGCTGTTCACATTCATCTCGATCTGGCAACACACAGGGAGACAGTCCCGGAGTCTTGCCCCTCCAGTGTGGGGAAGGCTGGGTGCAGGAGAGGAGCTGCTCCACCTGCAGCAGGCTTTTCCCAAGGGACCCATGCCAGGGCTCTCCTCCATCCCCCATCTGTCCTTGCACCCCCCTTGCCATGAAGTAGTGATCAGAGCTGGCATTACAGATCTCCATGGGCAAGATCCTGCCCCTGAGCGAGCAGAAGAGGGTGATCCCCATGGATCAGGGTGTCCATGGGCAGGCCTGCAGAGAGGGAGGGTGTGCGGGTGTGCATGCGTGTGTGCAGGGGTGTGTGCACTGTGCAGGTGTGTGTACACATGCATGAGAGAGCATGAGGGCGGGAGGCTGGGGAGACCCTGGGGAGGTGGCATCCCTGCGCCAGGCGGACACGACTTACCCTGACAACTCTGCTTGCCGTCCAAGACAGCCAGGGTGTACCCAGAGTAGCAGACGCACAAATAGGAGCCCACGCTGTTGATGCAGCGACCTTTTCCAGCACAAGGACCTTTCAGGCACTCATCTTCATCTGTGCCCAGGCAAGGAAGGAAGCCAGGCAGTCACCACAGCAGCCTCCTGCCAGCCCCCTACCACCCTCCTGCCAGCCTCATGGAGCAGCGGGTGGGCAGGGGCTCAGCAGACCTGCCAGAAAACCTTCCCCCAGGAACCTGGAGGACCAAATGGTCCATGGAGGCCCAGCAGGCAGAGGAGGTGCCAACTTACCAATGCAGCGGAGGTGGCTGGGGTCCAGCGTGTAGCCAGGGTGGCACACGCAGCTGTATCCCTCCGAGGTGAGCACGCAAGCGCCAGCTCCACAGGAGAGGGGTGAAGAGGCACAGTTGCTGACCCCTGGGAGAAGAGAGCACAGGGTTGGGGGCAGCAGTCCAGGGTCTGCCTTCTGTCTCCAGCACCACACTGGGGAGGCTGCTTTTTTCCTTGGAGAGAGATGGAGCAGGCTCAGCTCGCTCCTCTACATCTTCAGGCAGCCAGTGCCCACAGGGATGCAAGGAGGACACTGCAGACCCTGCCACCGCCTCCAGCCCGGGGCCAGCTGGGACCCCCCAGTCCCCCGCACTGCGCCAAAAGGGTGGTGAGGAAGCCAACCAGCCCCACACCTCAGAGGAGGGCTGTCGGCAGAGCCTGGCACCTGTGAGGGGGCTCCTTTTGGAGTGACAGCAGGGAACACCCCCGCCACTGCCCTGCTAAGTGGGGCACAGGCAGCAGTGGGGGGGCAGTGGGGCACTGCATGCCCCTCGGCACTGAGCCGGCTAGGGGGGGCCAGCCCAACCCCAAACAAAAGGCTATTGAGGAAGACGCATTCCTCAGCAAGGTGCCTCTGCCAGGCCTGCTCCCCAAGGTGCTCCAGCCCCCGGCGGAGGGTAGAGGCCGCGCTCCCAGACACTTGAGCAACCCTGGAACAAGAGCGTCCTTGTTTCCGGAACAGTAAACAAGCCGCCCTGGGAGCCACATGCCTCCCCTCGCGCTCCCACTTCCCGATGACTCAGCTCGCGCCGCAGGGGGAACGGGGCCAAAGCCACCAGAGCGGGCGCGTGATCCCCCTCACCCGGCAGCCACCACTGCACCGTGCAAGCAAGCTGCAGGGGGGGAAAGATCTGGGGAGCCAAACACTTTGCTTCCCATATGGGATCACTCTCGTGCTCCACCACAGCCAGCCGGCTTTTCACTGGCAGGCTGGGACAACACCCCAGGGTGGTAGGGCAGGAACTTTTCTTTGGGAAGTTGTGGGGCATGTGGGAAGATAGGCAGGCTGGGGAAGGGAGAGAGCCCCTAGGCAGAGCTTAGGGCAAAACTTCCCCATAGCACCAGGCAGGGAGAGGAGGGAAGTCCCTGAGAGCAGTGGACACACACCTGAGCCCTGTGCTGGCAGCTGTGTTGGAGCAGCAGCATCCCAGGTGCTGGTGTGGCCAGGCTGGGGAGGACCACGCCAGGACTCCTCTTCCTCTGCTGAGGAAGAAGAGGAAAGGTGAGGCCCAGCCCCCGATCCCAGGCAGAGGTGCAGACACAAGGTTTACCCGTGCTGGGTGTCCCTGCACTGACAGCCCCAAGAGAGCACGTGGGAAGGGGCCACAGGGTGGCTGCGGAAACCCCATCATCTTGTTATTTAACACAGCCTCCTCCACCTCGCTGGAGAACCACCACCTCCCTGCATGCCTACAGCCCCACATCAGCCACTGCGGTGTGGCAGTGGTCCCCCATGCCACCCTGCAGCCAGCCCAGACAGGAGCCTGTCCTGCCCAGCACTGGGGGCTGCTGTGCAGCGGAGGCAGCTCCCAACCTCCCCGCTCTCCTCCCTCCTCACTGCCCCATCCTCTTCCCCATGGCCACCCTGACCTCCTATCAGCCAGGCACTCACCTCTGCGTGTGACAGGCTCTGCAGTGGTATCATCAGCACCCTGAGGGACAGAAACATAGGACTGCCTCTATCCACGTGCATGTAGCTGGGATGCAGCACCCCTGAGACATTTTCCCACCCACCTTCCAATTCATCTTGCTCCCTGAGACACTGTGCTGGGAGGAGAAACTGCCATGGCTAGGTGCAGCTGGCAAGGCCACGCTGTCCTGAGTACATTGTTCAGAGCAAAACACAGCTCCTGGCCTGCCCAGGGGCTACCTGCAGAGGGGCAGTGGCAGCACGCCATGTGTGTGAGACCCAGGGCACTGCCATGGGGCAGGCGTCTCCACAAGGCAGCCAGGAAGAGCAGTCGGGCACAGTAAATACTGCCACTGTCACTGGTGGCTCTGGAGGGCCGAGGACAGCCACTGCTTCAACCTGTCTCAGAGTGTGACCTACAAGAAGGGTGCTTGGTGCTCAACACTCTTTCTCAGCATCCCCTCCTGGCAAATCCATGGCTGCCAAAGGAGATGCTGGAGCACAACCTGGGTCTCCGCTCTGAGAAACTTTCTGCAACAGATGAAGAAAACAGGCAGCTGAGCAACACGAGTCCCAGCCTAGCTTTGCTTCAGATTTGGAAGCTTTGGTTCAAGTCTCTGCCCTCATGTGTCCTTGGGCAAGTCACTTCATGTCTATGAAGCAGGACAATGGGAGTGCTGTCCCTTCTCTCAGAGGAGCTGCAAGTACGTTCTGAGGGCTGGGCTGCTACAGCAAGGGGGCACAGAGATGATCAGGAGAGATATGGCCCAACTTCTCCTGACAGAAGGGATCAAGAGACACATACTATTCAAGTGAGACTCATAATAAAGAAGGCCAGCCCTGGGAGAGCCCAGCAGAGAATCGGTCCCCAGGCTACTCCTATCCAGACAGGGTGAATTCATGCAGCCAGTGTGGGAGAACCCTGCCCCAACTGCTCTAGAGGGGTTTCTGTTGTCCCCATGCCAACATGGGGACACCTGTCTGCAAGCTGGGCTTAACCATGACACCAGTCTCTGCAAGAGGAGCGCTCCTTGAGCTGTCTGCAGCGGTTCCTCTTCCCCTGCTGCCCACAGACAGGGAAGGCTGACAGCAGCCTGGGCTCCTACCCCAGCCCCAGCGAACGCCAGCTGGAGTCAAGACTAACCATGAACTAGTGCAGTAGAGCTCCCAGCTCCTGTTGGCGTGAGCTAATGGCCTCTTAGCAAGAGCTGAGCAGGTACGAGGCACAGTGCCTTCAGCCATGGCAACTCGGCCAGCGTGGTAGGGTTTGCAGTTCATACACTGTTCCCTCTGGCAGCAGCTACTTGCTCTCTTCAGCACTCTCTCTGACCACATTTCACACCTCCCTGTCACCTACTTGCATGACATCCCCCTTCCTGCCCAACAAGCTACCATGGATGCCCCCAGACAAACCTTACTCACCTGCACAGCAGGGGAAGCTTCACCTGGAAAATGAAACAGTGCATGGTGAGCAGAGCCAAGGCAGGCAGGCCTCATCCTCAAACCCTGGCTGCCCTGATTTCACCCCACCTCTAAGACACTGACGCTCAGTCTCTTATGCTCCTCTGCAAGAACCATAGAACCATAGAATGTGTTGGGTTGGAAGGGACCTTTAAAGGCCATCTAGTTCAACCCCCCTGCAGTAAGGAGGGACACCTTTAACTAGATCAGGTTGCTCAGAGCCTCATCAAGCCTGGCCTTGAATGTCTCCAGGGATGGGGCCTTCACCACCTCTCTGCGCAACCTGTGCCAGTGTCTCACCACCCTCATTGTAAAGAACTTCTTCCTAATGTCTGATCTAAACCTACCCTGCTCTAGTTTAAAACCATTGCCCCTTGTCCTATCGCTACATGCCCTTGCAAACAGCCCCTCCCCAGCTTTCTTATAGGCCCCCTTCAGGGCCTGTTTGTTCCCTGGGCTTGTTCCCAAAGCCACCTCACCCAGGCTCCTCTCCTGGCATGGCACAGACCCCAGGAGCTTCCACTCCAGCAGGTGCTGGCACAAGCAGTCGGTCACATTTCCCTCCAGCTGGGCTGGACAAAAGCCCAAGGACTGCAGTGCCAGGGCTGCCACACAGACCTGAGGTCCGGGTGGAGGCAGCCTGGCCAGCCAGCACCAACTGCAAAGCTGTGGTTGCAGGAACCTGAAACACTCAATCTCGTCTCCAAAGGCTTGAAGACGTGGTGTCTCATACCCCAGGAACACTAGTAGGGCTGAAGAACACCTTGTATATTCATACAGATGTAGAAAGCCCTTATCAGCTAGAAGTCCATCCATTGGGGCATGGCAGGACCTGGGAATTTGCCCACCCTTGCTAGGGGCCCAGATGGAGCAGCTTTAAGCAGCAAACCCCACACTACCCTCACCTGCTGAGGCACCAGGGTGGGGGAATGCCTCCAGGATGCTCCCATGCAGGCTGTCCTGCAGCCGATGTCTTCTTGCTGCCCAGTCCAATGTCCAGTTGCTGCTCTCCCCTTGCTCTTCCAAACTGAGTGGCAGCTCTTCTGCCTCTGCCTTCCTCATCGACAGGCGGATATCAGAGCTGGAGTAGGTGTAGCCATGTCCTGCTGGGCAAATCTCCTTGAAGGCCTCTGTGAGGGAAAATCAAATCAAAGCTTTAGAGCGTAGAGGTTGGAAGGAAGAGGCTGGTGCAGGAATCACCTGGTTTACCACACCCAGACATGATGGTGGGACCATTGGAAGAAAGAAGTGAAGACAGACAAGCATGTATGTGAATGCAGGTACCAGTTTCTCACATCCTATCATTTTCTGGAGATTTCTAAGGGTTAAATCCTCATAGAAACACATATGGGCTTCAGTGTGTGGATGCTTTGAGTGGAAGGAATCTGCTCACAGGGCAGGGTAGATTTCTAACAGCCACTGGCTGGTACTCCCAGACACCAAACACTAAATCCCTCCCCTGGGTCAGTACTGATAGGAAGGGATCTTGCCACAGGAAGGTCCAAGCCGAGCAAGAGAGCAGATAAAAACAAACCCCTGGTACATGGGCACTGAGCGCTTTGCACATCACTCATGATACTCTGCACAAACCACCTGAAGATTTTTCCCAGCCCTGAGGATTTTGGTGCTTTCCCCTCCACCCTACCCCATGCTGAGATATGCCAAACTGATCCTCACCTGGCTTTGATCCCAGCAGAAGATGTACGAGAGACAAAAGGGCTGTCAAGCAAAGCCAGACACAGACATGGCTGTGCTCTCCCTCTGGTACAGAGTGGTTTCCTATCAGGGATTTCTCTGTCTTCCCAGTATTGTCCAGGTCTGCTCCCTGGGCTGCTGTACCCATCTCACAGGCCAGCATTTGCATCACTCAGCTCTGGGTCCTGCAGTCGTCTGTGTGGTGGCAAGTCCAGGCAAGCCCAGGCAAGCCCAAGCCCCAGTCTAACCAGAGCAGGCAAAGCCGAAGCGGGCACGTCTCACCTGAGCCGGGCACGGGGCACTCCTCGCAATTCTTCCCCCAGCCCTTGCCGACGCGACTGCAGCAGCAGATCTGCTGGGTGATGCGATGGGAAAGGGGAAAGGAGCACACGCCTCCGGCTGCCGAGCGGTAACACAGCCCCTGCTCCATCGACACCGCTTTGTCCGCTGAAACACAACGGCAGGGTCAGTTCCAGAGGTCAAGCTCTACACTCACCAGCGAGAGAAATGAGGACACTCAGCCTCTCCCCCTCGGGCCTTTCTTTGCCTGTGCCTCCCAGCCTGTCCCGAGGGCTGCCCCATCTTCTCCCCAGAACAATCCCTGGCCTTCAGCCATCGGGCCATTTCCCCAACAGTGACAGCCCCAACCAAATCCAGCTCCTGTGGGAGCTCTGTCAACCTGGGAGGCTGCGTCCTCTGCTGCTGCACTGCAGGCACGTCCCCTTTGGGCTCCGCAGTGAACAGCAGCAAGGGCCATGAGAGGTCCATGGAGAAGAATGACGGATGAAGAGGGCCTGAGGGATGGGGTCCCATCCTGCACACAAGTGCAGGACAGCACAGCAGGCACTCAGCTGCACTTGCAGGAGGTGTGAAGCACACTGCAGCCTCCACTCAGCCATGGGGACCTGCTCAGGCCCCTTTCCCAAACCGAGGGGTTCCCTGGAGCACTTACAGATGCAATGGCTACGGGATGGGTCCAGCATGGTGCCAGGCTTGCAGGTGCAGCGGAAGCTACCGCGGGTGTTCACACACTCAGCATCTTTGCACAGGCCCTGCATCAAGCACTCGTTGATATCTGTGGGGAGGAGAGAGCCCAGTGAGATGTGGGGAAGCTGAGGGTGAACTGAACTCCCTACCCATTGTCTCCCATTCAGGTGCCACAGACTGAGGGCGTCTCAGCTGGGCTGGTGTCTGAGGCAGCCTCTGCACTGAGCAGCATGGTGGGGACCTCCGTGGCGACAGCAGTCCTACATCTGCAGCGCAGAGCTCACTCGCTACAGCTGCAGGGATGGCTCATGAATGACTGCTCTGCTCCTCAGTCCTCGTGGAAAGCAGATGTAGCTCCTCCAAAGAGCCGCCCTGGGAGGGTCACTCTTATGGCCGTCACGGTCATTGTTTGCAACCCTGCACTGGCAAGTCCTGTCCTCTCACCTGACTCCTGGTCCTGCTCACATGGAGCCATCATCCATGGAGGATCCTTGCTGAGAAACTCAGTGCCAGCATACAGGGAGGACAATGACTGATCCCTGCACACAGAGACCAGTGCTAGGTGGAGGGATGGTGGGCCAAGCTCTGACTCGTTGCTGTACTGTCTTCTTCTGGGAACTGGTTGAGCAAGCAGGGAGATGCCAAGCTCAAGCTCTGCCTCGAGCTCTGCCTCTGCCCCTGACTCAGCACACAACATCAGACGCAGTCTTCAGGAAGGGAGCTGGGATTATCCCAGGGAAACACCATCAGTCTCATCCATCTGGCCTGCAGCACCTGCCTTTCCTACAGCACCACACAGGAATGTATGAGCTAAGTCGGAGAAGACAGGGATTGGCAAAAGGTCCGTAAGGGGGAGGTGAGGGAAGCTTTCAGAGTGGAGAGTGAGGAGGAAGCCCTCCTCATGGATTGACGTAGCTTTATATCTTCACTAAAGTGCTTGGCACCAGGAAAGTAAGCGTGCTGACGAAATGTGCTGTGTCAGGAAGCACCAGCAGTGCAGGAAGAGCTGGATGGGAGCATGGAGCAGTAGGAGCTGTATGAACCTCAGCATCACTCTGGGACAAATCACAGGAACATAAGCTACAAGCTAAGAGGTGGGAGCAGACAAAGCTAAGAGGTGGGAGCAGGCAGTGGGAGCGACGTGGGCACACTCACTGCTTGCAAGACAGCTGCGAGCGGCCAAGAACAAGAAATGCCAACATGATGCTAGGCAGCATCATGCCAAACACTTTCCAAAGACACAGGGCAGTCCTAATGCCAGTGTACAAGGCCCTGGTGAGAGCGCAGGTACCCTGAGGGCATCCAGTGTTGCTCTAGAGACTGTCTTAAGGTGGAAGTGGCGCAGAGGCGGGCTGCTGGGACACTTGGAAGAACGGAGACAGTGAAAGAGCCTGACTGAGAGCAACTATGCTCAGGGATGGCTTTCCTGGCACTACCTTATTCCTTGGAGCTGAAGCATCACTGCTTGATGGAAGTGGTGGTATTGCACAGCCAGCTATGACAGCCGGAGTTCAGAGTGAATGACCTGAGAGGTCCTCCCCAGTCTTGTGCTTTAAGAGCTCCTCCATTCACATACTGGCTGCCCTATCCATGGTTGAGACACACAGGGGCCGTCAAGACCAGGCCATGATGTTCAGTCAGTTGGAGGTACCAACTCTACAGGGATGTCCAGCGGGCCAGGGAGAAGTAAGGGTTTGCCTGTGTAATGTAATGTTTTCCTGCTCTGTGCCAAGCACAGGGCAGAGTTCATGAGAAAAAACAGTGGCCAGACCCCAAATGTGCTGGGAAGCCCACTCAGAGAAGAGGCTTGGGCTCTCCAGAAGAGCCTCAGGGCTCATCCCTGTCACTCCTGGGCATGGTCGGGGCACTGTGTCATTCCAACACGCCAACTGGATGAAGTGTTTGGCCTCCGCATGAGCAAAGGGATTGAAGGGATTAGAGTAATGAGAGCACAAAACAAACAAGCACCAAGGGCTGGGCTTTACGAGCTTAATATAAAACAGGGCTACACCCTGGCCTCAGTCCAGCCCCCTCTATTCCACTGGCAGCAGAGGACCCACCTGTGGTGGAAATCCCCACGAGGAACAGAAGCAGGCAAGTACGCTCGGGGCCACGCACTCCTACCCCCTGCAGCATGCCAGGGTCAGGGATGGCCCACAAAAAGAGGCCTCAGGGACTGCAAAACCAAGATCTGTAAACTGCCCCAGCTGCTTCCTCCCACCCCACACAAGCCTGCTACTGCTCCTCAGAAAGAGCCACAGGTCAGGCAGACTGTGGTGGAAAGGTGCAGGCTGGTTTACACTGGTGCTTGGTGAGCAGAAAGGACCTGGGTCAGCAGAGGACACCAAGGATATATGGGCACTAAGGTGCCAGTATGTGTCCTGTGCAGTGACCCCTGTGCACGCATACCTCCCTACCACTGTCTCCAGGCACCCCAGCCTGCAGCCTCCACGACAATCTTTGCCTCATGTCTAGCAACCACATTATCCCTTCCAGTGCCATCCTTCTTGCTGGTCTCAGCAGCACCGTGAGGTTTCCTGACTGGGTCTGCCAGGCACTCTCAACTCAGACTCACTGCAGCCTGGTTCCTGGTCGAGGGTTTCAGGAAGGAACGGAGAGGAGAGGAGAGGAGAGGAGAGGAGAGGAGAGGAGAGGAGAGGAGAGGAGAGGAGAGGAGAGGAGAGGAGAGGAAATCTTGCAGAGATAAGCCATTTGTTCCTCTGCTGGAAGGCACCAGAGACAACCCTTTCTGTCCATACAGAACAGAGAAAAATGGGCTGTTGCCAGGGCCCTCCTGCAGTCACTCATCTGTGCTTTGACGACAGCCTGCAAAGCCAGAGCTCAGCTTCTTCCCAGCTCAGCTCCTCTCCTACAGCCAATGACCTCAGGAACCATCAGCTGCTGTACAGCCCCTTGGCTTACCTCCTACCTGGGCTGGCAAGAGAAGGCCCCGTGCAGCCTCTCCCACAGCCTATCAGCCAAATCGCTGACTCTGGACCCTAAGTGAGGTGGCTAGGCTTCCTGACACACATCCCGCTGCAAGAGCAGGGATGGGAAAAGCACCTCAAGGCAACAGACTGTTTGCAGAACAGAAATTCTCCAGCCCGGCTTACAAAGGAGCACACAGAGGCACAAATCTCTAGTTCATGGTTCATGTGCGAAAACTTCTTCCTAGACAACTCCACATTGCTATCTCCCTCTGCTCCTCAGAGCGCTGAGCCTCTCCCTGCTGCAGAGGGGACACAAATCCAGAGCAGGTGCCGCAGGTCTCTGCTCGCTGACATGAGTCCCTCAGCTGCTCTGCTCCTCCGACACCAATGTCTTGGGGTAGCTCCTCATACCCACAGCACTGTCTGTGGCTGCATACGGGATGAGATCTGAGCACCAAGGAGACAAGAAGCTGTTGCCTTGTTGAAAGTTCTCCCTGAGGACAATATGGGGAGGCTGAATCATTAATTAAGTAAGCATGGTGGAAAGTCCCAGCTAAAAGAGATGAGTCATTGGGTTGCCAGCCCTGGCTTTGCATGGCCGGGGCCCAGGCTCCCTGCTGCATCTTCGAGATGACACCTCTCAGCTTATCATGAATCACGAGAAGGGAACCATAAAATTCCACTTCAGTCACAGCACGGAAAAATGCAAGCCCTGTGGGCCAAGCGATGCCAAATAAACATGAACGGGAGAGAAAAGCAGAGAGATGGTGACTTCTTCATACAGAGCTGGGGGACCACGAGAGTGAGAAACAGATAGACCCCAGCAGCGTGGGGCAAGCAAGCCACATGCTTGGAACAGAAGGACTCACTTTTATGGCACTCTCCCACTTGGAAATGAACAAATGAACAAGCCGACAACCTTCCCAACTGTTTTCAGGCACCAGAATTTCTGATTCCTCAGACAATGGGAGAAGTGTTCTTACATTCACACATAGCGGAGTAGCAACATAGGTCTTTACTGTGGCAGTAGGACTTGGTAGGTGAGTTTTCTTGTGCTGGCCCAACTATGCGCTGACTATGCTTATCAGCTGAGTCATGTAGTCCAGTGTTACCTGGTTTTTTTCATGCTTGATGAAAGCACAGGGATTTTTATCAGTCACGTTCTTTGTAGATCTGTATCAGGGAGTTAGATAACTGTATTTTACTTGTGTAGATAATTACAGCTCTGACAGTGGATGTGGAAAGCAAAGAGAGAGAGAGAGATGAAAGCAGCATGCTTACCTTGGCAGTGGCTCCGGTTCAGCCTCTTGTATCCTTGGGGACACTCCACCTGCCCTTTCTCAATCACAGGGTGCGCTGGGAAGAAAGCGAACAGTGTGGGACACCAGCAGTAGAGCCAGCCACCAGCATCCCACCTTCTTTCTGCCCTCCTTGCGTAGGGGAAAGGGTCCCTAGGTCTGCCTTGGATGCACCTCTGATGAGAGGGAAAGGTGGGAGCAGCCACATTTCCCAAGCGGCGTCCTCTGCTGCTTGGCAGGTGCCAAAATAGTGACCCAGAGGTGCTGCCTGTGCTTCATATCTACCATTGTGTCACCTTGGCTCCTGCCAGGCCAGCTTGGATAACCAAATGGCACATGACAAGGGGGATCAGAGTGAAAGCAATGGCAGAGGTCCTTGACAAGATGCTGAAATAACAGCCCAGGGCCTGCTTTTTACATTTCCCCCCTTTTTTACTGCATGTGATTTCCTGCCCTGATCACTCTCATCAAAGAGAATTTCAAATCACTGCTTAAAATAGTTTTGTGAGTTTCAAAATGGCCTATAATCTGCACAATTGAATCTTTCCAAATTATTTAAAGGCAAGTTAAATGTGGCCCGTAAATTCCAAGGAGATCAAATTTAGGCACCACATTTTGGAGCAAGGGAAAGGGAATCCGGGAGGTGATGGGTTGGGAAGTGAGTAAGCACAGGGTGCGGTCGGAAGAAGGGTGCTTTGCCTAAGGATGGGATTTTCCCAGGGTGGGGTTTCTTGTTTCTTTTTAATTTTCTGGACGGTATGCTTGGAAACAAGAAGTGCGTGCAACAGCTAAGTGACGGTCCAGCCGTATTCCCACCACTTGAATTCCTTCTGCCTGGCATCAGTAACTCACACCCTGGTGTCGCACATGGAAAGCCTCCATGTCAATAGCTGTACTGAGGATCTGGCAGATTCTTAACGCACTGCAGCTTTCGAGAACCAGGGACAAATTGAGACCATCCTTGCGGCCAGAGATGGTCAGAAAGAGCCTGCAAAGGTTAAGAACACAAACAATGCACTGGGGGCAGAGAACAGGTGTGTCCATAACTCTTTGTCCTGAACACTTTGACCCCAAAATGCAGTTTAAAGCCATTCTAGCACACTTCTTGAAATGTAAAAGTTAGGGACCAGCCTCCTAGGATAAAGGCGCTTGGGAGATAAAAGACAGGAGAACAAGCCATTCACCAGCCTGTACCAGAAAGGAGAATAGAAAGTCTGGTTACCCCAGGTATATTAAATGAAGCTACAAGGATTTCCAGGTGCAGAGAGATCCTCAGCATCTGGATGAATGACTAAGATGAAAAATCTATTCACCCCCTTCAACAATTCAGTCGTGAATTGTAAGCAGGAGGTGCTTACAAACATCTGGATGTTAGGGGAGAGGGGGTTGCTGGTGATACTGGGAATTGCTGGGTACATTTCCAACCTTCTGTGAAGGGAAAAACAACCTCTGGCTCACGGGTTCCAGGCTCAGCGCCCCAGTGGGATTCCAGGTCCTCCCACACCACAGCCTCTGGGCTCAGGGCTGCTGACAGGCATTAACTGTGCTTGGAAGCATCTGTCAGCCTCAGCACGATGTGATAACAGACGCTCAAATGAAGCAGCATCGTTATGGGCGAGCCCTCCGACGGGGAGCCAAGCACGCCAGAGATCAAACAGCGATGACATGCGTCGTAGCCCCGCTCCCTCTCCGAAAAGCCTTTGTGGAGAAACAGATCCTGCAGCGTCCCTCTGCCAGATGCTGCTGGGGAGAGGGCAAGGCAGAAAATACCACTGATGGGGGGTGATCATGCAGATGTTGTGCCACCTCAGCACTTGTACGACTCCAGTCTGCAGAAACCTGCGGCTTGTTACTGCAGCAAATCACTCGTGAGGCTGCGGACAAATGTCTTAATTTTGCAAAGAAATTCGCATTCCCTGGAAAGAACAACTGTAATGTAATGTGAGCAGATCCCCATACCAAGGGGAACCAAGACAGTTTCTGTACTGGATGGAGGCTGCTCTCTTTCTGCCAGGACCTGGCCGCAAGGGAAGACAGCGTGTGGCTGCAGGAGGATGTAAGCTATTAACTCTCAGCTTTGTACTTGGTTACTCGAGCAGAGGACCATTTCCTTCCACGAGCTCTGATGTTGCCGAACTACAGCAGAGACAGCCAAAAACCCCTGAAAAAACAGCTTAGGACACCTGAGTTTCCTGCAAAGGGGATCAGCATCCACCCCTCTCCCATGCGGCTGGTAGGAGTGGGAGTCCATTCCTCTCAAGCCCAGCAAAGGGCAATGCCTGGGAAAAAGCCAATCAGATGATTGCAGAAATCTGTCAGCGCCCACAGCCAGAGGGGTCCCGGCCTCCTGTGTCTGTCTGTCTGTCTACACTCTCTCCAGGAAGGGGTCCTCCTAGAGCCTGAGGCTGGGGACAGAGCAGCTGAGCTGCGTCTGTCAGGCAGAGGGATTTCAGGCTTGCTGAGGGTGTGATTTTGGAGCCTCATCTCCCAGGCACCTCAGCCCCATGGGTGCTGCACTGAAGCGATGTGCTCACTGGGTACCTGCACACCAGGATTCCCCCTCAGCTCTCCTCATCGTTCCCTCCAGCTCTGCTTCATCCCACCACCCAGTGCTGCTTTCTGCAAACTCTGCAGCCACCAGGCATTCCCGGTGGGATCGGGCTCTCACAGAGGAGCATGTGTGCAATAAGCCCACAGATCCAGAAAGGAGGAGGTGAGCACAAAGCAGCCACAGCCCAGGACTCCCAACCAGTACCTTTGTCCCCAGCTAGAACAATACTGGAGCGCAACAGAATGAGAAGGGAAATGAATGCACAGAAACCAGGCAGAGGGGTTTTGCAGCCTAGCAGGATGATCTTTAAGCAGCCAGGCACACTTCAGAAGTTGTCCATCGCTTTCAGGAGAAGACACCTTACCCTAGAGCCCTTGCTCCCCAAATGTTGTCTGAAGACGGGATAAAGAAGCTCTGGCTGATGGTGAAGTGGAAAGAAACCACTTCTAGTGGTGGTAGCCACAAGGGCCTGAGAGAGGCAAGGTTTGTAGGGTGAGATAATATATTGCCTGAGGCCAGCCAATATCGCTCGGTTAAAAGGGGAAGAGGCAAGCCTGCGGTCAGATCAGAAGTGACGAAATGCTTGGCTGCTGAAAGCCAGCCCATTTCTTTCAACTCTTTCCATTTATCACACAAAAGGCACTATCCCTCTGAGAAACCTTGCCTTGCTGAACTCCTTTGCCACTTTCAGGACTTACAGACATTTCCGGAGACCCTGGACCAGCTCCACAGAAGAACCCCAGCTCCAGATGGACCCTGGGCATCTTTGCATGCCCGCAGTGGGCACAGAGTGTGCAGTCGTAAGGGTGGCTGTGGTGCCTCTGCTTACTCTGGGTTTTCCGGCATGTGGGAGATGAAAGGAGCCAGAGCGCATCACCTTGTGGCATCTGGAGTGCTGGGGGCGGTGGACCCAGTCAAACCTCAGCTTGGTTTAGTGTGAAGCAGAGAAGATCAGCCTCCACTGCAGAGAAGACCTCAGCTGCCGAACTCGCTGGCAGAAGAGCAGAGCAGCTCCGACCCCACAGCAGCTTCCAGAGAGAAAACGTATTGAAGATGCCAGACCAAGAAGTAGGCTGGGGATAAGCTGAGGTCCCAGGCAGAATAGACAAGAGGGAAAGGACACGAATCCTTCGGTTCAGATATGTCATGACCACCCTCCTCTCCTCCAGGTGCTCTGTGGTAGGCAGGCTCCCTCAAGACTTTCTCCAACGCCCCAACAAAGGCAGGGGTGAGGAGGGCATGCACCAGTGCTGTTGTGCGATACGAAACTAAGCCCTCTGCTCTACTCATGGTCAATACAGATCTTCAAGGTGAAAAAGATACTTGAAGGAAAAAAGACTCTTGTAATTACTGTTGGCTTTCGGGGTCATTTCAACAGTGACAACCTCATTCTGCTCCCACAGAAGCTTCCAGCTGGGACAAGGTACCTCTGTACCTAAAAAAAACCACTTCTGCAACACTGTGCTGCTGTGTGCCGAGACCACGATGCTGCACATGAATGATGGGCAAAACAAGCACTCTGAAGAACAAGGCAATCATTGAAAATGCTGCCCTTCCCCAGGTGTTGCTCTCTGTGCCTCTGCCACAATTTTGCAGAGGTTTCAGCTTCTTTCCCCACTTCCAGCCCTTCTTTACTGTCTCGGACAGACTCCCTGTGGCACATGGTGTAGCAGTGGTAGAACCAGCCCCCTCCGTAGCCTCCTTCCTACATTTGCAGATTTTTTTTTTTACCTGTGTCCTTCCCTGATCTGATCCCAACAAGAGCAGACCAGGGAGTTGATTTTCAAGGGGCTTCCTGCGGCCGTTTGAATGCCTGCAGGCACAGCACAGGGGAGTGTGCAGCTTTGCGGAGCCGCTCGGTGTTTCTGATGAGGACGGCTCCATGGGTGAGCTGCCACCCCTCTCACGGTGGGAGGTCTGTTTGGGGAGTGCTATGGACGCCAAACCAGACATTACAAGATCCAACTTTCCAGTGAAATTCAGACTTTTCTCTAGGACAAAAAACTTGAAAAAACACGGGGAGTGGGAATAAAAACAAAACAATAGCCTTCAAAGACTTGTTTCTTAATGCAGTTAAAACCCATAGGCAGGAGGAGAAAAAGCAGCCCGGGAAGATCTGCAGTGAGCACAAGCGGTGGGTGCGCAGCCCAGCCCACGCTCAGGCTGACTTCAGCCTGAAAGAAGGGACGGCAGGCAGCAAAAAACCAGGACCTTGAAGACGCAGGTTTACTGCTGCAGCCAGAAAGTCCCCCAAGCCCCTGCAGAAAGCTCCTGTGCAGTAGAGGAGAGGGTATCCATCACCGGTATGGGATTCTCCTGGAGCGCTGCTGGTCGCAGAGCTGTGTGGTCTCAGGGACAGGGAGGAGGTGGAAGAGGAGGGCTGTGAACCCCTCTGGGCGGATCGCCTCGCCTTGCCTTCAGAAGAAAACTCTCCGCTACCAGTTTCCTTTATCCCCATGTGCCTGAGGAGGGCCAAGGCTCCAGGAAAACCAGTGTCCAAATCCACACCCTCCGTGGGGTCTGTGTCGACCTGCAGCTTGGGTCTTGTTGGTTTTCATTTACACAGACCATCTCTTGACCTTGTTCCAGCATGTTCTTCTCCACAGACCACTGTATACCCAAAACCAGTATCTGGTCTGGCAGGTAAGGGGGAGCAGCTCTGCCCAGAACCGTGCCCGCTGCTAGCCCTGCACCCTGAGCTTGCCATGGGACATGACATTGCTTCAGTGCAGCTTCCTTACCAGCACTGCTCCAACACCCTGCTGGTCCTTAGGCTTCCCCCCATCCACATCCAAATGTGTCGACATCAGCTGCTCCTCAGCCTCCAATTCCCTTCTCCCTCTATCAGGGAAACTTCTCTGAGTTTAACCTTCCAGTTCCCATGTCCTCTTACCTCTCTGTTCTAGCCTTTCAGTGCGTGCTCCAGCACCTCCTCCAAGTGCTAAAGACCCAGGAGGGTCATTGGATGTCTCCAGCTGATTTATCCTGTCTTGCAGTGCAGTACATTTCATCCAGCCATCTCCAGCCGGAGCTGAAGAACTGCAGCTGCACGACAGCATGCAGGTGTCCTGCCACTCTCCAGGGCCCTGGCTCTGGCTCATCTCTTTCTTTCACGGGTTGGGTGACAGCCTTTGCCCCAACAACTCAGGGAGCAAGGTCTCGGCTCTCCCTTTTCTCCCAGGGCTGTCTCTGACATATCTGGGGGATCCCATCTTCAGCTCTCACTTACATGAACAACAGCAAACTCCCAGTGACTTCTACTATAGCCTGCCTGAATACTCATCTCTGTGCCAACTCCTCTGAAGGGGCCTAACAGTATACACCCTCCCAGCAGCAAACCAGACAGCCAAAAGCCAGAGCAGAGTCTAAGGAAACCTCTGAGGCTAATGTAACACCCACTAGAGTCCTGGCCAGGTCAACCCCACCTCTACCTTAATTCTGAACTCAGCTTTTAACACAATCTCCTTCGGATGCAGACAAAGCATTCAAGTGTCTTGGCTTTTCTGATGCTGGGCAAAACATAAAAAATCGCAGGGATTCGTCATGGCAGGTTCACTCAGACAGATGCCTGCCTCCGATTCTTCTTCTCTGATGTCTTTCCGCACACAAACATGTACCAAACATGAAAGCTGCAGTCGACGGAGACATCCGGACATATCCAGACTCTACTAACAATCAGTGTCTCGGGCAGACAGTCAATCCAAACAAGTTCTCCATTTGTCTGGCTCTTGCCTGGCTGCACTTCTGTACATTTGTAAGTGTTTACACTGAACTAGCTTCTGCCATTTCTGTCTCTGGTTGCTGGAATTAAATTCCCAGTGCTGTCAAGTCTGCTCTGGTGCACGCCTCCCTGGGATGTACGAGTGTAAGGAGAAGTTCTCTCCGAAGACCACAGTGCCAAGAAGAAAGCTGGAAACATCCACTGGACATGTTATCTCTATGCACGAGACACCAGGTCACTGAACTACAGCCCAGTGACTTTGAGTGAGCACAACACAGACCAGCAAGACTGGGAGACAGAAGGGACGTGAGTGTGGGATGTGGTGTACAGACAGGAACGATGTGGAGCGATGCCTTCACACTGGAAAGGCATGGACCTGGGAGCCCTGGCAGAAGGGACACAGGGCAATGTGAGGTCACAGGGCTCGGTGGCTCTGTTAGAGCAGTGAGACTACAAAGAAAGGACTGTTTCCCTGGCTCCACTCTGGGGTGAGATCTCTTGTCTGTGAAGACAGCATAGCAGAGAAAAGCATGCCAGCGCCTGGGCTTCCCACTTCACAACAGCCAGGCTCTCTTAGGCTGCCTCCATTGAGTGTCTGCCTTACAGCTCCCTTCCCTTGCACTGTGTGGTCTCCTGCATGTGGGGCTGGTTACGGGACAGTCAATCAGAGGTAGCCAAAGGAGGAAGATACTTGCACACGATTAAAGAGGATGAAAACGGCCCCTTCAACTAGCCTGAACTCCTGCCAAAATCTACAAGAGCCATTTGGTCTCCAAGGGGAAACTTTATCACCCAAAGCCAGAGGGACTGAGAATGGGATTTTCTTGCGGCACAGGAAGACGGAAGACCCACGGGGATACATTTTTCATATCCCCATGGAATTACTCTGAAAAAAAGCCAGACAAGCATCTGTCCACTCAATGAAGACCAGCAGTGACAACCTCCCTTGAGTTTCAGCTGCTGCTGGGACACAGGGCATGCTCTGCGCTGTGAAAGTGGGACCTGCTGGCAGCTAGGAGGCATTTCTTAAGTGCATTTGCTTTACTGGCTGGCTGACTGCAAGGAGCACATGGGGGTATTTCGTGCCTGTTTTCATGTCTTGGAAGCCTCTGATTAGAGACACATTTTGAAGCCTGAAGACCTAAGTCCAGCAGAGCAATTGCTGCTGCAGCTCTGGCTGCTGAGTGATACCTAGCATCCTGGCATGGAGAAACAGAAAGGAGGTGCAGAGGCTTTGCAGCCATCTGCAGCCTATCTGAAGTGTTAATTGTCCCCCCTGCTTCCTGACGGGGGGATCACAGAGCAACAGGGCAAGTAACAGGGGGACTGCTGTGAGATGGGGAGGAGAAAGCCGTGACTGGGGATGCAAAGGCTGGGGACGAAGAGGAGGGGGCTGAGGTCCATGTGGGGCATTTTCTTGTTTGTGCTGAACCTGGAGACCCTGTGGTCACCCACACACCGCGTGTGCCCAAGGCTCCCTTGGGGCTGGCACATGGACGAGAGCAGGCAAGCAGCAGCGTGGCCCAGAGCCACAGCAGAGCTGTGCAGAGCAGGAAGACGACAGCAATCAGAGCTCCTCAGATCTGAGCTGGGTTCCAGGATGCTGACAACCTCGTCTGTGATTGCGAGGAATTTGGCTCCAGTCATGCCTACCCCTGGCTGAGGAGGAACTGAATCAAGGGAGGACAACCAGACGCAAACAGCTCTTGGGAGCATGCATGCGAGTGAGCGGGACAGCCTCAGAGCTAGAAGGCACCAACACCACATTTGCTTGCACAAAAACCTGCTGCCTTGGACACCACCACTCTCCTCAGGGGTCGAAGTCTCCTGGACCATAGGGTCTGTTTATTTTAGTCCTTCGATCCAGTGAAGGCATGCGAACGAGCAGCCAGGCTGTGATGAAAGGGGCAGGCAGGCGGGCAGGGGAGAGCTGAGCAGCTCCCTGCCCATGTTTCCCTGGACATGTGCACCTTGCCCTGCAATGGACATGGTAAGCGCTGGCCTGCCTCCCTCCAGCCAGGAGCCCTTCAGCACAGCCTCTCCACCGCAGCGTGGGAGGGGGGCTGCGGCACAAGGGGCCATACCCGTCATGGAGCACCCCGAGCAAAGCAGCTGAGGAATCCCCGTCTACAGCTGGATCAGCCCGTCCGGCCCCCAAGTGCAGCAGAAACAGGGCTGGACGCCCGTGCCCCTGGAACGGACCCCGGGTGCGCTCCTGCCAATTGTTTGATGTAGTGTTATTTCCAGAGCCCCTGCCAAGCCCGTGTCGGCCCCAGAGCAAGCCCGTAACTCTATAGGGCCGAGTCTGCAGCCTCCTCCACCGATCTAGGACTGCACCTCCTAAAACCACGGCCGCTCTTTTCCTGTTTCTCCCTCCGAGCGGGGCTGGCATGGCAGGAACCACTGGCTGCACCAGGGTTTTGCAGGGGCTGTTTGGGGAGAAAGCGCTGAGCCTGGGGCCAGCACCCAAACCAGAACACTCCTCGGGGCAGCAGCAGAGCAGGCATGGCCCCATGTGCCGCCCTGGACACACTGCCTGTCCCCAGGGGCCTTGGGCAAAGGAGAGCCACACGGCAGGGGACCTGTGGCTCTGCTCCATGCTTCCTCAGCTGTGCAAAGCAGCCCGACCACTTTTGCTTGCTGAGCGTGCTGTACCCCATGTCGCGCCATCCCCGCCAGCGGCAGCACTCACCTGGCCGGGGGGGACAGGCCAGACACCGGTCCACACCCCAGAAGAGCCCCACGCTGCCGCAGCAGTCCTCCAGCTTGGTCAGCCCTGGCAGGGGGTTGGTGCACTGCAGAAGGAGGACCAGAGGATCAGGCTTCTGTGGGACAGGGAGGGGACACGTGCCCACCCACCCCAGCCGGCTGGCATGGTGGCAGCATAGGTGGCACAGGGGACAAGGGTTTGGGACCAGAGGCTGGCATGGCCTTCCTGGCACAGCTCCTCACCGGGACACAGCGGGACCGGGGATGCAGTTAAAGACAGTAAATAGTTGTGCAGACAGAAAAACACGAGACTCCCTCGACTGCACCCCTTGGAGGGGAAGGGGACATCAAACGGAGCAGGAGACGAACCAGAGATGATATCACCGGGCAAAGCCCTCGGATCAGCCCCGTGCCTGGCTGATTAGCCAGCGAAATGGGTGCACCACTCCAGCCCGGCGGGGAGCTTGCGGTCAGGCACTTTCCTCTGCTTAATGAGTCTCTCTTTCCCACCCCGCTCGCCCCCCCCCCAAGCAAGGCCCTCTGGATTACAGGCTTCCCCATTAGAGCGGAGCCGCCGCGGCCCACGGGCCGGAGCTGGCCCTTCTCCAGGCGTGCGTGGCCGCCTGCCCAGCGCTCGCATACCGATCGGCTCGGCTGCGGCTGAGCGGGGAGAGGTGAGAGCTCCCCGCCGGGCTCCTCGCCCTCTCCCGGGCATGGCATCACCCCGACTGGGTGAGGTGCGAGCACAGCAAGGGTACCCCCTGCTATTCCCCCTGCCTCCCTCAGAGCATCTCCCACAGCTTCTCTGGGCATCCACGAGCATCTCCGTGCATCATCATTTGCTCCCAGGTGCAGAGAGCCCCCACCTCCCCATGGAGGAGTGGGGCTTTTCCAACCCCAGGGTTTGATCTCATTTATTTTTGTGCTAAGGGAATGGCCGAAAACATATTCCGGCAGGATGGGAGTGACTGAACTGGGAGCAGCCCCCCGGAAAGGGCTGGGGAGCAGTGGGGAGGGGGCTGATCCCCAGGCTACCCAGCCAGGGGTCTCGCAGAGCGTGAGCTGCTCTGGGGGAGCTCACAGGTGTTCCTGTGGGTGCCAAAAGCCTTCAATGCTTTTCCAGTGACGCAAGAGAAACATATGGGGAAAAGACAAAATAAGAAATTACGATGACTGCGGGACAGGGGTGAGAAAGCCCCTCACGTGCGTTTGCTTCCCAAGGCTTGACTGAGCTGCCCGGGAAGGCGTCGTTCCATGGAAATCAGACTTTCATTTATTGTCTGAGAGGGAAAGGAATTTTCCTATGTTTTATACGTTTCCTACAATAATCGCAGAGCGTGGCTGTAAATGTTGCTATAAATAGGGCACCCTTTTTAAACGAGACTGTGTGTGAAAGCCATCACGTCTGGGCTGTGCTGCCCCAGGGCACAGCCTGGTCAGGGCAAGGCAGTAAGTTCTCCCCAACGGGTCAAAACAAGGGATTTTCATCCCAAGTACTAACGCATTGCTGCCTGTGCCCACGGCACCTGGGTGATGCCTACGCTGATGCTGAAGAGCTTCACACAGTGAAAGGCCATCCTCCCTGCCCCATAAGCCAATGCACCCATACCCCAGAACAAGAAACGTATCTCCACACACATGGTCTAACGCTTGACGGGTGACTCCTTACCTGTCCATGGAGAGCCTCCCGAAAGCACCTCCCGAGCAGCCCCGGGGCTCTCTGCTGCTGCTGGCTGCTCTCTGTGGCAATGCTGTTGCCGTTCCCGTGTGCGTAGGTGTACCAGGGCACGGCAGCCAGCTGAGGCACCAGGACTGCCTCCACGCTGTTCTCCTCTGACACCTCCGTGTCACCCCGCACCCTGGACACCTGGTGAATCTGCACAGTGGCTTCTGGAGGGTGGTTGATGTGGACGTTCACCAGGGAAGGGTTTAGGGAAGCTGGAAGATGAGTTTATACCACAGTTGTGACAATCTGGCAACAATTTGGCACCTGAGGGGCATCTTGTCATCAACAAAGTCACAAGGGAGGAGAGGCAGACTGACCCCACCAGGAAATCTAGAGGAAGACTGCATCTAAGAGAAAATACTTCTCTGTCCCAAAACCAGGACAAACCTGCCAAAAACTTTCCCCAGCAACCTGAGCCCTTCAGGAAACTAAGGAAACCACTTTTCTAACAACCTGGCCCAAAAAGGCAAGCATAAGGAGGTAGTAGCCTCCTCAGGCCTGTTAATGAAGATCTGAGGAGCACTCAAGTAGAAGGACTCAGAAGTATGAGGGAAATGCAGGGTCTGGAGCCCCTGGCCACGCTCACCCAGATGGTTGGACAAGGGCAGGGTATAGGTGGACTGCCTCATGGAGCCACCGGCCGGGGTCTTTGGTGCTCTCCCTCCTTGCTTCTTTTCCAGAGAGGGAGCTGGCAGGTGGCAAAACTTCCCCGTGGAGTTGGAGGGGCACCAGCACTCGTCTCGGCCCACGCAGCGCCCTCCGTTCAGGCAGGGGATCTGGCAGAAGTCTGCAAGGCAAAGAGAGGTCTGCTTAGTGGAGAAACTGAGCCACTATCTCTAGCAAAGGGGTGGCTGGGGGAGGCCAGGCAACTGGATCTGGGCCAGCACTAGCCCCGTGGTGCCCAAAGAGCAGACCCAGCACCGGGCTGGGGTCAGCACTTGCGGCCTGGAGGCAGCCCAGGGTCCCTGCTGTGCACCACCATCCAGCAGGCAGCATGCAGAGAAGCCAGGGTCCTCCCTGAGCTCTGCTCAGGGTTGGAGTTATGGGTTGAAGACGATGAGCCCTTCCTTGGGCTCTGGGGCCACGGCCAGCCTGGGGCACCCATGACCTGTGAGGCAATCCGCCAGGGCCAAGGTGGTGTTGCTGGCACAACAGGATGCCTCGGAATGGTGCAGGAGCTACAAGAGCCACATGCGGCCAAGTCAGCACAATTCCTTCTCTTCCACATTGCCCCCTCCCCACTTGGCAGGGTTTTTACTCCCAGCCCAGAAGGGAGCTCAGTGGGGATGGGAGAGGCAGAAGGAAAGAACGGGCAGAGAGCCACATCCTCAGAGCCTGTCTCCCGGCCAGCCCTGGCCCTGCCAGCAGCTCAAGTGGGAGAAGCTTGGAGTGGGACAAAAGAATCGGGAGCAATTCGTCTGCACAAGCTCGGAAAAAGCATCCATAGATGAAACCGAAGTCATGTCATTTCTGGCCTCATCAAGATGCTTGGAGCAACCCAGAGCATTTCTCAGTGTGAGCGACACTCAGGGAAGGCACGGGATTTCCTGACAGATCATCCTGACTCATTTTAGCGTGAGATGAGACGCTGCTGCTGCACATCCCAGGATGGCTTGTTGGGTTCATCCCAGGGGATGAGCTCCCACCCTGCACCGCGTTCATTTGCTCAACCCCAGCAACCAGTTTTGGAGGGAGGAGACACATCTTTGGACTGGGATCTAGGCAGAAATTCCCATGAACCCTGTATCAGTTGGTGTCCACAACAGCCAGACTTTGTACTCTCTCACTGTTTGAAGAACTTGAGAGTTACAGAGGCTTTCAGAGGACAAGTCCCATCAGGTCCTGCAGGCTGCTCCCACCAATTAGCTCCAAGAGGATGTGCCCAACCCACAGCTGGGTATCCCAGTGACCTGACAAGCAATCCCAGCAGCTCTGAAAGGCGAGCAGAGGTTTCAGCAGCCCTGTTTATAGGAACAGCTTGCAACCTGCAGCCAGCTCTCCTGGCTGCCACGTGAGCGAAAGGAGAGAACAGGAGGAAATTAGGTGATGAAAGGCAGCCCCAAGACTGGATGCCAACAAAAGCAGTGAGCTGGCTCTGAGAAGGAGGGGGTGGCGAGGCTTGGCTGCAGGCCTGACTCAAACATACGCGTCCCCCCTACCTGGGGTGGGATGGAAACAGAAGTTGCTTGCCCAGGAAAGAGAGCAATGAGGCAAGGTCTGTCTTCCTCCCCCAGAGAGAGAGATGGAGTAAGCCCCAAAGATCCCAGGAGACATCTTCCAAGGCACTGGGAGAGGCCATCTCCTCCCATCCCTATAGCAGCCCAAGCCCTCAGTCTGTAGAGGCGGGAGAGGCAGGAGGAGAGTGGGAGAGCAGGCAAGAAGATGGGCTGGGGGCCTTGGGGTGCTCACAGATGCGGAAGCCAGACTTGGGATCGTGGTCGTGCCCCCCTTGGCTATAGAGAGTGGTGGTGTCTCCTTTCTCGCAGCTGTTGTAGCAGCGCCCGCTCCGGCATGTCTGTTTGCAGATGGTGGGTGTGAAGACGATTTTTATCTTCCTAATCTTCTCTGTCAGGTTGGCCCCTATGAAAGAAAAGGACAGTGTTAAGTAGAAACAGCATCTCCAGGCCAGGGGGCTGATAATCTGCAGCTCAAGCTCCAAAGCATTCTCAGAGCAAGGAGGGGTCTGTGTCTCTCCCCGGGGCAGTGTCTCTCCTTGCTCCTCACTCACGCCAGCCTGCTCTCTGCTCCAGCATCAGTAAGGGCTTGTCAACACATGAAAAATGGCCAGCAAGATGCTCTGCCTGGCCAGCTGTATGCCATAACTCCCTACTGACTCCAGTATAAAGAGTGTTTTTCTGCTTTAGACAATATTCCTTCTCAAGCCGTGTCAGTAGCCAGCAGACTGGCTGCCCTTAAACCACTAGAAGGCTTCCCACATGAATTGCCACACTGGTATTCATCAAAGACAGCATCAGGACTTGGAAAACCAATGTCTCCCTCCAAGCGCCCCCTGACCTCTTGCAGTTACCTGTGGTCCCCTCCTGGTCCCTCACCATCCTCACATTAGATACGGGAGGGTAAATGGCACTCAGAGCTCTTGGGGGCTCATGGAAAATGGACAACAGGCAGAACTATTGTGTAACCATGAACCAGCTGGTTTGACACCATAGCCCTCCATCCCTGCCCAGCGAGACAGCTGTTTCTGTGGGTGCCTCCCCTGGTGTGCTTACTCCCATTTCAATCCCCACTTTCAGATTACAGCTTCAATCAGGCTCGCAGCCGTACTCATATGGGCTGAGATGCCACATAGTGCCTCCTTGTGGAAGAAAGGCTTCAGGGGTAGCCAAGCTACAGAAGACAACTTGCATCTGTCCTAGCTGGGGAAGCTGCTGAGGCTCTGCTGCACGTCTCAGCAGTCTGGCCTGATCCCTGCTCATGTCAGAAGGCACCAAGAGGACAGCCAAAGAGAAGAACTAGACACTGGTTGCACAATCTGACCTTGAGAGCTGCTCAGACTGAGGAGGAAGTTGGGAGACACCATTCCTACAGACTGAGGTAATCCCCTTTCAGGGCAGCAGTGCTAGGGTGATGTTCAACACCTCTGTGAGGCATCTGTCACATCCCCCCTGGCTCCTCTCCCTTGCTGTCAGCATTTTGCTGCCCTGATTTGTCCTCCTTCGGTAGGGTCTTTTTCTCCATCAAGCCCAACAACACTCATGCTGACCTTCCCTTTCCATCCCACCCAGTGCCACAGTCCTGGGAGTCCTGGGTTTCTTGGGGATCCTCAGTCACACCCCAGGACACCCCAAGAAGCCCCAAAAGAGTGACAGCCCTGGAGGCCTTACCCCTTGCTGACAAGGTATGCTCCTGGGAAACGCTGTGTGGCCCAGAGCTGCTCTGCTCATGTCCATTCCCATTGGGGAGTGCATTCGAGGTGAGTTGGCCATTGCTGGCTGGGTAGCGCCGGACAGTCCGTGATGGCCCTGTGTGCTGGGGGGAGACAGGAGAGCCAATTCTGCTCTGAGTCCTGTGGAAGCAAAAAATGAATCAATACTTCTCACGAGTAACTGCGTTGACCCACAGTGCCCGTCCACCAGGATGCCCTGTGGCAACCTTCACTGCCCAGCTCCCTGAGCCACCACCTGGACACAGAGCTCTGCCTATCTGAGCAGGGTCCCACTCCTCACCTGCTTTCAGTCATCACGATGGCACCGTTTCACTCTAAGGACTGTGCCCAATGCCCTGAGCCTGGCAGGGAATAGTGTTCACCGAGATACCCTCCCTGTACCGTCACGTCAGGCTGCCCCAACAAAACTTGGCCCACGAGAGTCACAAACAAGAGAAAATGACCAAGAACTCCCTCCTGCAAATGCAGTTACAACGTTCTGCAGTAATTGCATTTATGGCTTTTGGTGTTTTCTGGGGACTAAGCATGGAGAAGCCACCCAGCTCACAAGGTCACACTTCTTACACTCCATGATAAAGCCATATAGACTGCTAGGCAGAGCTCTTCGCATTAAACTGACAGAACAGCACGTCTTGCTCTACTGCACTTGCTCCCATTCCTTCTTACTAACTGGCAGCACTAAGCCTCCAAGAGGGTGCTCTGTGCTTACCAGTAAATGTCTCCCTCACTCTCACCTGCACCACCTGCAAGGAAAAGGCTTTAGTACACCAGGGGACAAAATAGATTGGATGCCCATATGCCCCTGGAATTTCTTTGGAAGTCCATGCCTTGGATTCCTCTGCAACTGAACTTAAGTACTGACAGGTCTTCTGCATACCCTGTCCAACACCTCCATCTCTGACCAAATGGCTGGGGCAAACTAGCTCTGTCCTGCCAAAGTGCCCAGAGAGAGGTCCATCCCACTTTATGGTTGTCACCATTTTCCCTGTCATAGCACAGGGGAGGTGTATCTAAACCCAGCAGGACTGGATGATCCAACGAGAGTTGGCTGACAGCAGCTCTGGCTCACTGACATTGCTGGCTTAGATAGCTTGGAATAATGGTAAGATCTGGGGAGATGGAAAGGGAGCGAATGCTGCGCTGGTATTCCAACAGGTCAAGCGCAATACACAAGGTAACCATCAGCCAGAGAGCTCGAAATCAGCCCTGAACAACAGAATGGAAAAGATGATGAACAGGTCAATGAATTGGGAACTAAAGGAAAGGAATATAGAAGTGAGGTCAAGTCAACAGGTCTATGGAGAACTGCTCTTGTCAAAGGAGTCTGTTTTCATCATTCGCTAGAATTACGCACACGCACACCGACAGGCTGAGAGCCCATGCTATTCTGATAAAAAAAATAAACAGGGCAGTACGATGTCAATCAGGCACATGTGAAATGAATAACAAACTGGCTGTGTGACAGAACACAAGAAGCAGTTGTCGCTGGGGAGGGAATTAGATGGGTTCCAGGGTGATCAGTACGAGGCCTGGCACGATTCAAGGATTTCATCTGGAAATAAATATTTTTATTTCGAAATAAACATACGATCGACATTGATAATGTGTGCTGCTGACACAAAAATTTGCAATGTGGTGTATCGTGATGAGAACAGAGCAATCACAGAGAGCAGTTTGGATCACTGTGGAGGGCAAATCCATCCAAGCAATATGGGATTTTAATAGAGCCAAATGCAGAATTACACTTCTAGGAAGAAGGAATGCAGGCAGCAGCTGCAGATAGGAGACGATCCTGGAAACCAGCAATGCTGAAAAGATTTCGCGGGTAATGACAAGCAATTAAATATGAACTGTCAATTCAATGCCCTGACACCAGGGCAGTGAAACACTGCAGGAACAGGGAGGTATTTTTGCCTCCCTACACATCCTCACCACAGCGGGGAGTATGTATGCTAAAATATCACATCTAGTTCTCATGTGAAATATGTCACATCTTCTGAGGGATGTTGAAAAACTGGAGAGGATACAAGAAAAAACATGACAAAAGTAATTTGAGGGCTGGTGAAAAAGCCTTTCTGTAAGAAACCTAACGTATTCAATCTCTTCAGTTTAGCAAAAAGAAGATTAAGAGGTGCTCTGATTACAGGGCACAGGTTTGGCCACAGGAACAAAACGCCAGATGTGAAGAGCCTTGTAATTTAACCAAGACAGACAAACCATGAAACAACATCTGCAAACCGAAGCCAAATGATTCCCTAGTAGAAATCATGCCCACACGCAGCAGTATAGCTGTTTTCCTTCTGCAAAAAACACACCAGTAGTGGATTCCCCAACTCCCGATAACCATCGCTTCAGGAGAGGAACGTGTGCTGCTGGGAGATATCACTGGAACAGTGCCAATATAAATAAATAAAGATGCATAACCTGTGCTGCCGTGAAGGCAATTTTAGATTATCTATTGATCTATCGATCATTTCTGGTCTTGAGCTTAAGAATCCAAGAATGAACGATTTTAATGCTAGAGACAGAAGTCCCCTGTCCAGATACTCATTACCTAACTGTTTCTAACGCAGGAAAACCTGGAAAATGGGTGGCTGAGCTGCTGAGAGGAGGCATGAACAGGAGACCTGAGAAGAAGCGGCGCAGGTAATCTGTGCTGGAGTCTGGCTGCAGGCCATTCAGCGATGGAGATAGAGCGAATGGGACTGGTCAAAGAGCACAGATGGATAACAAAATTATCACCTGCTGATAAAAATATTTGTTGTCTTGCTAAAATCAAGATCTAAACTGAGATGAGGACAGCAAACAGTGCTTGTTTTTCAATAATCAGCCAAGGCCAACCAGAATAACTGCAGAGAACTGAACTTTATTCCAGTTCTACCTCAGTCCCTACCAGCCCCTTTCAGAAGCTCTCCTGAGATTCTGCAGAGTACCACCTACCCCTGACGGTTATGGGGGCCAGGCATGACCTGCCCACACATTTCTGAGCTACTCATCCAGCCCTGCTGCCAGCGAAGGAACTTCTGGTGCCTGTTACCTACTGCTTTGTTAACTGGTGTGCTGCTGCTGGTTTTGTTAGTGACAGAGGAAAAGCTGCATGGAGCTCTAAGGAGACTCCAAGCATAGTCCTATGGGTGAACATGGTTGGGTTTCCAAAGTCTTTTACTGCATAGACGGAAGCACCCCAAGGAAAAGAGGTGAGAGTTCCCCAGCTCAACAACGCTCAGTGTCCTAGTGCTGATCACTTGAGGGCAACTTGAGCCCTGAGTTTTGAAGAATTGCTGGGTGAAGGTGACGGGTGGCATAAGACAGGGAAATATCAGCTCTTGTGCTTGAAAAGACTCACATCACATCTATCCTTGAGGAAGGGAGTATGTTACACACAAGTGGCAGGGCTTGGCTGGGCGTTACCCATTGCCTGCCTGAAGGAATTCCACCCCTTGACTTTATGGACAACTCCTGTCATTCCCAGGATCATCAGATTTTGTAAAAAAACAAAAAACAAACAAACAAAAAAACCCCAAAAAACCAAAAAAACAACATATGAAGGGCTTTAAATAAAATAATCATTATCATTTCAGCTACAAAGAGAAGTGGAAATTATATGCGCTTACTGTGAGGGGCAGTGCCGACTTCACAAAGGAAAAACGGAGGAGGAACATTACTCCATCACTTGCAACACTTGAGGAAAAGCTGTGGGGATCCTGTTGGCAAAGCATTCCAGTGTGTGTCGCAGCAGGGGGAGGCAGATTTGCTTTGAATTAATTTGTTTATTTGGTTCTATTCTAGGCAGATGAGCTCTGGGATTTGTAGACTGAGTTGAGTAACACCATCCTTCCCTGGGCCACAGAAATCAATGGCAAAGGGTGTCTTTCCATCTCAGTTTGTCAGTCCCAATACATCCCCAAGTCACGCCAAGTGGCTGGATCATGGTCAGGGAATACAAAACACAGCTTCTCCCTTCCAAACCTTCAGAATCAGTCCATGCTGGGCAGACGGGGACTGGCTTGTTTGAAGGGTCTCAGGGAACGGACCTGAGCACACCACATCAGTACAGACCTAGCCAGAAACCATTAGCAACCCCTAACCATCTGGTGGATCTTAATGTATATGGCCAGAGCCTGTCCACTTCCCAGGAATCTGCATTGCCCTAAGTTCTCTCCCTGGTGTGGCTGTCCTAAGGGTAAGAGCAAGGATGGAAAACAGATGGGGCAGCTCCAGATCAGCAGAGCAGGCGGCTTGGGCTACCACTTTCCATGCCTCCACCAGTTGAGGGAAGAGGCATTGAAGAGGTTGAGAAGGCTGAGACCTCAAGGACTATGTTCTGGGACATTTAAAGTCCCAGGGCTTCACATTCATTCAGCCTCCCCCCATGCAGTATTACTCACTGCCACTCCTCCAGCCAGGCACTTGGCCAGCACAGATCTCTGCAAAGAGGCAGTGGTCTCTTCCTTTAGAGACAACCGCCTGCCAAGCAGCTGGTTTCCCTGCTCTTCATCCGTCAGAGCTGCTGACAGCTTTCTCTGTGTCAGGCACAGCCTGTGGGGCAGAAACAGCATGCAGACTCCTAGCACACCTCTCCTTCTGGGATGTCCTGGGACGCTCACCTCTGCGGCATGCAGCTATCAGCAGCAGCAGTCCAGGGGAAACACGGGTCTAGGAGGGAAGGTAGAGGGAGCAGCGTTCTCCTTCCAGGAGCATGGATGTGTGTGTTCCTGCTGATCTTTACCAGGCAGATGGCTGAAAGGTCACTGGCTGAGAGACCTCAGTCACCAGCACATGGAAAGTTACACTCCTATAAGTATTAGGTGCTAATCAAAATTAAAAGAGATTCAGGATGGGAGGGAGCTGTGCAGACAGAGTGACTCACATCTACAACAGGTCAAAACTACCCAACAAGTACTTGTAGCTGCCCCCTTCTGAGGTGTGGGTCGAGGACCTGAACTCCCCATAAGCCCCTGAGGACACATGCCAGTAGTCAGGAGAACCAAAGGAGACCTGGGCCCTTATGTTCTAGTGCTACAGATCCCTGCAGGATCCAAATGACACCTGTATGATATCCAGCAAGGGAACTGCACACCTACCACTGCACCTTTGCCTGTGTATAAACGCTTCATTTTAAACAGGTTTTGTTACTGGTTATACTCTGCTCTATATTTACTTAGAGACAGCAGGCTAGAGAAGGTACAAAAATGTTGTATTCCCCGCATAGGATGGCTCTCCTGCCCAGTCCCAGATGAACCTGTTCCCTGCCCAGAGGAGGTGAGTGGTATCTCTCACCCTGCTGGGGACAGTGAGCAGAAGACTGAGCTGACAGGCTCCTGGCAACCACACACATGATCATGAGAACTGCAGTTTTTTGAATCAATCACAGGTTTTTTTAAAAGCCTGCAATTTCAAGACTAGGTACACAGAATCACAATAACCAAGTCTAATAACCAATCACAGTAACAAAGTCTGATTTTCTGGCTAAGCAAAAGCCACAGGCAATCCAGGGGGTATCCAGCTGTGGCTTCTCCTAATGACCTAAGGCCAGGCATCCTCCTTGGGGCTGTAAGCAAAGGTGGCAAACTCTTCAAAGCACTTCCCTCTCCCCAGCAGCAACACCTCAGTCTTTCCTGGATATAGCTTCTATCGGCCACTCTTCATCCAACTGTTGACTTTGGCCAGATCGCTAGCGAGCTGGGAAATGGTGTTTTTTGCGTTTGCGTAAAGGAAATGCAGAGCCAAGTGCCACAGGAGTATTACTGGCTTTTCATCCAGCCTGCCTCGCCCTCTCCCCAGCCAAAGCCTGGCTGACCACAGCAGGGTGGATGGCCCAAGGCACTATGAAGACAGTGAATCCTGAACAGTGCGGTCAGCAGGGAGGGGTGTTAACCCCAGACAAGGCAAGGGCTGGCCAGATGAGAATCGGAAAGTCACTCTTCCAGCTGGAAACAAATTTTCACCCTGCTGAGCATCAGGGAGAGATGATAGAGACCATAGAACCCTAAGGAACAATTCCCAGGAGGGCAACAACAGAGTGGGACAGCACTGGCCAAAACAAAACTGAAGATAAGAAACCCTCAGAGAAGCAACCATCTTCCCAGAGTCCAGGAACCCCCACCCCAGGGTCCGAGCTCAACAAGCTCCATCTCTCCAGGTACAACCAGCCTGTTGCCTGGGAAGCGACTGCTGCCTCCAGCCACTGAGCCACTCCAGAGGCAGCGGGCTGCCCACGGGGCTGGGAGCAGTGTCCCATGGAGGGGAGCCGCTGCAGCATTGCTAAGTCCACCCCAGCTCCTCCAGCCTGCAGCCTGCGCACACAGATCCAAGGCGAGAAGGCTCAGCCAGGACGGGGGCTGAGTCATGCTCAGCCCCTGATAACCTGCCAGGACAACAGGCGGGTTCTCCCCTGGTTTTTAAACACCGAACAATATACTTGGTGTCTGTCTTGTCCGTCCGCCTGTCCCTTTGGCTAGATGCCCTCCCCGCTTGGGGCCACGGGGACCAAAATCAGTGATTCACTTCCCCCTTTGTAATGCTCGGCAGTTGCTGATTTTCCACTAAAGCATCGCAGAAGAATGGGCAGCCTCAACACCAGCGTCTGTGTCTACAGGGGGAGAGAGAAGCAGCCAGCCTTGGAAAGCAGCAAATTGACCGCAGACCAGAAACTTCCCCTTTCTTGGACTCCGAACAGGTTCCTCAGCAGGCAGACGGGATTCATGGCTCAGGCTCTGGGCCCTGGAGCACAGGGGAGACATTGCTTAGAGAGCACTCAAGTTTATTATCAATTAGCTCACAAACATGCTGACAAGGAAGACAGCTCTTTTAGGTCTCGGGGAGGAGGGGGGAAACCGCACCATACGAGGCACCTGACTTCAAGCCCACCCACATTATGTCCATAAATCCTGGCTCAGTTTATTATCCCCGCGAGCAGCAGAGATAGCTCTGAAACCTGCCCGCTTCAGGCTGCCCACTGTCCCTCCTGCGGCTGCCTGATACCCCCTGTGCAAGTGAGGGAGACACTGAAGCTCAAAGCCCCCTGCTCCCCAGGGTTTGGTGGAAGGCAAGGGAAGTTCTCCTGGCCAGGAGAAGCAGACACCAGCCTCCCTCAGGCAGGAGACCTTCCTGGCTGAGCCAAGCGGGACCTGTGTGCCATGAAGGCCACATGAATGACCATCTGGGTGCCTTTGTGCCTGATTCACAGTCACCTGCAGCCAGTTTTCATGACAGATGGCACACCAGACACAGGCACCTGGACTGTCACGGAGACGGCAAGGCGAGTGGCTTACCACAACAGGTCGCAGCTGCCAGGGTTTCCCCTTGCATGTTCACCTGCCACCACATAGTGCCACAGGCACAGCTCAGCGGGGAGAGAGAAGGGGGAGAGACCAGTCAGGTCATCAGGCAAGCAGGAAGGGTGTCACCCAAATCTTCCCTCCCCTGCAAGACCTCGAGACCTCCTGTGGGCAGAGGTGCCACTGACAACGCCCTTTGCCTTGGGCACAAAGAGCACTGCCGAAGCAGGGCTGCAGGGGCAGGAATGAGGGTCAGGCTCCCTGCCCCACACACACACTCAATACCGTTGGCATACGCCCAGTCCAACACCCAGATGCCACCACAATCCCTCACCGTGGCTAGCAAGGGGCTGTCACAGAGTCCTCATGGCTCTCATTTTGGGCTCTCTCCTGTGCCATCTTGCAGTGGTAACTCCAGATCCCTGACGTATGTCCCAGTGGCTGGTCGAGATTTCTCTGAATCTCTCACTACAAACGGCAGCAACAAACGTGCAGGTCCACGGGACGGCAAAGGCACCAGGTGTCTGCCTCATGTCCCTCCTCTGTCCCTCCAACCTCTGCCCCTCCACCACCACCACCCTGGCATCTTCCTTCCTCTGTCCCCCAAAGCGATCCCGGTGCTGTAGAGCCACCCGAGCTGGCTCCCAGCCCACCGTGTGGTGCATGAGAACAAAGAGGGAGAAAGAGATGGGCTGTGAATGCTATTTTTATCTGCTCAGGAGTTGCCAGACACCGCTTTAGTGATCCTCTATAAGCACATAGACAGCGAACAGGTTCTCTTTAACCAGTCTCTGGGGGTCTAATTTGCTCCTTAGCCAAAGTGGCTGCTCACACGTCTCCGCACGGCTCTCTGGTGACATTAAATGCCCTTCCCTTGCCACACGTGCCACCTGCCACTCTGCAAGTGCTCTTCTTTGCTCTCGTGTATTAGGGAGTGAGCAACTGACTCCCTGGAAGCAGTCCAGCTCTCCAAGCATGGGAACAGCACCTGCCTGGCCCAGCAAGGCTGCAGAAACATGCCCTGCACAAGGGCACGGCACTGGGCTGTCACCAGGAGCAGTAGATCAGGCTCCTGGTTGGATCCATCAGATCTTAGGGCTGACCCGTAAAGTGGCCAGAACCATGATCTCCAAGTGCCAGAGCTGAAGTGCAGGCCAATGCCTCCCAGAAAAATCAAAACACAGCCTGCAACCTCTCTGAGCTTCAAGGGGAGCCAGCAGAGGAACCAGGCCAGGCCACTTGATTACAAATGCCACTTCTGGGCCAAACCTTGCACACTCCGTAGACTAAAACAGGGATTTAGAGGGAGAGGGAGGCCAGGCGAGCTACCACCCCTCTGGCAGAGCTGCCCAAGCTGGCCTGCGGCTCATGTGGTGAGTGGCAAGTGAGATGGGCGGCTGTGCAGCCCTCCTCTCCGCAGCTTGGCTGCATGCTGCTTTGGGCTGAAGTGGTGAGAAAGCTGCTCCAGTTGGCTCCCCTGCCTGTGTGCAGGGGCTGGTGTTGGGCAGCACAATGAATGGGCACGGCACTGCTGCCAGAGGCAGTTGCGCAGCTGTTCTCACACCCTGGTGAAAAGACACCCACCCACAAGTGTCCTAATAGTCATCACATTAAGGTCTCCATCAATGCCACCATCTCACTGCAGACATCACCCCATGGCCACAGCTTTTGCACCTTTACAAAATCAGGCATAAGATGCTGGCACAGTTGGAGAGCTGGGTTGTCTGCCGCGCAACATGACCACCCCACAGAGGGTTCAAGCCACCACCACCAGCCACAGCAATGCCTCCACTGCCCCTCTCCTCCTCCTTGTGCCCCCCAGTATAGTGAGCAGCAGGGTCCTGCCTGGCAAGGGGAGGACCTGAATCTAGGGCAGAGGGACACAAGAGGACAATACATCAACCTGCCCTTGTGCCCACAAGCACACCAAGATCTCCAGCCTAAAGGGGCCTCTGTCTCCACAAGACACAACAGCTGTGAGCTGAGGACCAGCCTCCGTCTAATGAAACCTGCTGCAGAGGCGTTCGCCAGAGAAAAGGTCACCACCGGCCATAGGGAGGTCACTCATCTCCCCCACGTAGCAGGGAGAAAACAAGCACTCTGGAGTTTCATTTCCATCTTGTTGACTAGCAACACTCACCCCCTCCACCAGGCTGCCAACTTCAAAGCCCTGAAAAAACACTTTAGCTTATTCATCCTCACACCCACACGCACCCTGGGGAGTGGGGGGAGCCAGCTGCCTGCCCCCTGCTTTACATGGGACACGGAGAGGGCAAGCAAAGCCTCTCTCATCCCGGGCGTGTGAGTGGGGTGAAGAGCTTGCGGCTGCACACACACACACACAGAGGGCATGAGAGCAAGAAGGTGGAGAGGTGTGTGTAGTCCTCTCATCTGGAGAAAGGGAGGCCCTTCATCTACAGCAGGAGGTGCTGGGAAGTTTCCCACTCATCCTGGGAACACTGTGGATCTAAGACATATTTTAATCTGAAATAATAGTTGAACACCCAGCAGGATGCCTGGCCTTTGGTTCTACTAGCTCGATGTAGTCAGGTCTCCTCACAGCTCTTCATCCCCTGCCACACACAGGATTCCCTCACCTGCAGCACTCCAGCCATGAGAGCTGTGTTGGGATGTGACACTCTGCTGCCCACTCTCGAAGTCCTGGCCCTGCCAGGGATTGGGAAACGAGCAACCTGGTGACTTTATTCTGTACTGTTCTATGCTGTCTCCATCCCTCCAGCTGCTCAGTAGCCAGAAGACCAGAGCCTGGCTCGGCACCAGGAGCACTCCTTGCCATGTATGCATGATGCTTGGTGGCAAAGCCAGTGCTTCCAGGGGTACCGTGATCACGAATCTGCTCTCACACCTCTCCCATGTGGCCGTCAATATCCACACCAAGGAGCAGCAGGGAGGAGAAAGTTTCATGGCATCCCTGGTGGGAAGGGGTCTGGAGCAGGCAGAGAGGCTGCGCCTGCCTTGGCAGCACCTGGGCTCCAGCTCCTCAGCAGAGCAGCTCCAAACCGATGGAGAAGGCAGAGCTCCAGCGTCGTTATCAACCTGTCATTACATCCCTGGAAGAGTTTGGCACTTTGCTGCTGTAGAAAGCCCCATAGCTGAAAAATTAGCACGGCCACCCTGCCAAGGCTACAGGCAACCTAATACACCCCGTCTGCCCCCCCCAGATAGCCTCAGCCTCCGAGTATGCTCCCCATCCTCCAAGGCCAGCGTTTGGCTCAGTTTTGCAGACGTGGGTCTGTTAACCATTTCCCTCGGCTCCCTCCCTCCTTGCTTTTGTAGTTCTCAGAATTCCTTCCAATTTGTCAAGATCTTTTCTGGCAATAAAGAATCCCTTGACTCAGTGCAGGACCCCAGGGCATGCAGGAAAAAAGTCCGTGCGACTCGGGTCTTTTGTCTCCAAAGTCCAAGCACTGCTGGTCTCTCATACATGGCCACGCTGCGTTACTCTCTGCTGTCTAATTTGCTGTTCACTCCTACTCTGCAAAATCTCAGCCTCTCCTTCTTCCAGATTTCTTCCTCCCATGGAGGATTTTTTTCCTTCAGCTGTAACAGATAATATTTTTCCAGCCTGAATCTCTTCTTAGTTCCTGCCTGTATGTTTAGTTTCTGAAGAGAGCCTCCACCCAAGTGAGACAAAAATGGGTTGGTGTGGAGAGCTGGGTGCCAATCCCATCCAGCACCAGGCACACAGGGCAGCACTTCTCGGGATGATTCTGATGAAAAGAGAGTGAACGAGCATATTTTAGATGCTCTACATCTCCATTTCAACCGCTCCCTGTACCAAATCAGCTTCAATTCATCCATTGTGTCCTGCCAGCACTTGGTGATTTATGGGAAACACTCGAAACCAAAAAGAACAGCTTTGATTTTGCTTAAGTACCAGCTTAAACCAAATAAGGCAGCAGACGATCAGGTATGAGAAACTGCAGCATAATCCATATGCACAAGGGAGCTGAAAGCAAGCTGGACGACAATCCTAATTCAGGCATTAGGGAAAAAACTCTCCAGCATTTGATCATATGGCCTTAGTGCTCTTCTAACATCTTTCTTTTTTATACAACTGCTATATAAATTGTATTGTCATAAACGTCCCAAATGATATATGTATAGTATATAAAATAGGCTATAAACTGGATTTTCTGTACTACCTCACCTACCACATGTACAATGCATTTGCCCTGCACCCTGCTCTCTTGCATGGAGTCTCAGACTAAGCTGACAGTAGCAGCATTTTTTCTTCCAGTTAGAAGGAAAAGTGCATCTGAACATTTTCTCCCAAAGCCTAGAGGCTGAATTAAGCTGTAGGAATGGCTCCCAAGGAGGTGCAGAAGAACCAGGCCTAATGTAAAGACCATATTTGGAGTTTAAAAGGAGCCTGAAAAGCCAGCTATCCTCCTGCTGCTCTGAAGCATATGCAACCCCCTAGAAAGTAAATACATAAAACACATAAACCAGAATGGTGCTGACAGCTTTAAAACACTAGAAAGTAGAGCAACTGTATCTGGTGCCAGGCTAAAGAAGGTATATCATGTAATTTAAAAATAGAAGTATTTTTATGTAAGAAAAATGACATTTACACTCCTCTTGGGTAGCTTGAGTTTTTCCTTTAGGCTTCCCAGCCAGCTTGCCAAGGGCTTTCAACTGTGTCAAAGCAGGAGAGGGGCCGAGAGCTGGAGCTTATGGAGATCTCATTGCCCTGAGTGGAGTCTCTTTTCGCATATTCTCACACAGACTGGCACTGGCTTTTTAGTTTCAGTTTTTTAACAAGGTTTCAGATATCTACTGAAGTTGGCTCCAGGTCAAGGAACGTAAGTGCTTGGCCACCTTGCGAAAACTATATTGCCAAAGGGAAGCACCTTAGAAAGATGCAATTAGGGCTTATCTGCACTGGGAAAATACGCATAAATACGGTGCAGTGGTGGAAGGCAAGGTTGGCAACAGGGTTTTACCCCAGAAATTCAATGTCACACGCCACGGATGTCCTGAGCTGATCCCATTCCAAGCAAAGTAGGAAACCTGCCACAGCCCATGCCACAGGAATGCACTTATACAGGGGGGCTTCTCAGCCAGGGTCAGTTTTTATTTTCTCTGCTATTTGGGTATTAATAAATTGTAACCCTCATAAATGTAAAGTGAGTGACAGTCATAAGTGAGCAGAAGAGCAGGAGGTGTGATCAGTAGGTGTGTGGCTAGTACAGACCACCTCCTGGAACTATACTTATTGTGGAAAAACAGCCCTGGACGCTCAGCAGCAACCCAAGTAAGGCAGTAAGAAAGCTCCACTTCTCCTCATAGACATGGAAAGTTCAAAGCTGGCAACACAGGAGGCTCCAGATCCTGCTTAAACAATTAGGACAAATCTGTCTCTGTTTGGAGCAGCATCTTTAAAAAGCAAGTGATCTTGCAATGAACTCTCATTTTATCTGCTAGTCCTCGATAACAACAAGCTAATCGAGATGATTTTGCCAAGCCACAGTTCTCAACATCATGTTTCGCGTGGCCACCCCGGGGTGGAGAGCTTTACATCCACCCATGGGCTCCGCGCTCCTCTGCAAAGGACCATGCTAGACATTTGATTGCCACCAGAACGGGAGCTGGTTTCCGCTAATTTTCAAAACGGGGAAAATACACTTCCTCCACCCGGCAACCTCTGCTGCACACCCAAGATGCTGCCTTCTGCTTGCTCCCTGCTGCTCTCATCCTTCGCTTCCAGGAGAGGGAACAGAGATTTTGGCAGAGCATCCCTGCTGGCATCAGGTTCCCGGTGTCCCCAGGCCAGGAACACTTGCCACAACTCCTCAAGGGCTGCATATAGCCCTTCCTCTCATCAGGAAGGGAGGAGGTGTCTCCTCCAAGGCGCTGGAGAGGAGGCTCTGAGATCAGCAGTCAGTGGGACGGGCATGTTGCAACTCAGCCTTCTTCCTTTCCCATCCTGAAAACACCAGGCAACTCCCAGCAACTGCCTTGCCTAAACAGAGCGCTCTCAGAGGAAGCTCCCTGCCCTCAAGAGCTTAGCCGCATTAAGCTGTCTGCACAGTGTCTCAGCACCTTATACCACAGCTATGTCCTTTTCCCTTGCCTTTTTTGCTGGTAAAATGCTTTGCAGGTCCCAGTCATCTCTTCTTTTCCGTGAAGAGGAAGGATGCCTTGCTTCCCAGGCAGCCCTCATCCAGCACACACACCCCATCTGGGCAGCACAGCTCCCTCATGCCGATGCTGGTTACAGATTTATGCCCTGCAGGAGGGACCCTTTTGGGTGGCAGCAGCAGGACCCTCCTCGCACACTGCCCAGAGTCAGAGGCAGCTGGCCGTCCATCCCAACAGCGAGGGGCAGGGGCGCAAGCCCTTTCCACTCCCTGCTAAATAAACAGGAATTCTGCTGGTACTCCAGCCTTAGGAAAACAAAGCTGTTTCCATTTAGCTCGGCTTCTGAGCTGAGGTGCAGCTCCACCCGCACAATCATCCGTCGGGGCTTTGCTTCTCCGGGCAGGGATTCAGGCTGAGATCAAGAAGAGGGAGGATTTGCAGCTAGTCCATGCTGGGAGGGCCTCTAACACCCCCAGGATTTTGCTCTCCAGAGCACTCCCTGTTCCAAGTAGCGCAATGCTGAAGCCTCCCAGCTTCTGCAGCAGCTAGCAAGTCCCCACAGGCTCTCTCAGATGCCCAGCTCTGAACCTCCGCTGAGCCATGGCCTGCTGAAGGGACTTGGGAAGTGGTACTTGGCCTGTATTTTAAGGGATGAAAGCTTGAGCATCACCAGCTCTGGTGTCAGCAAAGTAAACCCAGAGCTGCCCTTCTTCTAGCCATGTCTTCCCCTGGGCAAGTGCTGAGCTCAGATAAGGCTGGATATGTCTTCTTTAGTCCCAGGAAGAAAAGATAATGTGCACCATACGGACAAGTGAAAGATGCAGTGATTCTTCCCCGGTACCCCTCCAAACAAAGGCACTGATGGCTACATGCAATATGGCAGCACTGACACCTGTGCTCAGCACAATGCTCAGGCTGACATCCATGTCCCCATCTTCCCAGGACTGCCAGCGTGCCCAGAAATGGATCTATGACAGCTACACTGGGAAAGCCCACAGATCCATTTGCTAACCTTCACATCAGCCAGGTGCGAATACAAACCAACCAGTACAACCAGTTGTGTATGACCAGTACAATCCTGTTGGTCAAGGAGCTGCTACCTCTCACCAAGGCTGAGGGCAGAAGTCTGACAGTAACTTATCTCCTGCTGTCACAGTTGTGCTTCCTGGGCTCTTCTGTCAGGGAAGCTGCAGAGGGCATCACTGTTTCTGCTTCCAGGCATGAACTCTGGAGAGCCTGAGCACATCTGCCAGAAACAGGGCCATGAAAACAGGCAGGTGCCTCTTCGTGCTTTTCACCAAGGCTTTAAAGGCTCCTCCAAATCCCCAAAGACTTCCTACCTTCAGACCAGGCTACTCTCCACAGTGAAGTGGCAGTCATCATAAGCAGCAAGTCCAACTAGCAGAGGATAAGAATTCATTCTAAAGCAGCCCCAACCACTCGGGCAAGTGAGGAATATTTTGGTCCAGGTCACTCCTGAAAAACCCAGGAGGCTGGTCTCCTAACTCTCTCTGAATACTCTCTTCAGAACACACTGAAATCAAAATCAACCCCATGCCTGCTTAGCGAGCAGATCCTTGGGGAGGATTCATGGGTTTTGTTGCACGTTTATATGGCATCTAATACAACATTGTTCTAGTGCACAACTTCAGAGCTTCTGATTGCTACCTCCGTACAAACAAACACAAGCAAGGCCAAAATACACACAAATAAACTAAAGGAGAAAGCAAATTCGCTCATGTGAGGATTGATTTCCTGTCTTGGCACAGCAAGATGAGGCTTAGAGGTCTATAAACTCCAACTCTTGCGCAACTTGTCCTTGTTAGCAATGCGAATGTGCAGGGAGGTGGGGGATTGGTCATTTGTCCTGGATCTCATAGTCTTCTCACAACCACTGACCTGGAACTACCAGTGTCCTCTGTCCACTGAGAAACCCAAGAGCTTCTTCCTACCTCACCCTTATCAACAAATCAGACAAGCAAGCCAGCTGCCGAGGGAGCATGGTAGGCTCACTAGAAAAAGTGTCCCACCAGCACAACTCGTCCTTATCCAGGATGAGACCAAGGACTAGAAAACACAAGCTGTTCCTCTCAGACTTGATAGTGAACTGAACTCCAGTGAAGGTAACCCTGAATTTGCAGTGCCTAAGAACTGACCCTTGTAATTGCAAACATGAGCAAGATCTACCTAGTTCTGGGAAGGCCAATATGCTTCTTGCTTTTGCTGCAATTGTATGCAGCCCAATTGTATGGAGAAAGCCCAACACAGAAGCACAGAAAGTAGTTCAGTGGTAGCACAGAAACAGGTGATGTTGTAAGTGCAAGAAGCAGGCTCCAAGCCCAGACAAGTCTGAGAGCAGGGTTTCATGAGACAAATGATCTACCAAATGAGCGGCTTCCCTCAAAAGGGGAGTCTACCCCTTTCCTCCTCCCCACTGCTAGCCTTGCAATTCTGTCTAGTCCTTCTGGTCCTGATGTAATATTTCAATAAGCCAATTTAGCCCACTGGAGTGGCAGAAAATTATCCTTAATTTTGCTGTGTTATTTTTTTGCTGGTTTATTGAACTGAGCCAACTTAACTTACCCAGGGGCCAGAGGAGCACAAACGCCAGCGCAAAGGAAGCAGCGGGAGGGCACAGCCAGGTGCAATGGCAGCAAGAGCGCACCTTTGGCTGCAGATGCTCACTCTTACAGTGCTCCACAGCTAGCCCAGAAGTTGGCAGGCTGAAGGGGACACTCAAAAATATTTGGGAAACAACCCGTCTAACAGTAGCAAGACTTTTAGGTGATGCTAATTGTATGCCACGTGTTATATGTTCCACAGACAAAACCCAAGCAACTGAATTGTACGGGAAAATGCCCAGGGGCTGAAGTGAGGTGTTTCGATGTAGATCGGTGACAGGGTGCAGGCGGCCCCACACCTGCCTGCACGGCATCGCTGTGCATCGCCCAAGAAGGGAAGGCACAGCACAGGATGCCTCCAGAAGGCAATCAGTGGTGGCCATGTACTGGGGACCTACCTGCGGCCATCACAAATGACAGACGTCAAATGTTCTTGCTGAATCTTGTGGGATAAGGCGACGTCCTACGGCCTCCGTGGGGAGGGAAGGAGAAAAGGCACGGCATGGTCCTTAATGGAGTCCTATTACCTTGGGACAGTGCCAGAGGATTTAAGGTACGGCAGGCAGCTGGGCATTCAGCAATCCCAGCTCAGCGACCGCTAGCCGCTGTGTCTCACTGTATGGACAAGGAATGCTCTGCCAGTGCCTGCACAGCCCCCCGTCCTCTGCGCAGAGCCTGAGGTCATGTTCCTTACTGGGAAAGCCTTCAACAGGTGCTGTATCTCCAAGGGCACTGCTCTCCCTCCCCTCCAGTCCTTGTGCACAGAGCGGTGGCATGGAGGGGTAGGAGGAGGTCATCGCTGCAGGGAAACTCGTCAGCAATGACCAGGATTGCAGGCACGTGAGAGGGCTGCGTGCTCGCTCGGGCACCGAGCCTCGCTCGGGGCAGCGATGACAGGGGCTTGGCCACCTCTCCCTGCCAGCATCACCTCTGCCTTGCCTGAATTTGGTTCCCATCAGATAGTCTTTCATTTGGCCACCAAGATATGCCTGCTTCAGTGAATTACTTCATGTCAGTCAATTCCTCGTCAGTCATTTGAGCCCCTCCAAAGCTGTAGATGGCTGAGCGTAAGTGTCTAGAAATGCCTCCAGCCCATGCATTGCCTCTACTTCAGAAGAGACGGAAAGGCAACAGCTACTTTGAGTGCAATAGACACTTTATAAACAACCTGCAGAAATACAGGAGAACAAAGGATGACCTGCCCTCTGCTCTGGCAGCTCGAAGTGATGCTGACAGAGAAAGTTAAGACAGCTCAGAGAAGAAAAGGAGAAACTGAAGTTACCTCCTCGTGAGGCACCTGTAATTTGCTGACTACAACTGAGGGACTTCTGCTAGAAGCCACATGCAAATTCTCTGCTGTGGTGGCTACCAACAAAACCAGTCTTTCTGTCCCAGCAACTGGCTGAGTAGCAGCAAGAACACCACTGGCCTTTAGAAGTGGTACAGTCTAGACACTTTGCTCCAATGTCCATGGACTCTTACAGAAAAGCAGAGGTAATTTTTTTAAAACACAAACATGTGGGTTGTTGTATAGAAAGCAGTCACCATTCCCATCTCTCCATCCCCAATAGCTGCCAGCACCACGAGGTGCTTGTCAGGGAAAGGCCCCTTTCCTGCCTTTACTGCCTCCTTCAACAGAAAACCCACAGCTCCAGGGGGACTTTACAAAGCATGAAGTGTGGAGGAGTTCGAGCTCGGGTATAAGAGCACCTCAGCACTGATCTGAGGCAGATGGGCTGAAGCCGTAAACTCTTCCTCACCCAAAAGGACCGGACAATGCCGCAGTGGTCATTCCAAGCTCAACACACTCCTCACAGAGTCTCTCCGGCACAGACCTCTGTGAGCTCCAACAGCTGCATCTTTGCTTCCGTACCCGATATACAGGCGCCTGCCTGGGTACCAAAATGACCCACTCCGCAGCAGGGTGACAAAGAAATATGGAAGAAATGGCTCAATAATGGCTACAGTCTGCCAGGAGATATCTCCAAGTATCATCACTTTGCTCATACCGGCATTTAATAGCACACCTCATATCTGTGTACTCTCCTGTGGACACTACCTGGACATACTGCTCTAGACACACCGTCTTGGGAAGGAGATTCAGCCCCGACTCCTCCACCCACCCTGCTGCTACCACTACTGCTGCGCACCAACTGGACAAGGGCAAACTGCTGAGCTTTATGGTCCTCCTTCAACGTGGGACGGCCACTAGCCTGTCCCATTCTTGCATGTGCCTGGGGACCGTGACACAGTGCTGGGGCCAAACTGAGTCCTTGGGAGGGACAGCAGGGCCTGACCCCCTTCCCACAGCCCAGGCAGAAGCCTCCACTGCGTGTCGAGCTGCCCGGTCTCACGAAGCAGAGGTTCTGGCCCAAGTGAGCATGGCGTTATCTGCCTGTGGGTTTGGGGAAGTGTCCTGCTGGGAACTGGGTTTGACTTACACAGACGGGACATGCCGTGGAACAGGCGCCTGAGCACCTCTCAGGGAGGCATCCCGCCCTGCCGTGCTGGTCCTCCTCCGGAGGGAGCTTGCAGGGGGCTGGAAGGCGGCAGCGGCACCAGGCGGGTGGTACTCCTGCTCGGGAACGACCTCTTCACACCGGGAGCCCTGGAAGCCCGAGCGACAGGTACAGACCTGGGGTCGGCTGCAGGAGCCCTTGTTCTGGCACGGTGGGTCACAGACAGCTGCGGAGACACAGAAAGGTGGTTAGTGGACACGGGGCTCCTGGCAGCATGCTCATCCCAACAGTGATGGCACCCAGCTGGGCCAGCAGAATCGGGGTGGCCCCATCTCTTCTCTGCAGGCAGGTGGCCTTCAAAGTCTCAGTGTTACTGCTGCTGTGGGTCCCTAACACAGAATCACAGAATCACAGAATTGTAGGGGTTGGAAGGGACCTTCAGAGATCATCTAGTCCAAGCTCCCTGCCAAAGCAGGATCATCTAGAGCAGGCTGGACAGGAATGCATCCAAGCGGGTTTTGGTCACTGCCATCAGAGACTTGTTTCTGTTCCCACTTCTTCCCACTGATCTCTGTGAAGCTCTCCTCCAGCAGCACTCACTTCAGAAAGCTCATAAATGAGCAGTATGGTCTGCAGAGTGTACAGCCTCCAGCACTTGCCCATAGCTCTCTGAGCTCCAGGAGTAGGATCTCAATCCCAGAGCAAGGGAAGGCAATGACTGCCGGACGAGAAGCCAGATGACCATGCACGACAACAGCCTCTTGGGAGTAGTTTGCGTGTTACCTTCCTGTTTTAATCTGTTTTGGGGTCTGATTTGCATGGTCCCCCCAGCTGTCCCCTCCAGAGCTTTCCAGCTCTCCCTCCGCAGCTGATTTTGGAGTCACTGTGCTCAAATTCCTCCGCAGCTATGAGGACTTACAGTTCATTAACTTCATGCCCAAATCACCCTCTGAGCCTGTGTGTGTTCCTAATTACAGCACATCAGCTTCAGTTTGCACCCCAGGAGGAAAGTGCTATTAATTATACGCCAGACCCTAACACTTCCCGAGTCAACAGATGCCAAATCGGGTTTACAGCCCAGCCAGCGAGAGCCAGGAAACCACAGCTTGCTCAGGTAGGACTGGGCTCGTTGTTTTGGGCAAGAGTAATTGAAAAGGCGCTGGAAACAGTGTTGTCCCTCAAAGAGGGAAAGGGCCAGCTGGCCAAAAGGCAATGAAACCTTGTCTGACAACACAAGGTGGACATTAACCTCCAGCCGCATGGGAACCCTGTGGATGGGTTGAGGGCCCCTTCCCCAGGATTGCTCCAGGGAGGCTGCAGGAGCATCTGATATCCCACCACCTTCACACGCAGCTGCTGGGCTTTCATAAGCACATCCCTCCCTCTCTGGCTGTGCTCTCCATACCCATAAGATTCAAGCTGCTTCTGGGCAACCAACACAGAGAGCTCTAGCCTCGTGTGCCATCCACACTTCAGCCCACTGTTGCCAAGCGAGAAAAGTCCTTGTACAGGCTCTGAGGTCCTTTCACAGCAGTACAGCCCCCATAACCCTTCCCTCACCCCAAAACTAGACTGCCATCAGCTTTTCCTAACTAGATCAGGGATATCTTGGCTGGAATGCTTCATTTGACCTCTATTACCATGTTAACACTCAGGAAGAGAGGGAGACCGCAAGGAAATGGAGAACCCAAGTCACGTAGGGCTGTATAGGTTAAAGCCAGAGGTTTTGATTAAATCCCCCAGTAAAATAAATCAGCCACCACAGCAGACTCTGGAATGGAGACAGGGTCCTAGTCAGGCAGGAATTAACCGTCTCTGGGAAGTCTGGCACTCCAGAAGTTGATGTAATTTATAATATAAAACTCAGCTGTGATTTAAATCAGCTGCCAGTCCCTACCGTTATCTCCCAATAAATGCCTGGTTTAACAAACACCACCAGGCCAGGAAGCCTGCCATTGAAAACAACCGCTTCACGTGCTGAAATACTGCAGAGCTGCGATGCTGGGACGTGGGATCGGAGTGGTTCTCACAACCTCTCGCACTAACAATGTTCATAGTCAAGTTAGACTGTGCCCTTCAAGCAGGAAAGCAGTGATAAGCAACCAGGCACTCTAAAAAGCCCCTAAGGCAGCTGATATAGAGAAGAGGAAGAAGGGAATGGGATTAGTCTTCTGGTCCTTTCACGCAGAATGGATGGGGAGCTGCCCTAGCTGAAATATTCCAGCTCTAGGATTACTCCCCTTCCTGGTTGCCTTTGCAGACTCAGGAAGAACTTGCAAGAGCTTTAAAAAGTCACTGGTTTTCACTCCGTCCAGCTATGCGATGTAGGGAGAGCAGATTGTTCAGCAGAAGTACTGGCAATGCCAAGTGTGTGAAACCACGAATCAGGCCCCCAAAACCATAACATTGGCAGAAGAAACAAGATGGTTAAAAATATACAGGTATTTGGAACCTCTCTCTTTGCTTTCTGGTTTCTGAGTGCAGGGGTTACTCGGACCTGTCTCTCCCCAGCTGCGGGGGCTATAAACAGTTTCTATTAAGATGACAGCCACTCATTTCTTCTCATTGTAGTCTCATGTAATGACCTGCTCCAGGAGCTGGGGCTTTAGGGAAAGCAAAAAGAGTCATCTTAAAACTCTTAATTAAAAGATGAGCTTTGGAGCACTGACGAAGTATCATTAGTAGCAATGTTAATTTGTTCAAGAGCATCTAGCGGTGCTCTCACGGATCACGTTTGGTGCTGTCTGGTCCTCAGTGCCTGAGGTAAGTCCTCCCGGCAAGGTCACACTGCAGGGGTGACTGCGGTGTGACTCTGACCACCCACCTAGACCAGGCAGGCAGGACCGTCAGAAGGGAAGGTCACCAAATCCAATCTCCCATCACTTTGCAGGCACACCCGGCCCAGGAGTGAGCAATGACATTGCAAGGTGACATTCAATTACTGTGTCCCTCCTGCTCTGCACGTGCTTCAGGTCTAGGAGAATGGTGTAGGTCTTCACTGTAAGCAGCTCCTGCTCAGTCCCATTTAAACGTGGGGGAACCTGTCCATCCAGCTAGGCATCCACAGGGAAACTGGGAAGATGCTGAAGGACTTGTACCACTGGGGTGATTTCGTCCACTTTCTCATGGATAAGTTTGCTTATTGATGCAGAGCAATATGTAATCTTAGTTCTAAGGTAAAGCTCTGACTGTGTTAGTAAAGCCAGAAGGGACGGACAATTCAACACAAGCGAGAGATCTGTGCAGGCTGGCGGGCAGGCAGATCAACAGCAAGGCAGCAATAACAGAGAGGGAAAACAGAACTTCAATGAAAAACAGTCTGGGCTCAAAAAACCCTACAGTCACTGTACAGAAGAGAGACAATAGGAGAGAGCATGTGAATGTCATCTCCATTTTGCAGATGTGGAAAAGCCCCAGGTGCTAATGCGACTGTCTGAAGACACACTGTGAGACCGCAGCAGAGCCAGCGACTCATCCCGGAATCCCTGCGCCTTCATCCAGTATCTTAACCGCAAGACCATCTGTACGAGATTAGAAAGTGCATGAATTTATTTAGTCCTTCCCAACATGATGATTAAAAATGTTTCTTTTAAGCTTTAAAATATCCGTGTCAGAAAAAAACTCACCCTGCATTACCAGCCCAGCCCAGGCTGCTATCTTGGGAAGCAGCGGAGAACCATAGTAAATAATGCTGATGAAAGGGGAGGTTGATGAACTAATGTTGGGAGGCTGAGCAAGAGGATTCCCCTGCTCTGAAGCAGAGGGGAGGGATGATGAGCTAACAGGCAGCGGCTAAATTATTGACAAGTGCGCACTGCAGCGCCTGAGATATGGGCAGTGTAAGGCAGCTTCTGGCCAGCCCGTGTGTACAGGTTTCTTCTCCAACAAAGCCAGGACATAAGCCCCCAAGTCCTACCCTGGGGTGAAGTTAAACAGGCAAGAGGTTGGATGAACTCCTCAGGCCCAAGTTCAGATGTAGCTCAATATCCCTAATGTCCCCCACTCTGGGAAGACCTCTGGAGCCCCACAGGATGGTTCAGTGTGGTGACCTGGCAGCATGCGGGTAGAAACCAAGCCCATTGCAAGCAGGTGAGATCTTCCTCCTAAGCTCTCTTAGCTCACTTCCACTTTCCCAGGCAACATCGGTGTCCCAAAGAGAGAGATTTCTCTTTTTCATCTTCCCAGTCATTGACTCTCTGAAAACTCCCTGAGTCCTCACTGCACTTTGGTCCTCGAAGATGGAACAAACCTGCCCATGTCTTGAGCTCATTCCTATGCAGAGACTTTGCAAGAGGAAAGTCCCTGGAAAAGCATGGGTGGAGAAGGAAGAAATCACACTGCTGGGTAGATGATAGGGCATAGATGAAAGCAACAATTTGGCCTATCCTCTCTCCTGCACCCAGGCTCAGACCCATCAAAACCAAGGTCCTGCCCAAGACCCAAATGCCAACTTCTTTGCTGCTTCATCGCACTAAGAGGTTCCCTCTGGCTGCATTTCTACCCCACCAACTTCCCTGAAACATTCCATATCAAAGACCATGGGATCAGACATTAAACAGTATTACAGTGCAGAAACTAACTGGGACGGGCTGTCCAGCGTGCCTTGGCAGCCTTAAAAACAGCTGAACGTCCCCAGCAGCCTGAAGTCCAGCAGAAAAGCCCAGCGAGGGAGGTAGCTGGGAACGAAATGATGTTTACACATCACCGGTCTCCACCTAAGACCTGCCTGAGATTTACCATCCCCAGTCGCGGGGACACTGTCAGGCCCGATCATGTTGACAGTGTCCATTTAATGAATCCTTGGGACCCAGGGGCCAGCACCTGAGCAATCGCTAGACAGCCTGCGTGGCTGCGAGCCCAGATCGACGGCTTCTACGAAAATCCCTAATGAGAGAAAGATGCTGCCATGGCTGGCCCCGCGCTGTGTTTACAGACGCTGTCTGGCAGCACAGCACGCTCTCTACCGTTTGGCTTCTGTCGGCGGGGGGGGGGGAGAGGGAGCAGGGAGGTGAGTCAGCCCTTGGCCCCCTGCTCCCGAACAGCGATCGCTAATGCAATTATCCCAGCGCGGCCGAAGCATCATGAGATCCCACGGCAAACAAAGATGAGCCTCTTTCCCTGCGAAACATCTGGCCAGCTGCTGCCACTCGAGTAAAGGCAGATGCTCTTGGGTTTTCTGGGCAGGGCGTTCCCGTCCGGAAAGCCGGCCCGGGTGCCTGTGTGCTCCCTGCCCCCCAAACTGCCCGGGCCCACGGGTGGGCTGGGTGGTGTAACCCTGTCGTTTAGGGACAGGGATCGTGGCAGGGGCCGGGCTGTGATTGTGGAGCTGCTGAGGATGGAGACGACAGTGCAGCTGCCTCTGGTTATGTGTTGCGCTGGTGCCTGCCCAAACCCCTTCCCTTCCAGGGCTGGGTTGGAGAGCCCAAAATGATCTCAGCCCCCAGGGCTGTGGCAGGGTCCTTCGGAGGAGCAGAGCCCTTATTAACCCCACCGGGGGCAGGCAGGAGGGCCCTGGTCGGGTAGTTTCCGCACTGCAGGAGCACCCTGCAGCCCCCCGCCTTTGTACACGTCCCATGCACCACACCACGCTCCCGCCCCACCCGTCCCAGCCCTTGCGCCAACTCCGTTAATTGCTTTCCTTAATAGCACTCAGATAATTTGCAGCCCTGACTTCCCCCTCAGCGCCAGCAGCGCTCACCCACGTGAGCGCAGCCCCGCTCTGCCGGTTCCCACCTGCTGGGACTTTCACAGACCTGCCCTTCGCTCCAAGCAGGATGATGAGAGCCCAGGGCTCAAAACTCACCCATAAATGTGCCATTACAATGCCCTGCCCCAACAAGACCCTGCTCGGGATGGACACTAATAACAATAATAAAGGAAAGCCATAATTATTCAGCGTGCTCAGGCTTAGCCGGCAGGCGGGGGGAGCTGACCCACAGCCCAGCAGCCCCACGGGGAGGCTGTGGCGCTGCTTCCGGGGACCTCATGGTCCATCTCCTGCCCTGGCACAACGTAGGGGACACATGTGGGGTCACAGCAGTACTCAAGTGCTTTTTAGGGGTGCATCACGAGACCTGTGCCCACTGAGACTGTCATACTCACGTTTGATGCAGCGGTTTGTGCCAGGAGCCGTGGTCCATCCTGGGCAACACTGTCTGCCGCAGACATTTGGCCTAAGCAGAGAGACAAAGCAGCGCGGTTAGAAGAAGGGAAGCTGAGGTCTCTCTGCAGCCAGCACCTCTGAGTCACCCGTAAAATTATTTCCTGCAGCATCTGATATTTCCTTCCAGATGGACCAGCAGCTGAGATCAAAACCAATGGGACAAGGGCTGAGTTGTTTAAGTGCTTGGAAAAGAAACCCCTGAGGACTATGTGAATACCGCAGTGTGAGCGACCCCTCAGGGAGTATCTCCCTTTTGAACTGGCATTACCCTGGGTTCCTGGCACAGCGCTCAGAGGAACCATTTTCCTCCTGAGAGCAATTGGAGGCCAGTGGCCTGCAGTCACTAAAGATCTCACGGCACTTGGTGGTATTGGGGTGTAAATCGGGCCTGATTCCAACTTTGGTCATAGCGTCTTGCCTCCGCAAGTGTCCCGAGCTGCTTCAGCCGAAGACAACACTTCATTCTCCGCCCAACTGCTGCCGCCTGTTGCTGCTCGTTGCTCAGCCCCAGCCCGGGAGGGACGGCACGCCAGCAGCCGCATCCGACGCTCCCTGGCTTGCTCTCCTTCTGCGAGCACCCCAGTCCCCCATTTGTTTTCTGCCTCTGGTGCAACCACCCTGGGGGCCGGGGACTCTTTGGTGTGACGAAATCTGTGCCTGCTTGATGTGCACGGTGCTATACTAGCTCCAGGATGCTCACATCACTTCCATGGTGGTTAATTCCAGCACTTTGCTGCAACAACTTTTTGACTGCCTTTGCACAAACGATGCCTTCCCCACCTCTCCCTTATTATGTGTTTTCAGGTCAGGATCACTGCCAACATACAGCTCTCAGAGAGCGCTGTGCCTCCAAGAAATGCTCCGCAATGCCCAAGCAGGCAGCTAATCCTGCTCCCTCTGGTCACATCTCCTATTTACACATCTATAATGAAAAGGAATAAGAAGTTGCAGGTTGCTCTCCAAGAGCATTTATTCACCACTGAGGGAAAGTTTTGGGAATGCGTAACTGTTGCATGTCTAGGTAGATGGGAGAGTACAGTCATCAAAAGATAAAAAGTTAGAAATAGGCAGTCTGAAAGCTCTGGAAAGCCTCTGGAAATGAAGTGGGGAGCATGGTTTATTTCTAACACTGGACAAGGCAGTCGGAGCTGCTGACAGAATTTACAGGAACCATGGAAACATGCACATTTGTCTTCTGGATTGACTTTCACATGAACACAGCAGGGTCAGAAGATGATCCTGCTCTGAACCGGCATCCTCATGACTCCTGCGTCCACATGGCATGAGATGAGACTCCAGAAGTGCCAGAGCTCAAGCTGTGGGGCTCACGTTTTAGGAGAGCTAAAGACAGTGGGTAGCAGGCGTGCCAAGGATTGTTCTGGTGCTCATGAATGAAGCTGCCTGTAGAGACACAATTGCTCCACGTGGGAAGGGGAAGTGGTCTGAGAAGCCACATCATTTGTAAAGTGTTATCCGGCCCTTCAGGATCAACGTTTTATTAACCTGGGTAGTTTTTACAGGGAGAAAGCACTTAAATTCCCTTGGTGTGATTTCCTGCAAACAGCACAAGGCAAAGTAACTCTTGCATCCACTCACATCTGCTCTGGCTGGGCTAGAGCACCGATTTCCAGCTTTTTATCTGTCAACCCAAAGAGATCTATGGGTGTCTTCTTTAAAACATTTCCAGAAAGGATCCAAGAAAAGTAAACTTTCCTTTACTTACTGAATAAGAGCCCACGAAAGGCCTTAAACTTTTTAAAGATGTCCAGACCAGTAACGAGAGAAAACCACTGAGATGGAACAGATATTAGGTAATTAAGGTCTGCTGAGGGGCTTTGCTCCAAGCAGCAGCATAAGCATCTTTGCTTAGACTGCCACAGCTCCCGTTCTTCCCTCAGCATGGCTGAAGCACACCTTGCAAGTCATAGTCAGCCAGTCCATTCAAAAAGCAAAGCCCTTGCCCTTTCCCACCTCAACTTACTGGCATAATCAGAAGTTGTTTCTCGTAGGCAAAATAACTGCCTTTTCCAGAGAAGCTGTTTTGGCCTTGAATCACACTATTAGTTCTTCACGGGGATTAAAGTTCAAGTTTTATCTACACCTCTCACATGCATGCCGGAGGGAGTATGCCGCTAGCTGCTCCCAATGCCCACAGCGAGCCAGAGGTTGTAGGAGGAAAGGTATGAGACTACAACAGACAGGGACAGAACCCCAAGCAGACAATACCAGTCTTGAAGGCATGAAACCCCTGTTGGATTTGGCACAAGCCTCTCATTAACAGAGGCACTCTATGTCACTGCCAACTCCAGACACGAGTTGCCAACCCCGGGTGAAGGGAGATGATAGTGCCAGGGCAATGCTCCTCAAGGGAGGACAGCCCAGCGTGCTCAGAGGGGAGCAACCTGGCAGGGATGCCCTGGTAGGCAGGGGCAGAGGGAGAACCTGGACAGGAATATCCCTTCCTTCCATACCTCCTGGATGAGAGGATGGGCAGAGATGGAGGCAGGGAGGACCTCCAGGACTGGAAGTGAGCACTTGGGAGAAGCAACATGTAGGTAGTACTGGAGGGCAGAGAAGGACCATGACTATTTCCTGATGAAAGCCCAGTGAGCAGGACCTCACATAGCATGGGTCTTCAGGTGAGCAAGGGCATCAGCAGTGGGGAAATAGCTATGGGGGCTTTGCCGCATGGGACCCAGTCTGGAGCACGTCTGGTTCTACTTAAAGCCCTTAGTTGACATCTGCATGGCTTGAACGCCATGTGGTTTTCACTGCCTTACAAAGAATTCAGAATGAATCCCAGGAGATTTAAGGAGCACGGCATGTTTACAGCATGGAGGAACAGTGCTGGAGAGAGCGGTGGCCCCCAGCAGCATTTGTCCTGCTGCGTGGGCCATTGCCAACACTTTAGGCAAAGACGTGGCTCAGGCATGAGCCACCTGTGGGTCACATCCAGTCCTGGGCTCTCCATCCAGCGCTGATTCTGGAGAACAAAACAAGTGGCAGGGTCCCTCCAGGTCTGCTGTCAGTGTCCCGGGGGTGGCTGCTGGGGAGCCCCTGATCACCTCCCACAGCACAGGGGACAGGGACTTCCAAGGCAGCAGGCAGAGGTGCCTGGCAAGGCGACCTGCTGGGTGCCGTGATGCACCAAGCCCCCGGCAGACCTAACAATGACATGAGACAAAGCCACGCTCATGACCTTGAAGCACTTGGCTGTCGCACAAGGCTGAGCGCTGAGGCTGCCTCCTGCTTACCCACCCCTTGAAACTGGAAGCATGGCAGCAGGGAGAGGGGAGCACTCTCATCCTGGACAGCCTGGGGTGCAGAGGGACCAAAGGATGGTTGGGCACGTGGAGGGGTTAGCAGTTCTCCCAGGTGGAAAGAAGATCAACACAGGCCCAGATCAGAGCAGAACAGAAGACATGTCCTCACGCAGGTCTCCCAAGCTGAACACTCCCATCGAACACTCACACTAGGTCACTCTGCGTGGGAATGCCCTATTCCAGCCCTGCCGCTGATGCCAAAACAAGCCCTGAGCAAACCATCTGTCTTCCGTATCTCTGTCTCCTTATCAGTGGGATAGGTTAATTAACACATTTACCTTCCCAAGGGCCAGGTCAGCTAGCACAAGTCTTTCCTAGGAAATGAAACGTTGCGGGTGACTTGATTGCCTGTAACACTGGACTGCTACAGGGCTCACGGGCCGCTTAGCACCTTCCAAAATAGTTCCCAGCCCAGCTCAGACCAGAGCAGAGAGAGACCATTTCCAACAGCCAGTTTCCCCTTTTTGGGAGAGAAAGGGGGTTGAATAGCACAGACAGCTGAATAGCCACAGTGCCAGAGAAAGCCCTGAGGCACACCTCACCTTGTAGACGTGGGCCTTCAGGTTTGCCTGTCTGGAAAAACGCAGGGGGAGGCACTGGATCCACATCTCAGCCCCTACCTCAATGCCAGGTACGCCCTGAGGTCTCCAAACAGCACAGGCAGCAGTAAGCAACTGCGAACCAAGCTTGCTCTTCACTCCGCAGCTCGCATGCACCATCCGTGCTCAGGTACAGTCCCCAGCACGTTGTGAGAGCTTGGTGCACAGGAGGTGTCAGGTACTACCCACTGAGCTGCTCCTTTTCTGGGACAGGCATCTCCCTGACACCCCTCACAGAGCTGAAGCCAGTGCCATGAAGCCTCCCTACATCCGGAAGTACCGTCCGTGGCCCTGACTGGAGTCATCAGAACAACCTGCAACCTGGGCAAAGGATCTGCAGCCAGCAAGGCCTTCATCACCTGCTTTGCTGCAGCAGGCAGAGGCCACGGTCAGGATCAGGCCCCCGCCCTGCAAAGTGGTACCCAGGGTGAGACATGCCTGTGAGATCTTGCAGTGTTATGTGAAACCATAGCCAAGCAACAGCAACAAGCACTAGGGGGAAGGAAAACAAGAAAACAGTAGTAAGATCATGGCTTCACATAGTTTCAGCATGTGCACAGCCTCAACGATGATCGCATACTGTTTCTGAAGCATTCAGTAGAAGCATTTTTTTCAGCATTTATTTTAACAGCAATCTATGCATCATCTTTCAACATCATGCAGCACTCTGTGCTGCCAGATACGCTGACTCCATTCAGGTCATTTACAGCATCCTCGCAGAAGGCCAGGGGGACCATTAGATCATCAGGTCTGCCTTTCTAGTGCAGGACAGTGAATTTCATCCAACTGCACATGAAATATTTGCAGTCAGACCCGATGAAGAACATTAGCAAAAGGCTGCTGGCATCCATGAGCCACTGAAAATCCACTGCCAAGTCCACATCAGCATTAACTGCCTCCGCTCCTGAGCGGTCCTATACACACACTGCAGCGAGAATCTATATCCCACAAAGCCTGGGTAAAGCAGGGCTGTATAGCCGCAGACGGTGTCTACAACAGCAATTAAGCAAGAACTGGGGTGCAGAACACGCAAAAAAAAAGTGGGAGAGAGAAGGAGAGACTGTGGGACTGCCAGCATGTTACCTGGGGAGCCTCACATCCCCCTGAAAATTGTCCAGGCAGGTCCACCAGAAGTGGAGGCTTCACCAGACTACTCCCCCGTTACCCACCTTCCTCTGATTTTGTGCCTGAGTGGGAGGGTCACATCACGGGGGGACACAAATTAGGGATGCATCCAGCACACGAGTACAGCCATAGCTGGTGTATGTCAGGGCCTGGGAGCTCCCTGCTGCACGACACTCGGAAGGAAAACCTTTCCGTGGACCAGAAGCTGCACTGATGAACATATAAACACTTTAAACATCATCCTGAATACACTGGACTGGGAAGTCACCTGGTCCATGGCACTGGGTAGAAATAGCTCATCTGCAGCAGCAGGGACTGGTGTGTGACTGCATCCAGTCGGGGGGGTGCCGGGCAAACAGGCAGGTTAAGCAGAGCACGGCAAAGCAGAGATGCTTTGGGGGCTGGCTTCTTTTCCTTGCTCACTGTTAGAAGACAATAATTTTCTGTGATATTTGCTGCGGTGTCAAAAGTCACCTCACAATGAGCTATCAGGAGAAAATACGAAACCCCAGCTCTTGCAAGATTTGCGGTTGGACACCCTCATAGCAGGGTGGCAGCAGGTCCCACCTGTAACAAGGTCAGACGTGAGCAGGGTGGCAGTCACATCCAAACGGTCCCCAAAAAAAAAAAAAATCTCAATTTTGGGTATGCTGCTATCAAACAAGGCAAGAAAATAATTATCCAGAAAAGGATACAGTGCTAAAAAATGGATTTTTTCAAGCAAGGATTGAGCGAGGCCTCTGGAGGTACCAGCAGAGAATTCTGACTGGGGAATCAGGAAAGGCAACCCACGCAGGAGCTGAGAATTTAGGCCAAAGTAACTGTATAAATAAATAGCACCAGGGTTTAATGCAGCCTGCAAAGCTACCTGAGTAAGGGAAAATGAAGGTTGTCATACTAGAGAGTAGGAAGAGTTCAGTGTAAATAGAAGAACAGAAAATATCCCACCTGGCAAAAAAATGAAACATCATGAAATGAAGTTTTTTAGGGGCCCTGAGTTTCCTGGATGGAAATGTGTCCAGTGCAGCGAGGGACGTAAGAAGATGGATGAGGTGGAAGGATGGAGTCTCACCGAATGGCTGGAGGCAGCTTTCCATGAGGAGTAAAGCCATGCGGTTACTCACAGACAGTTATTTCAGCTAGGCTTTCTCATAAGCTCCGAAGACAGTAGGTCATAGAGAAGTTTAAAAAGTGCCGATTTGGAGCTACCGACAACAAGCCATTATATGCGTGTTCCAGAGTTCAAGTTCTTGGGGATCAGAACAAGCCCCATATTCCCAGCTCCCAACTTCCAGGGCAGAGCGGAGGCAGAGAGCGCAGCACAGCCTGCACGGGGAGCACAGCACCAAGGCACGGCACTTCCTTCCTCTAAGGCCGGGAGGCAACAGCACTCTTCAATACCCCAGAAAGCCAAATCTACATCAAATCTACATCAACAGAGCCTAAGCGCCGGACCAACCTGTCCCATTTACATCCTTGGCTAAGGGATGAAAGCGAGCTAGTAGCAAAGATGTTCTGCACTCTTCTGAACGTAATGTGAACCTTGGGGCTGCCCACCCGCTCCTGACAGCGGTGCGGGATGGCTGTTGTCACTGGAGGCAGCTGCAGCCCGAAAACCTGGTGGAGACTATTCAGGGTAGTCACTGAAAAGAAATGGGCTACATCTCAGATGACTCAAATCCAACTGAACTGCCACATGATCCCAAAGCAATGCTGACAACACTCCAACTGCAAAAAGGGTAAAATCCTCCTAACCCCAAAAGCTCAAACCTGACTGAGCACAACTGGATCTTCCCAAGACTCATAATGGGAAGAAGAACAAGTTTGGGTTTACTATTTCTGCAGATTTCTTGTAGGAAACTACACAGAAGGGACACCTCTGTCTTTAAATTTTGCAGGGAGGCAAGTATGTGAGAGAGAAACCTCAGGGATTAAGATGCCTTTTGTATTTTAGTGAAGCTCACCACCTGATGTTAGCAGAAGTTTCTGCCCATGTCAGAGGGCAATAAGCCCAGAGCCTGCCCTCTGTGTTCCCCCGGCACGGAGAGCAGGCACACACGGGTCAGAGAAACTGCCCACACAACAGCTTTGGTAGCCCTTCCCAGCTGGCAAAGGAGCTCATCACGAGAGCCATTAGCCACGGGCATCAGAGAGGGAACTGGAGAGGAGGGGGCCCGGGGCCGAAGGCTACGTCAGCGCTGCGCCAGACGTCCCGCTCGCAGGCTCCCCTCGCAGCGGAGCAGCTGGCCTTGCCATACGATCTCCCCTCCACCTCCACAGGGCTGCAGCCAGAGACTGGAGCTGGAAGCGGCCCTGGCAGGCAAGTCATAGGAAGCCTCCCCTGGCTGAGCCAGCTGAAGCCATGGGAAGCTGCCGCGCCGAGTGCTTACAAGGGGCCCATTATGGGAGGAAGGAGCCAAGAGGCCAGGTACCTGCAGCAAGAGCGGCAGCAGCCAGGCTCCATCCCGCAGAGCCAAGCGAGCCCCTCCAGCCTCTCCCGCCACGCACATACCATGGCCGCGCTGCCTGCCCCCCGGCAGCCCCCCAGCCCACACGCCTTCTGGGATGGCCGTAGGCAGCCCCAGGGAGCGGCAGTCGAACATCGGCCGCCCGCTGCGCTGCGCAGCTGTCTGACCTGCCGAAGCCCCGATGTGTCACCAGAAGGGCATCACATCCAGCACGCTCCTAAGCCACACATCCCCACGCGATGGGCAGCCGGCAGCACGCCGTTCTGCCTGCACACAGACACACACGCACGACAGATCGTGAGGGCGAGAGCAGCGCGATCGCCTGCCACACGTGTGGGACAGAGAGACGGCACGAGAGCGAGCACCGAGCGGGCTCCTGCTCTGCTCCGGGGCCCGGGCCCGGTGCCAGAGCCAGCCGAGGCGCAGCACAGCCCAAGCCCCCCGCACATCACCCCTTGTGACTGCCCCGGGCATCCCGCGGGGGACGGGGCAGCGCCCGGAGCGCCCGTGGGGATGGAAGGAGGGATGCACCGGGATGCAGCACGGGGCTCAGGACGGGACCTGGCCCCTCCGCCCTGAGGCTCCTCGGCGCCGGGACCACCGGGGCTCCCGCTGCGGCCCCCCCCCAGCAAGGTTGCCCCGGCCGCAGCACTTACCCCGCCATCCTCCCTCTGCCGCTTGGCTCCTTCGCCCGGGGCACGACCCGGGCTTTCATCCCGCTGCCCTGCCGCTGGCGGGAGGGGTCCAGCCTGTTCCTCTGACCCGGGCCGGGACCGAGCCCGGTATCACCCGCCTGACCCCGGGCCGCCGACAGCCCGTGGTCGGGACGCTGCCTCCGGCCGTCGCCGCCGCTCGGGCTCCCGGCGGCAGCCGCGGAGCCGCGGTCCACGTGGAGGGCGGCGGGGAGGGGCCGTGCCGGCGGGGGGGGTCTGGGCGGCGGGGACAGGCTGTGAGCCGTGCCCGCCGCCCCCAGGGCAGCCCCCCGGCCCCGCGGCCGCGCCGCCCCCCCGCTCCCCGGCTCCAGCCTGGCCGCGGAGTCCGGCCGACAGCCAGCGAAGCCGAGGAGGACGGCAAAGGTGAGCGGGAGGAGGCTGGCGGCGGCGCCCCGCATGGTGGCGGCCGGCGGCGGGGGAGAGACGGGCGTCGGGGACCGCTCAGCGCCCGGCTGGCATCCTGCGGCGGGCGCGGGGCAGCGGGGACCGCCGGCTCTCCGCCCTCCGCTCACCGCCCCATCCCGCGCCGGGGCTCCGCCGGGACCTGCCGCCCGCCGGGGCCGGGGGCGCAGACAGCGGGGCTGAGGCAGGGGCGCGGGCTGCCGAGCGGCCCCCGCAAGGACAAGGAGGAGGAGGAGGAGGTGGAAGGCGTCCGGCCCCGCTCGCCGGGCTGCCAACGAGCTCCCGCGCTCCGCAGGCAGCTCCGAGCACCTTCGCGCCTGCCTCTGGCACTGGCAGCGCCTGGAGGGGATGGAGGGTTTTATTTTTGGAAACCTCCCCCTTTTGTGTCTTTTTGATGCTGACATCCCCCCTCTCCAGAGGACACGGCTCGGCCCCCCTCCTTAGGAGAGGAGACATTCCAGCAACACCCACTTTGGCAAAGGGAAACAAACTACAACAGAGAAGCCTTAACCCCTGCCTGGCCGGGGAGACCCGTCCGCCGCCTGCCCGGCAGCCGGCGGGCGGCCCCCGGAGCCCTCCCCGCCGCCCGGCCCGCAGCGAGCCGCCGGCTCCCGCTCCAGCTGGAAGCGCTCGGGGAAGGAAGAGCAGCCCGGGTGTGGGGTGCACGGAGCAGGGGGCACGGATGCCGGAGGAATACACCGTCGCCCCCAAGCAGCTGGGGACTTCTGGAGCTGCATTGGCAGCATCAGCCCTCTTGCTGGTCTTGATCGCATCTGCCAGGAGAAAGGCATGGCAATGGGGAGAGCTTTATTTGCCATCCCATCCTGGCTTTGGAGCTCTCAGGTCTCCTCAAATCCAGCTCAGGGCTTTATACTCTTACTTGTATAGATGCAGGCTAGAAAAGGACCCACCTAAAAGCTCCAGGTCCTCCAGCTAAGAGAGATCTTCCAGGAGACATATCCCACCAGCTTAGAGCAGATGTCCCTCCCTCCCCCATGAGCACCTGGAGGTCAAGGGATGTCTTGAAATGACAGCTTTATATGCGCCAAGAAGGACTGAGGGAAGAGTGAGAGGAGGGAGAAGGGGGGCAGAAGTCCCTTTTCAACTACACACATCAGCTTGGCCTTGTCCTCTGCCACATCTCTGCTGCTCTCTGCTGCCCTTGGCCATCTCAGGCAGGGAGAGAATCCTCCCAGAGGAGTGCAGGCTCACTCCTGGCCCAGCAACACGCCATATTTGGGGTGGGCTCATTCTGGCCCACAGTGGTGGCTGTGAACTTGATGGGTGGCAAAAGACCTCTCACTGCATCTCTGGGCACAAGGAGGCAGAGGAGGGCACCATAGGTGCTCATGAGAAGGAAATGCTTGCTGGTGTGTGTCCCTGCAGTGGGACCTGTGGCCAGTAACACGTATCAACCCCTTTTTGTCATACCAAACACAGGCGGATGAAAGGTCCACATCACTGGACATCCCGACCCTGAGCGCTGTGTCTGGATGCCTGTGGGAGAACAGGAGATACTCTGTGTGCACACACAGCAATCCTTTGGGTGCACCCTCACACCTTCCAGAATCCCACTGGGTAGGGGCTCCTTCAGCCAGGTGCTCCAGCTCAGCCACTGGGTTTAAAAGGCAAATTGTCGTATCAGCCCATGAATTCATCTAATTTCTTTTGTCCCTTTTGACAGGGGGTATTGGGGGGGGGGGGAGCCTGCAACATAGAGCACTGGCTATCTTACTGTGCCCGCTGCTCCCCAAGCCCCTTTCAGCACCCTGTCCCACTGACATTCCTCTGCCTCCAGCCTCTCCCGCTGTAGGTGCTGCCTCCCCTGGCCCTCACCAAGCCTTCTGCTTCCCAATAGGTTCATAGCAGAGGGGTACGGATACCCCAGTGCCTCCTCTGTGGCCTCCAGCAGTTGTGCTCCTAAAGCCTCTCCCAGTTGAAACCAGTGGCTCCAGCTCCCTTCTTCCCATTGCCCCTCACCTTTTACTCCTTCTTGGAGCACAGCAATCCCCTCCCTGGGATGGGAGCACTGCTGCCTGCCCTCTGGGGTGTGGAAGAGCCAGGAAAAGAGTGGAAGCACAGGGAATGAATCTCCCAAAAGCACACTAGGTCTGGAGCACAGCAGGAGCCCAGCACATCCCTTGTGGCCAGGTCCCTGGCAAGCGAGGGAGAGGGGAGGTCACTTGGCAGGTAAGCAAGTTTGACAGGAGTGACAGGGCTGAGTGGGTTCAGGCTTTGACCTTGGCGCTGGCAGTGGGCTTACAGAGCAGCGGCATCAGAGGAAATACCAGCGGGTGCTTTGGCACTTCCTGGGACGCCATCAGCTCGCCTGCCTGCCCCGCCAGGGCAGAGCCAGTGCTTGGGCAGGAGCTTGCATGGCCCTGGATGCCGTGAGCAGTGCCCGATAACAGCCGTGGCTCGTTTCTTTGTTCTGAGGAAGAGGAATGTCCTTTCCATCCTCACCTAATTACTTTCTTATGGAGCAGTGGAAAGAATGCTTGTGCCTAAACCTGACACGAGAAAATTATCAACACCATAAACAAAGCCATAAACAAAGCAGCTGAGAGCCCGGGCAGTGCTCGAAGCTAGAGCAGGCAACCCCAGAGCAGGCTCAGTTGGGGTGCAAGCGGATTCCTGCTCCCCGGAGGCACTGGGTCACCCTGGGGAAGAAGGAGACTTGTGGCATCCCCAGGGGATCGCACCTCCACAGAAGCCTGTGCTGGAGGCCCTGATGGCTGCAGGGCTCCTGGAGCCTGTGCCTCCCCGACAGGGCTGGGGAATGAGATGTGCAAACACAACGAAGCCATTGACGTCTCTCCAGTAACTCTCGCAGCCGCCCCTGGCTGTAGCGGAGCCCGGCGCAGGGAGCTGGCATCCCTCCTCAAATCAGCTTTACTCCGTGTGTACACTAACACCCCCCCAGAGCTGGACACCGAGCTCCTTCCAGCCTCACACATGCAAACGCTCGTTTACTTTTGTAGGGACGTGCCGGTGCCGGCGCCGTAAGCGCTTTGACAGAGCAGGGTCCAGCCAGGGGCAGCAGCGAGCCCCAGCCCCGTGGACGCCTGGCACGGGGGACGCAGGCTCAGGTGCTTGGGGAAGGGAGTGACTGCATCCCCGGTGCAGGTGGGCGATGTGCAGGTGCTCGGGCACGGGCTCGCTGCCTCCCCGCCCCATGGCTCGCTTCATATACAGCCATCCCTGAAAGGGAACCCACTGAAAATGAGGAAGCGCAAGGGAGTTGCAGTGCGGGTTGAGCATCAGCGTGCTGCTCGGCGGGGGCTCAGCGGGCAAACATGAAATACCTCATTCCTCAGGAACTCGCGCAGGCAGAGTTTGGATGGCCGGGCTGCTCGCCACCAAGATCAAACCCAGGCATGGGAAGAGAGATCAGGAGCGGAGAGAGGATCGGGCAGAAAGCCCGCAGGGTTCGACAGGCCAGCCCCTGGCAGCGGGGAGCACAGGGCTCCTCTGGTGGAGGGGGGAGAGCTGCAGGTGGGCAGCTCAAAGTGCTCTTTGGGGTTTTCACTTCCCCTTAATACACCAGACAAGCTTCTAGGCAGCAGAGATGGCACCAGAGGAGAGACTGAGGGCAGACACAGCTGCACCACCTCTCCACGTCTACGCTTTCCAGGGCCAGGGCACTGAGGTGAACGAGGCAGACCTGGAAGCCAGCACAGAAAGCAAGGGGCTCCTCAGACCCTGCCGAGGAGAGGAGCAAGGATGGACTGTGCGGACAGCATGGCCCTTCTCACCTGCCATTGCTACAGCAGAGGAGGAGGAGTGCTTGAGCAGCTGAGGATCAAAGCCATGGGGCCAGAGGCAGAGGGGTCAAGGTGGGCTGTGCCCTGGAGAGATGAGTCAGGTCTCCTTGAGCCCTCTTGAAGGACAGGGAGAAGCGAGGTCTTCAGGACTGCGCTGATGGGGGTCCCTCTGCACCAGGACCCCTCATTCCCCTGCCCATTGTGTCCGCACCACCTCTGCACTAACCCCTCGGGAGGGTAGCACCTGGGAGCCATGCTTCAAGGGCCAGTTGGCCCCCAGATGTATCTCCTGGCACTATATCCCTTAGATTAATTAGCCCCTTTTCTTCCTCTTCAGAAGGGTTCACAACCCACATGTGCTTCTTCCTCCGCTGTGAGCAGACCCCTAACGCGCTGCAGATGGGACACATTCCATGGATTCAGGAGCCGCCTGCAGCTCCCGCAGAGGAAGAAGGAGCGCTCCCCCCATGCAGGGCTGAAGGGCGAGGGAAGGCTGGCCAGCCCCACCAGCTTAAAAATGAGGGTGCAAGGCCAGCCTTTCAGAGGCACAAGTCACAGCTTCTCTAAAAAGAGCCATCTTACACTATGAGGGAGGACATGGCAGCCCTAGGGAGCTGGATGGAGAAACAACTTTGAGGCAGCAGTGCAGAGAGACCTCTGGAGAGGACCTCTGTAACCACGGGCATCAGAGAGGCAGGAAAAGAAGCTTCTGAATTTGTGAATACAACCAGCAAATCCTCCACGGACCCCATTCCCAGCCCTTAGCTTTGCCACGAGATACACGCAGCTCAGCACACTCATGCTTACGGCACCCAGGGAAGGAGACGTTCCCACAAGACAGATGAGCCACTCCAGCCAGACACACACCCTGGCCCTCCAGCCACCTCCGCCCATTCTTGGTGTGTCCCTCAGAGCCTTGGGGTACCTCCCAGCCTCTGCCCATGAGGCAGCGGCCAGCAAGCAGCTGAGAACCGTGTAAGTGACAGTTTGTTGTCAGAAAATAGAAGAGAAACTGTCCAGCAGCTCCTAGTTGAAAGCCAATGTTTGCTGGTTTTATTGTTCCTTCTGCTTTCATTTAACCAGCACCATCTCTGAGACGGAGGAGGGAGGCACGGACCAGCCAAGTGGGTGTCCCACAACTGGACTCCTTGGGCGTGTTGTTGTCCAAATACATGTCTATGCATTACCAAGGTCTGAGACCACACGCTGGAAAGGAGGTTACAACAGGAGACAAAAACATGCCGCTAGGAAGAAGAAACCTGGAGAGCAGGACCAGATGGCAGAACCCGAGGGACGGGAGTGCAGAGTGAGGCCGAGCGGAGGTTGCTGTGGGCTACTGCTGCAGAAAGGCTCTGGTGGGGCTGGCTGCAGAGCACAGCTGGTTCCTTATTTATCCATCACACTATTTCAAGCCCCTTCAGCAACTCTCCAGGAGAGAGAAAAAAAAAAATATCTCAGCTACAATGTGACTCATGCAGAGCTACAGCAGCTCAGGGGAACCTGTCCATTTATAATTAATGAAGTCCTGTTTGCAACGATCCAACTGCAATCTCCCCTCTCCCCAGGAGGCTGTCCTGGCCTCTCTGCTTCTTCCATACCTGCGGCTGGAACCGCACGTGGCAGGGAGAGGGGCCTGGAAACCAGGAAAGCCTGACTGTCCCCCAGGAGCACAGAGGCTGCCCTGACCAGGAAACCCATTCCATCACGCTTTCCCTGCAGGAGCAAGCCTGCTCAGGACATCAGCCTGATGAGGGGCTTCAACTGGAGCGCTCATTAGTCAGCTGTCCTCACTAAGGGAGGAAAGGAAAGAAGGAAGCAGAACCTCTTGCCATTTTTAAGGGCTGTGACCCATGAACAGGGAACGCTCCCCATGTGGTCAGGGCACTGTTGAGAAGAGTGTGGAAAAGGCCCCAATAGTGTGAATTTCCATAGCCTTCTCTTTCCCCTTTTCACTGGAATCGTAACGCCAGGAGGCTTTTTCTGCATCAGCCATCAAACATCAGCTTGTTGCAGACTGGAAGGGAACAGGGACGCAGGAGCAACAGCTTGAGGATACGCAGGGAGCGTATCCTCAGTGGAATGCTCTCCTCAGTGGAAAGTCTCCCTTCCTGATGTCCGGTACCACTTCACAGGCAGCGCTTCCCAAGGAGCCTGCAACCTGGAGAAGAGGAAAGATAAAGATCCGAGCAAGATAATCTGATGGCAAGGACAGAAGAAACCAGGCAATCCCCAGATTGTGCCGAAGAACCTCTTCCTGAGAAATTCCTCCCACACTGAACTTCTCCCCAAAGCACCACATTTCCATTGCATTATTTTAAACAACAAAAAGACCAGAAGAAAACAGACCTGAATCAAACTTTGAATTCTACTGAGTGTTTGGGATTAAAGTTACTTCATTCCTGCTTCTGATTCCAAAGCAATTTTCCTAAAAAGCGACGACTCTCATTTCCTTCAAATTGCGGTTCCTTCCTTAAGACCCTCATCTTGGCTGCCCAGAGCACAGGGAACTTGGACTGGAAGTCCCTCAGCCCATCAGCTTTGGAAGTCAGAGGAAAACTGATGATGGCCACAGAGATCCTGAAATGGGAATGATCAGTGGGACTGACGTTATATCTGTATTTTAGTTTGGTTACTCTGCCATCCTGAAATTGCAGGCTTGCTCCCAATCACAGGATTTTAGGTGCTTTCCTACCAGTTTGGGCGCTAGAATGGCTGTGTGAGCAGTGATCTCAGCTCATTACAACGCAGTGATTTCAAGTGCATGTTTAATAGCTTATTAATAAGTGAATCTTAGGGAACTGCAAAAAGTGGCAATTATTAGGTGGCGTGTGTTAGAGCTAAAGTAGTCAGTCACCAAGCAATAGACTAGTTCATTGACACTTTACAGTCCCATTGGGCAATTATTGGGATTAGGCTGAGTACCCAGTTTCCCAGCTATGACTTCATAGGCTGGGAATCCAGCTCTGCAGTGACATCACAGCTCCAGAAGTCTCCCCCAGCAGTTGCCACGCTGACTCTGCTGTCACCCACTCTACACATAGGTGTGGCACACCCGGAGCCTTAAATAAGAATAACGAGGAATAAGAGCTTGACAAGGAAATAAATGCAGGGCAAAGCAAAGAAGATGAGCAAAGCCCCTTTCCATGCTGCGTCGGATCAAGCCGTCATCTTCTCAGAAGAGCAAGGGGCTTGGGATGGGGAAGCATCCGCTTCCCACCCAGACAGGGGCCACGCCAGGCACAAAACAAAAACTCCGTGACAGGATTACAGACATGGCACTCATGATTTTCCTGCCTCTCCCAGAACTATGTTTGGACCTCAGGGCAGAAGCAGAGATGGTATAAGCCTGCCCTCTCTGCCGATGATTAACTCTGCCTCCGTGCTGAGCTCTTGCACACACACTCAGGCCATGCTTCTGCCTTCCCTCCCTCTCCCCTTCCCCTCTCAGCCGGGCTGAGCAGGCAAGGCAGCCCCACACAGCTCAAACGCGCAGCAGTGCCAACAGCCCGGGTGGCTGCCTGCACTCCCTTGAGGCTGGCAAGCCCTGACGGCAGGGGTGGCAGCCGAGAAGGCAGCTGGCACTGCGGACATGGGAGAGACCTTCTCCTTCCTCCCTCCCACAGCCTGGCCCTGTGCATCCCGGAGCCAAGGGAAGCATGTCCTGGAGGGTGCCATGGCTGAAGGAGGTAGGGAGCTCCGATGCCCCTGGGGAACATCCCCGCAGCAGCATCAGGCCATAACCTCCTGCTCCGAGGCTGTGTGAGCTAAGCCGATCTACAGGCAATTCCTGCCGCAGATGAGCAGGAGGAAGGCAGGCAGGGAGGGATGTGGAGCAGGAAAGGTACTTGCACAAGCCAGGAGTGAAATCTGTGAGCAGAGGAAAATGAAGCAACAGCAACAGCTTGCCTTATGACCACCAGAAGGGTCAAGGGGATGCTGAAGGCTCCTGGCTGGGCACAGAGCACAGCCAGGGCCACCACAGGTGCAGCAGAAAGTGCTGACTGTGGGCGCCCCCTCTCAATGCCACTTTGGTCTCCTGTTCTGTGAGGGGATGGGACTGATACAGCCCTTGGCTTTCCTCAGCACTGCCCGTGGCCTGAGTTACCTCTGCCTCGCTGCCCCTATGGCATGTTGCTTGCTGCTCTCAGGCAGGCTCTGCTTTCCTGCAAGCTTGGCCATCTCTACAGGGGCTCTGGAGGGTATGAACATCACTGACAAAGCCTTTAGGCTACACCAATCACCCAGGGGTACCAGTGGAGCTAAAATCCTACGTGAGAGCAGGTTGGGGGAGTAGAAGGGGCAGGATAGGCCAGCAGCGTGTCTCACCTCTGAGCCTGCAGGCACCATGAGTAGCTAAGGCAGCGTGGTATCAGCACTTTGCACCCTGCCTCATCCCTGCCATCTATAGTCTTCCTGCCAGCCTGCACCCAGGGCTGGCTGTCTCCTCTGCAACCAAGGGCTGGTGCCCTCTTTGGCATCCTGCTGCTGCTGCCTGCCCTCCCACTAGGTCTGTGCTTTTCCCCTTTTCAGGAGCCAGATCCAGGCCAGCAGCAGGACACCTTCCCCAGCCCAGGGGGGGCACCCGCTTTTCAGACCAAAGGCACATGTGAAGTTTGGCCCAAGGAAGCAGCTGCCCTATTTCATTTTCCCTGGCAATGCTGGTGGGGAGCTACTGTGACCCATGGTGCCTCCTGGACCACAGAGCTGCTGGAGAGGTTGAGGCAAACCACAGAAAATACCACAGAGGCTGGTGGCCAGCTCTAGCCCCATGCTTCCTCACTAGGACAGATCCAACCAAGGCTGATGCAGCCCATGGATGCATCCAGGTTGCCCACACAACTAGGGCAGCCTCTCCTGAGACAGCTCCAGCGCTGCTGAGAAGAGACTGGGGGTTGAAGAATATTCTAGCATGTCCCTTTCTTCCCTCACAGTCTGACTGCAGGTTGCCATGAACTACGGCTGACCTACAGCTCTCTGCCTCACCTGTCCCTGCCCCGGTATCCATATCCTATATGGCACCAGCCCCATGGCCCCTGCTCAGCTCAAGCCTCCAGCTGGCTTTGGGGCCACTGCTAGAAACATTATAGCACACCTGTTCTTCAGATGAGGGTTTACAGCCAAGGCTAGCACATCTGGATTGTAAAATAGACATTTGGAAGTTTATCAACATGTTTCCAAACAGTCTGGGTATGGCAGGGACTCTGTCTCGATGCTTTAGTGGAGGAAGCAGCTGGGCTGGAAGGATGGTTCGGTGCCCTTCTCACGCCCCGTGCAGGCCAGGCCGAGCCCCACAAACACACGCACACACCCCAGAAACTGAACTGCCTCTTCCTGGCACTAGTGGTCCAGGAAGCCGTGTCAGCAAGGCTCTAGGAGGGAAACGGGGAAGTGAAATCCAGTGCCCTTCCCACCCCAGAACCCGCTGACGCAGCTGCACCGAGCTTAGACTTCAGCCAAACATCTCCCAGAAACACCGCCTGCTCAGAAAATTGGTTGGGAATCTGCACCATATGCGCTGGAGGTGGGGGGAGAAAGAACTCACTCCATCAGCTCAGTCCTGTGCAAAGCTCAGCTGCCAACAGCCTCCAGGGCTTCTGCTCTCAGCAAAATCCTGATCAGCAGCAGCATCAAGCTGCCACTAATGGGTTTGTCAGCACCAAGCAGATCTGAAGGAGGAACGTGGCCCACTGCCCTGAGCTGTTTCACGTGCACAGCCCCTCTCATCATATTAGTTTCTCAGATGTGCAGCTCTCACACCCGTGCTAACAACAGACCTCCCACGCAAGCGTTCAGTAACATACTCTGATTTTGGTCTCTTCCCAGCCATCCCTCGCCAACAGAAACACAGCTGATGCTTCAGGGTGTGAGCGACACAGAGGCAAGAGGCACAGAAGACCTGTAAAGCTGATGGAACAGGAGGCAGCTCTGCCCCCAGCTTGCGGAATGGTTGCTTCCCACCAGACCTTCAGATGGCCTAGGTCTAAGTTCACAGCAGCTGATTAATAATCCTTCTCCCGATAGTGAAGCAAAGTGATGCTAGGTACAGACGTGCTCTTCAAAACTGCTCCTCCCCTCATTCTCACCCCACAATAGCCTGGCTGGCAGCTGGTAGGGTCTCCTCATCTCCTTCCATTTCGCCCATCCACCTGCAGATGAAGGACACGTTCCTGTCCTGCAGTACTGACTGCCATGCTATGCTCTCATCACCCCTGAAAGAGGGACCACTCTGCTAACCCAGTGGCTGAGCACCGTACAAATATCTACAGGAATAGGCAAAGGTGGCACAAAAGGAGACCCGTCTTTCAAGCTGAATCAGTCTCTTCACTTCTCTGCAATGCGGTAGACTATAAATGTATTTATACCTATTTTACAGCCCTTTGAAGGCTTGGGCAGACCTGGATTCTTTCATCAGCTCCACCTGAGTGAATCTCTTCCTCTCTAACCCACGTGCCCTCAGTGATATTGAACTACCTCTTTAGAGGCACTAATTCAAAGTAGTTCCAAGCTCAGAGCACTTCAGTGGAGGAGGCTGGGGAGGGACGAGGTGTGAAGGTCAGGGGAGCACCAACCCTTCAAACACTGTACCTGCAGCAATGGAGATGCAAATGCATTTCTATAGCGCTTTGCACTCGGCCAGATTCTTCATCCTTATGTATCTGTTTCAAAAGCCTGGTGCCGAGGCTGCAGAGCTCCCCAAAATTCCGAGGAATAAGAGCAACCTGACTTAGGTGAATGTACGGAAGAGCATCAGCACAGAGAGACCTGACAACTTCTAAACAGAGCCCATGACAATGGGGCCAGGGCACTGCCCCTCAGTGCTGACGCTGGGACCCGTGTTCAGTCCTGGCTCTGAACGCAGGCTGCTTCTGCGATCTCAGATGAACCATCTAGCTTCTGCCCTCAGGTACAAAGTGCAAAAGAGACCACCCCGCACGCCCACTCTGTGTTTGCCCATATCCTTGCTGGGCCCTCTGGCACTAGAGTGAGCCACATTACTTAGAACAAAGGGCATACTGTAGGAGAAAATGTCTGAATTAACGTGAGAGCTGTACGCATGCCACTGCTTAAGGAAAACAAGCATACTTAGCTGCACCTACCACTGAGCACATCTAACATTGTCTGAAATCCATGCTAGGGCCAAGTTTGCTACTGGATACTTCTTCTATGGGACCTGGAGAACCTGCAAAGATGCTAGCAGCAATTCAGGGTGAGAGGCACTGTAAGACATGACAGAGGAGAACAGGTTGGAAAATAAGGAAAGGGGATTCAAAACATCATTTGTATCTCACCAAGCAAGTTTTCCTCTTGCATCTGGATGTGCCAGTGGGCCCATCTGCCCAGACTGTCCCAGACGGTGCATTTTTACCAACAGAGGAGGCAATGCAGCTTTGTGTTTCTCAGTAAATTGAGCTGTTCACCTCTGAGCTTCCAGGTCAGTGGATCTGCTGTCTCTTCCTCCCCTCTGGAGCATAAATCTGACCCCCACCCCAGGCCCTCCCTCCCCAAGGCAGGCAGGTCCTGCTCATGACAGCCAGCGCTTTGTTCAGCGGCTGAGCCAACACTTCCTCCCGAGGGAGAGCGTAACTCCGCAGAGGCAAAGGTCAAGTGTGCACTTCTCAAAGCTGAGGATTTGTCTTTGCCACTTAATCCAGGCTGAGATCTCACAGCCGGCACAGAACTTCTCCTGAGGCCGGGAGCGGAGCCTTTGCGGGCAGAGGAAGGAGTGTGCCTGGGGCACAGGCAGGTACAAGGGGCAAGACCAAATCTGCCCTTCACCACAAGCCTTTGGGGCACTAGCAAGGAGGCAGCTAGAAAAACAAACCCCCACCAGGTACTTCATCACTATTTTGTGAAAAAAACCTGCCCTGGCCCCCACCAGTTCAGGCCTAAAGCCAAAGATGGCCAAGTGGCTGTTGGTGCTAAACTTCCACGTTGCTTTACAGCCCTGCCTCCTTCAGGGAGGAGTGGAAGCAAGGCAGCTTCACCACTGCAGTGCCCGGAGGCAGCAGCTCAGGTAGCTTCCAACATCACCTTGGAGCACTCCTACTCTGCAGGGCTCGGCCGCAGCCCTGCAGGGAGCAGCACGGGCAAAGCAGCAGTGAAGGGCCCCATCACTCTGGTTTCACAGTGGAGGTGAGAAGGAAACAGGCTCCTACTGTCCTCACCTCAGACAGGCATGAGGTTCCCAGCCATGGCCTAGTAGGCAGGTGGTCTTGGCAGTAGAGAACATCCCCGATACTCTTCCATACAGTCACAAACTGGTTGACGTGGGATGGGACCTCTGGAGATGGTCCTGTCCGTCCCCCTGCTCAGGCCAGGATGCTCAGGGCCATGCCCGGTTGGGTTTTTGGACCCCTCCAAGGACAGAGGCTCCATAGCCTCCCTGGGCAGCCTGCTTCAGCGTTGTTCACTCTGATCTGACCTCTAACACAGGTGGCCATTGGCTACCTTTGCTGAAATGGGTTTGGTCACCACTGGATAAGCTGGGGGTGCCACTCAGGGACATGACACCCATAGGCCCGCACAACATTCTTGGCTGCACCTTCTGGCTCCAGTCCCCAAGGGGCTTCTTCAATCCCCAAGTTACAGGACCATGTTCAAGACACTAAGCCCAGAGCAAAAGAAGGGTGTCCCCTTCACTCGCACTGACCGTGCAAACACAGCAATAGCAGATCAGCCTTTGCCATTTCCCTCCATTTCTTGCTTTCTGTTCAAAGCAACTGAAGAAGCTTGGGGAGGGAGGGGGCGGGGGACATCATTTGGCAGAAAGACTTTCTTTTTTTCAGAGTTGATTGCTTCTGAGATTGAGGAGGATTAACCCTACAGCCCCTCCATAAACACCAGACTCCCCCACGGCCATCCCCTCTGCCGGCCCCACAGTCAGTACGGATCCACAAGGATCCCAGGCCCACAAGCCTGTTTTCACGGATCTGTGCCATTTTACCTCCCGGTGCTTTTCTGGTTCTCATTATCTCTGCAGAGCTGATGACACTTAGACATTTCATCTCCCTGGAGGCTTCTTCTGGCACTTTAAGCTTGATTTATGCAATGCAGCCGTGGCCGTCCTGATCACCCATGCTCACCTCTGGCTTGTTAACACCTTGGCTAGCCAAGGACCCTTCCCCTCCCACGGGTAGATCCGAATCAGGCTGAACCTCTGCACCCATCAGAGTTAAAGCCTTGGCAGCTTTCTCCTCCTTTCCCTTCCCCTCTCATTCATCGCTGGTCATTAATCACAGCAGCTTCTTTCCATGGGGGACCTGCCTCCACAGACCCAGGCCTGCCCCTGCAGCTGCCAGGCAAAACCGCAGGGGCAGGCAGTGAACAAGGGCAAACCCAATTAGCAGTTGTCAGGTAACACTAGCAATAACCTTAGCCTGGCCATTAACCCCGGCTTCTTGGAGGGCATCACCAGTTCGAGATCCTTCCCCAGCCCAGCAGAATGCTTCTGGTGGGGGAAGCAGCCTCTTCCCCAGCTTTGTGTCTTCTGCTCTAGCTAAAAACCAGTTCAGAAACGCAACAGTTTGGGATCTAAACAGCTCTTAACACTTATCACTGCCAGTCCCCAGAGGCAAATCCAAATGCAAAGTATGGCTACAACACATGTATATCTGTTTGCAACACCTCATTGGAGGAATTAAAGAGTGACAATGATACTGTACTCGGGACATGATGACAACTGCTTCCATCAAGCCAAACAAGACTGAGGCCAAAGCTGGTCCAGCCTACTAAATGGTGCTAGAGCTTCAGGCTGGGCATGGTACCAAACATTACAGTAGAGCCCCTCTACATGGCCCCTAGACATCTTTGCATTTGCAGGCCTGGCGACCTTTCCAAGCTTCTCTCCACCATCCTGCTATTCCTTTTCAGGCTGTTTCTTGCTCTTTGTCCACACTGCCTGCACAAGCTATTTTGCAGGAGGAAGGGTTGTCTCTTATGAGCTGTCTGCATCGTACCTAATGCAAGGAGGGGGTGAACTGCCTCTGCAAGACAAACCTTGCACCTCTGTGTTCTACCTGGACACATCTGTCTCACTTGTGTTTGGGAAGAGCCTGTCCTCTGTCCGAGTCAACAACTCTTGTCACCTGGAGAGGAAGGGCAACAGCACTGAACACCGTAACCTGGATACCCCGCACATTCACTCTGAGACCTTTGCAGCGCTCGCATCCAGCCAGGCCCGTCAGGGAGGAGGATCGAACCAGGGCAGCTGGACAGGAGCCCTGCAAGTCAGCCAGGTCTCCACGTACCGGCCACAGAATTTGCATTCAAAGCCGCTAACAAATGAGGTGAAGAAAAAGTCTGGAACAGGGACCAAGTCTGGATGTGGTTTGAGTCCTGACTCCAGAGCAGCTGGTGCAGCCTGGCGGGCAGTACACAACTCAGCTGTCCCAAACACCCCTGCTGAGCTGAAACATCCTCCAGCGTGGGCCAAGGGCACCCTTCCACCTCCTCTAATTCCTGCAGTCTGTTAAAATTACAGGTACGGAAAGGACCCTCTGCCCCCCTCACAAAGCAGACTTTATGCATCCAGAGAGTGTGTGTGTGTGGGGGGAATTCAAGAGACCAGCTGTCCAAAGTGGTTTGCAGTGATTCACCACAACTGAACACCCCGCACCCCCAAACTCAGGCTCGAAGACCCCATCAACACATCATCTGGAGCGCAAGCATTCCTCTGCTTTTGCCGTGCTGTGAGCTCCCCTCATCGTGCAGATGCCCCTTCCTACTCTGCTTGCGGAGCTGGGGCAGGCTCTCTTCCAGCTGGATGCCATCCAGCGCCTCCACTGAGGTCCAGAGAAGGGAGCAGGAGGTGCTCGTGGTGGTGGAAGAAGGGACACGGAGGACAAGGCTAACGGGGTTAGGTGGCACTGCAAGAACCCAACACCTGTGGATGTTGGGGTGAGAGGTACCATGGGGTCAGACCTTTCTATTGCTACAGCTTCGGAGATTTCCCTCTTTCCATCTGCCTTCCCACCATCTGCTGAGGCAACTGCAGGGGAGAGGAGATTTGCAAGGGTCACTCTTGGGCCAAAGCAGATGGAAGGGACCTGCTGCGAGCATTTTACTAGAGACGGGCCAGACAGCTGCAACATGCCCTCCAGCTCCGCCAAGGGCTCACTGGATCATCCAGCGCATGGAGAGTACCAGGGCCACGGGAGCTGTCTCACAACTGCACATGCCGCCCTGGAGGCCCGCTTGCAATGACAAAGGGTCTGCAGCTGGACAAAGGAGTGAATTAACAAGCTGTTTAAGTCCTTCCTCAGGGGCCTGAAAAAACAGATGCTGACAGGAGCTGGTCTCTCCCCCCTCCTGGGGACCATCCCTCTTGGTCAGAGATGGTTTTTCACGGCGCTCCCCAAGGTGGGGAACCAGCAGCACCTTTGTTTGCTACACAGAGCTCCAGGGCCTTCTCCTCCCCCTGCGCCTTTGAACCTGCTCCAGATGTCTCAGCCCTGCAGGCCTCCAAACCTGGCTCATTGTGGACCTAATTAACTCCCTTGTTCATTTATGGTCTTTTGTCATTAAAGCAAGTAATTGATGAGCAGAGGCAGCAGGTCCTCGTGTGTGCTCACATGGACTCAACTGCTCCCTTTGGTCTGCTGGGGAAGCCCTCTCCAGCTCGCCAAGTCCCCTGCTGCGGCCAGCCACTTCAGGATCAGCTGAGGAGAGCACGCTGCCTCCCTCTTTCCAGCAAGCTCCCTCACTACTTTTGCGGCCATCAGAAACCACCCAAGCCTTTTCAGGGCATGACACCTTTGAATTCAAGCAAGAACGTTTGCCTGGACCGTGGATCACACCCTAACCCCATCTTCCTTGCTGGCACCGAGACACCCCTTGGGGTTTTCTCCTCACTCCCTTTTGTTTGACTGCTCTTTTACCCACACCCCCGCCATGTTCCCTCTTACCCCTGGCATCACAAGGATGAGGAGCTGAGCAGGGTGGGGAGGGGGCTCTTTCACAGGGGGATGCCTGGGTAGGATTATCTGAGGGCTCCTGGACCAAACAGGCAGCTTCTCAGCCTTTGGAAACCTCCCTCGCCTTTGTTCTTTGGCCTTCTAGGGTTGGGGGAAGGGATCCCAATGAGCATGTTTGTGCTGTTCTTCTTAATAGGGTGTTGTGTAACACAGAGGGAAGTGACTACACTGGGGACCCCAGCTGAGAACAGAGACTTTAATCCTGCTGCTCAGAGAAAACTTGGAAAAAATACCTACATCTGTTCTGTTGCATTAGGCTCATGGCTCAGAGGCTGACAGCTGACCCTGGCTGCTCATGATGCCAAGGTATGGCCCCTGCCAAACAGTGCCAGGGTAAATTACCATGACTGATTAGAAAGGCAAGAGGCAGCCAGAGAAAACTGGGGACGGAGCTCTGCCTGTGCAGGTTTCTGGAGAAGGGAGAAGGCCAAGCCAGAGCGAATCATGGCACTTTGTCTTCTCCACTGCCACAGTGGCAAACAGAGCAGAGAAGGAGCAATAGTGGAAGAGAACAGGATGAGATTCAGGGAGACGGAGGAAGGTGAGGAGGCAGAGAAGAAATCACAGCTGCATTCACCTCTCCATGGAGCTCACTAAGGCTTCAGGAGACAAACCCCCTCCTCATCGAACCTGCGCTAGGCTGAGGCCACAGAGGACAAAAAGATGCTTGTGTCTACAAGCAAAGTGCATGGCTTGAGAACGGTTCAGGGCAGACGTTGGCCTCGCAGAGCAGCGCACACTCTTCCTGCCGTGAGTCTGCCAGCTCTAGGACATGTAAGAACACAGGTGTGGGGCTCCCTCACCCAGCACCACAACACAGCTCCCTTCCAGGCTCAGGCTTTGTCATCACCTCACGTCCCCCCAACAGCTCAGAGAGGAGCATAAAGGAAATTAGCTATCCAGGGAACAGAACAACGCTTCCGAAATTTGGCTAATAGCGGACACTTAGATGCTCTGGAAACATGTCAAAGACTTCTCACCATATTTGGCCGGGCTCTACATTGATAGACACACTGGGAACATGCTAGATGCTGCGCTGGGACCACAGGGCATGAGGGAGAGCCCCTTCTCTGCACAGCCCCTCTTACGGGCACCATCGGGATGCTGAGGGTGGCCCTCCCCTAGATGGGAGAGGGTTTCTGGTAAGCCATTAACACCCAGTTCTGTGAAGGATCTCTCTGTTCCTTATTCAAGTATTAAATTGGCTCAACCCTAATTAGCATGACATCTATGACAGGATTAAAGCAGATTTTGCCTTCCTCTTCCTGCCTAGGGCCACCAGCTGCCAAACACTCCTCCAGGTCAGCATTCTGCACAAGACGGTGGTTAGCTTCATGAGAAGCAGAAAGCAAGCTCCTTTCTAACTCCTGTCCACCAGGGACAGGCTTTGGCCCTAAAGCAGGAAGGTTTGTTTGCTTTAAATCTTATTTAACCATGGATGTTTTCATTATCCATATCCATGTCACACTTTTATCCGCCCTTAGGAGGACAGGGAGGAAAGCTTTTGCTTTCCTCAGTCCATCTGTGGAGCAGACAGCTTTGATTAGCCACATGCTTTTTGCCTTTCAATCCCTGCTGGCTGTCACTTTGACCTTATTTGACAAGACAAAGGGATCAGGAGAAGCTGTGTGTTTCCTCTGCACCCTTCGGCCTTTTATAAACTTCTACTTCAACACCACAACCTGGTATTGGATGCTGATCCTCTATTGGTTGCCACAGACTACATCTTCACATGATCCTACACCTCCAGCCCTGAACCGAGGAGCAGCAATCCTGCCAAGAAGTGCAGCCAGAGAGATGCCTCCTGATCCATAAGCATTTCTGCACTAGAATCTAAAGATGTCTCTCGGATCCAACACCACCAGTCTCATGACTCTACCTTCCTCCCTCTGCTGTTGCTGTTTGACCTGGTGCCTTTCCCTCTGCTCCTTACACTGCCTGGGAGCAGATCTGTCAGGTCTGAACAGGGCACGGCAGCATCAAGTGGTATGTGGCTCCTCTGAAACCCTGCCACTTTGCACTTCAGTTGCAGCTCAGCCCTGCTCAGGAGGAGGAACCAGAGGGGTTGAGCCACAGCAGAGACAAATCCTAGAAAGACATTCCCAGCGCACCTTCCAAAGACACTTCCAACAGGCCACTGAAGCCACTAACTGCAGAGTGCGAGATCAGATGGGCCAAGTCAGCTCTACTCAAAAACAGCCCAATGCAGAGAGTGTTCAAGGCAGGCACTACCTGTGCAGGGACCACTTCAGGCCAGTTGGCCCCCGATGGTGGTAACAGGGTCCTTTTCGCCCCCTGTCCCTGCAGGTGCTGCACTGTTGCAGTCATCTACTACAACTCATTCAAGCTTGTGTCAACTTCCACTCCCCCAGGCTCTCTGGAAAGGCCAGTGGTGCCTGCAGTTAATAAAAACAGTCCATTTGGTTATAATGAGCCCTAAAAAGAGAATATCAGCTCTCACTGTGCATAAGCTGCATTTTGTTTTCCTGGTCCAGGAAGTTTTCCTGGTGTTAAAACTCCCTCTCCCCTGGCAAACTGATGACTAATCTGTCTCAAAGCCTGAGGGGATACATCTAATCTGGTTAGTGTTACTGCTGTTGTTTGTTCAGATTAAGCACGTTATTCTTACTAAGCTATTTGTCCAGAGTCTCCTGAGAGAGAGTGCTGCAGGTTAATCATACATATGTAAATCCAGCTTCCTTTCAGGCATTTTAAATGTGTTGCCCGTTGGAGAACAAAAGGCCAAGGGGGTGCGGTGCAAGAGGGACTTGTGCAGAACCACACTTCCTAGATGCTCCCTTCTCATAACGTTCCAGTTTGGGGGTTAGAAACACAGCAAGAGAATCTGCCAGCCGGCTCCTTTACTAGACTAAGAGGTTTGCTGAACAAAAGAACAAAACAACAACCAACCAGACAACAGTAACCCAACCTGCAGGGTTTCAAGAGAGCTGAAGTTGGCCACTCTTAAACCTGACCAGCTCAAGTTGACTATCGGTCCCCCTCTGGTGGCCAACCAGCCACAGTCACCTTCTGTCGGCAGAACAGGGCTGCCACATTGCTGCTACCTGTCCCTGCACCGAGGCACCTTGGGCATCCCTTAGCACTGCATCACCTTGAGCATCCCTGAGCCCGGGGCAGCACGGCTCTGCTCGGAGGACTGTCGGGCAGCAGACTTCTGGGCACGGAGCTGAGTCAGGGAGCTGTCATGAAAGTCTTCTAAACAGGAAAAGATTCATTATCAGAACAGCCAGCATCTGCCCAGTCCTTCCAACTTGACAGCCTTAGGGCTATCTACAACTAGGCCCTCAAATTTTAATAGCAATATTGTGTAGCACTAGGAACCCTCACTTGAAACAGGGCCCCATTGTGCAAGGAGCTAAACATGCGGACAGAGAGAGACCGTGTGCTCTTTGGGATGGGGAATGAGATGGAGAGAAAGGACAGAAGATGAAGAGAGTGAGCAGAAGGAAACAAGACATAAGTCAGCATAAGTGACAGCAGCCCAGTGAGCTGCTCTCAGTGGGTGAGGACATGCAGCAGAAAGACCTAGGAGAGGGAAGGCTGCAAACCACTGCTGACCTCTTGCTCTAGTCATAGACAAGGGAGAAGGGGCTGCCAGTTGTCCCTAAGTAGAAGTTTGAGTCTGTTCCACACCAGCAATAGAGGCCTCCGCAAATCTGAACTCGTCTCTAAACAGCAAATAGCTTCTCCAGACAAATCTGAACCCCCCCGGACCTGGTTCCATCATCCCCCAAGAGGACTGCAAAGAATTGTCTTTCCCTGTGTTTCTTCACCCACTGCTGTAAGCGGCACTATCTCATCTTGAGGCAACCTCACACTTCAGCTACTGAAGCACAAGAAAGCCTCAAGCAGCTGTTCCTTCTGCTAAGAGATGAGATTTCTACAATTACTCAGAAAATTGCATCAGTTTACAGGCCATCAGAATTATGTTAGCATAAATGCCTAAATAAAGGGGTGGGTAGAGGCCAACACACTTCTCACAGCTTATCAGAGAATTGCCTCAAGAGGGAGAGAAGAATTTGGTCTTGGCCACTGCAGAGTCACTCCCCCAAAACCCACCCAAACTCAGTCTGGCCTTCACATGCCTCAGAGAAAACTGGAGCAGCCGTAGGCCAATTCCAGTTTCTCCATCCCTCATATGGTGCAAGAGCTCCGCTTCCTTCATCTGTATTCACTGCAGCTTTATACCAAGGCTGAGAGGTTTGGCTTTCGCCTCACTCCCCACTTCCAACCCCATGTGCAATTGCCCACGCCTCAACATACTTTGTAGCACGCCATCCCTGCAGAAGGGTAGCTGGAAACGACTGATTGGGAATTTTGGGTGAACTTCAGCTACAGCTGTTTCATTTTACTGCAAAAAAAGTTATAGCAAATTATGTCTAAAAATGAACACATTCATGCAGTAACACCTCCCTCCTACAATCAAGTTTCATGCTCTGGAGAGCAGAGATTAGGGTTTCTCACGCATTCAATGAAAAAAAAAAATCAACAACAAACAAGGAAAGAGGTTAAGGGGAAGATTCTAAAATCTCAGATTCTGCCCCATAAGGCTGAAGCCAAGGGAGGCTGAGGTTCTGGTGGAGTTTGCCATTTCCCATAAGTGTTTTCCTTTTATAGTTCCCCTAATCACACGTTCAAACTATTTCTGCTGTCATGTGCCAGGTCAGTCAGACACAAGATGGTAGCAAAACAGCCAAAACCATACAAAACATAGTAGTTCACTATGGGAACCAGGAGTTATGGCCCAGACCAACCAACCAACTCAGCCATAACACTATGAAAGCAAGAAGAAATCTTATCCAAATCAAGCATCATTTCCCCATTTTCTCGTTAAGGTATCTGAAGAAATTTCTTCTCCACAGTTCTACAACTGAGGCAAACAGAAAGCTGAACAGAGGAGCTGAATGCACAAAAATCCAGTTTCCCAAGCAGCACACCTTGACACGTCTCAGGTCAAGTGGCCGTGTATGGAATCGAGGATCCTAAGACACCTGGCAACTCCTTGCTATTGCTGGAGACGCAAGCTGGGGCGTGTAGGATTCCAGCATGAAGTGCATGGGCATGCTTTCTCTCCCAGCCCCATCTCTGTGCCAGGATAAATAGAGGCTGTGGGGTCAGCAACAGGTCACTGTCACCACTCCCTCTCCACGACATCACAAGAAACTGGTGATCAGGACAGACAACGTGGGCAGCCAGATCATATCGTGCATCCTGCAAAGACAGGCAGAAACTTTAGAACCTACTTCATGCTAAAGTGATCCAGCAAGCTGAGCTCTCTTCTTCACACCCAAACAAGATAGTGTTTCTGAAAACTCCAGCCTCAACTTGGTCACCTTCCCACGAGTAATACTGGTCATGGCATGTAAAGACATGTCCGCATGGCTCGCTGTGTATCATTTTGCTCATGCCAGGTTTGCAGACAGTCACCCACCTTTTAGTGCCCTGATTCCAACTCCAGCAGCTCTAGACTCACCACCTCTGTGATTTCCAGGGGACACTGGAACTTCAGTTTCTGGATTCTTCATAACACTCACCACTGTTTTATCTAACCTCTGTCTCCTCTGAGTTCAGCACAAAACAACTTTGTTCTCACAAGGAGCTTCTAAATAATACCATCACCCAGCACAATGCTACAGAGAGAATCCCTGAGACTTACATACACTGCGCACTCTCCTTTAGCTAGTGCTCATGGTTTGTAAACCAGAATCAGGGCTAGGTGCTGTTTTCATACTAGGTGAGAACATCTGCCTAGCTATATGGTGCAAGACACGCAGCCAGCCAATGCTACGCTGGCTAAAGATGTACCGAATCTTTATACAGCCCAGGAAACAGTGTTTTCATCGCTCTACAGGCAGCAATGCTAATGGCCACAGAATCACGTTGCAAAATCTTCTCAAGCTTTAAAGTTATTATTTTAATCCTTAAGCTACCAAAAAAAAAAAAAACTCCAAGGAGAAACAATGATAAATTTAATGCTTTTCATCAGGGCTGGAAACAGCTCAAGCCCAGAGAATTACAGAAATCGGATATTGCCCCTGAAGGCAACAAGCTGTCAACTTACTCATTACTCCGTTGTTTGTTGGTAGAGATTTGCAGGTACGCTGTTTCCACCCTGCAATCCGAAAGCATTTTGTACAACTCTGAAAGGTGCAAAGACTCAGATGCTCCCTCTTCTCCTGGCTTTGTCTAATCCTCTTGGCAGTACAGTGAAGCACAAGCGGTAAAAATACCTGCATCTCAAAGAGGCAGGTAATACACAGTGAGATGAAAAAGTAATGACACTAACTGCATTATTAATTTACATAAGAGTGTCCTTAAAATACATTGCTGGCACTCAAGAGGGGAGTTCAGCTGGGGAGAGGGAACTTAGCTATGGTCTCTACCCGGCAGAAAGCTGTGTCTTCTGCACTTGCCAGAGCAGACGTAGCTACATGGACAGAGCTCCCATGGAAGCATGCAACCACCCACTCACGCTGCAGGGAGTGCCATAACCTCTCACGGCTAATGGATGGTAGAAGGCCATGTTCAAGGGGTTGCAGTCAACAGCTCAATGTCCAAGTGGAAACCAGTGACAGGTGGCGTTCCTCAGGGGTCAGTACTGGGACTGGTGCTTTTTAACATCTTTGTTGGCGATATGGACAGTGGGATCGAGTGCATCCTCAGCAATTTTGCCAATGACACCAAGCTGTGTGGTGTGGTCGACATGCTGGAGGGAAGGGATGCCATCCAGAGGGACCTAGACAGTCTTAAGAGGTCGGTCCATGCAAATCTCGTGAAGTTCAACCAGGCAAAGTGCAAGGTCCTGCACCGGGGTCACAGCAACCCCAGGCACAAATACAATGGATTGAGAGCAGCCCTGAGGAGAAGGACTTGAGGGTGTTCATGGATGAGAAGCTCAACATGAGCCGGCAATGTGCGCTCACAGCCCAGAAGGCCAACCGCATCCCGTGCTGCATCAAAAGAAGCATGGCCAGCAGGTCAAGGGAAGTGATTCTGCCCCTCTGCTCTGGTAAGACCCCACCTGGAGTACTGTGTCCAACTTTGGAGTCTTCAGCACAAGGACATGGACCTGTTGGAGTGAGTTGAGAGGAGGGCCACAAAGATGATGAGAGGGATAGAACACCTCTCCTATGAAGACAGGCTGAAAGAGTTGGGCCGTTCAGCCTGGAGAAGAGAAGGCTCTGGGGAAGACATTATAGTGGCCCTTCCAGTACCTAAAGAGGGTCTACAGGAGAGATGGGGAGGGACTCTTTACCAGGGAGTGTAGCAAGAGGACGAGGGGGTAACGGTTTCAAACTGAAAGAGGGGAAATTTAGATTAGATATTAGGAAGAAATCTTTACTGTGAGGGTGGTGAGGCACTGGAACAGGTTGCCCAGAGAACTTGTGGATGCCCCATCCCTGAAAGCATTCAAGACGAGGCTGGATGGGGCTTTGAGCAACCTGGTCTAGTGGGAGGTGTCCCTGCCCATGGCAGGGGGGTTGGAACTAGATGATCTTTAAGGTCCCTTCCAACCCAACCCATTCTATGATTAGCAGCTGCTTCAGCCCATTTTCCAGCCTACTGTGCAGAGGCCTCACAGAAGTCTGCGAGCCTTAGCCCAGAGTCCTGCCTCTTCGCAGAAGCTCACAGGTCCTGGGTTCAGTCAGGCATCCTCAAAGGCTGCAGGTGGAGAACCATCCTCTCCCCCCTGCGGCAGACCTCAGCGAGATACCCGAAGACCTGGAGAGGCCCCTTGCCCATGGACAGCACTAACCAGCTTGATTCCTTCCACACAGCCCCAAAAGAACACTGAGCTGAGAAGGCAGCATTTTTAAAATATTTTATTTATTATACAAACTATTTACAAAATCAGCTACTACAACCACAGGCTTCCAAATTTTGGCTGAACTCTGCCAGAAATTCACCAGCAGGAACTAGGATTTCACCTGTATCATTCACAGCTCCTGGCTTCTGAGAACATGCAACATGGCCTGCAGGTGCAGGCTGAAGCCAGGCCCTCTGCACCTCAAAGCGCTTCAGGAAACACAGAACCTGTCTGAGATGATACCAGAATCCTGAAGATTTCTACAGAAGGGCCTCTATTAGGTGCAAATAAATAAAGGGTAAAAAGAAAAGTAATGAACCTCTGCCAGAAGTAACGTACAGTATAGGTGACCAAAGCACATCCCCATTGCCAGTGTTAAGGGCAGCATAAAAAGTGACTGCCCTGGGAAAGGGTATAAAGCTAGACAAGTTTAGAAACATTGTGATGGATCTCAGAAACATGGAACCAGCTAGGGGCCTGTGGAAACAATGGGGATGGGTTTAATTGACTAAGAGCACCCATCACAGTTCTGACTGCACTTGTGTTAAGAAGAAAGTCCTTGGCATCTGCACAGCTGCTGGGAAGTATGAAGTGCTGGCTGCAATGCCATGAGAAGCATTTAGGAGCTCTTTCCAGCAGAGGAAGACTGCCCAATGTCCAACTACTTTGTCCTCAGAATAAAAAAGTCCAGCTCAAGAGAAGAAGGGAGAAGGTTCCTGAGGAAGATGTCACTGGCATAGTTGGCCCATAGCTACAAGGCTGAAAACATCCTCACCAGGTGAGACTGCAAGACAAGGCTGCAACACGGGAACAGCACCAAGCTACACCTCCTAGCAAACAGGAGTTAAGCCGAGCACTGCCACCTCCTCTCAGTCCCTGGAGAAAGCAGTGAAGTGGTGGCATGGAGAACACAGTAGCTGTAACTCTACTGACCATGGAAACCATCTGCAATAAAATAAATAAAATGGTACCACGCTCTCCACCCAAAGGAGGCCAGGACCTTGCAGAATGGAGCCTGCACTAAAAAAGGGAGAACAGCCACTACTAAAGTGATCTGTCAGAGCACAACAGTGGCATCTCTCAAGCTGGCAGCCTCACAGCACCTCAGTGCCAGTGAGGGAATGAATTCACAAGGCAAAGAAATCCCCCTGAGTAGTCTCAATGCTCAGCTGGCTGCTTTTTGGCACCAAAATGGCTTATTTTTTTCTGTACAGAAGTAACACAGCCCAAGAACAGCTAAGATGCTGCCTTGAAGACATCTTCTAGGTGTAGAATGTTTCCCCCCAAATTCCCAGTCAATTCATCTGAACTATACTGGAAAAGCATGCGCAGTTATGTTAAAATATCCATACCATGCAGAAGTCTGCCCAGATCAGCTTGAGGACAGCAGAAGGGGACTGAAGAGGATGATGTGACTTTTTATCTAATATGGTGTTCTAAAATTAGCTTAGGGATGCCAGTCTGAGACTCCATTCTGGAAGAAATCCAGCGTTTCCGTAATCCAGTGAAAGTTTACATTGCAGGTAGTGGCAATACAGGTTTCTCACATTTTGACTCCTGCATGCTTTTGACTCCCGACCTGACCTAAGGGACTGCTGAGAACTTGAAGATCTTGAATTTTTCTTCACTGAAGAACTCAAAAGATTCTCAGATTCCCCATCCCTTTATTTCCCTGGAAGGGGTGAATGGACTGCCAGCAACAACAAACCCCAATCATAAGCTTACTTCTCGTGCTGGTCTGCCCACTCTTCTCCCCACAAGCCAGACAATGGTGAGTGCAGGCTGTTGAGTGATCACTTGAGCAAAGTTCTAGTTAACATTTTGTGCTGGAAAACCAGCAGCACTGAATGGAACAGGAGAAAAGGAGAGCTGAAGAAAGAAGGTAGGCAGATTGGGAGGACAGAAAGCCAGCTGCTCTCCAGGCACCAGCACCCTTCTGGAAACTCTGCCTGAAATGCAGTAGAGAAAGAGAAGCCTCAGGTTGCTGCATGATAGAGGTAGAAGCCAAGACCCTGTGGGATGCCCAGGTGGAGGTACCACATTCTGCCCAGTACCATCACCCCAACAACAAATGCAAACCCAGTGCACACTGTAGCTGCTTACTGACCTGTCACTGCTACTACATAACATACATACCCTGAAGGTGAATGTGGGATAGGCATTGGTGCTCAGCATTGAGGGATCACGCTCATGCCCATACTCTCTCTCCTGAGGAAGGGAAAAGAAGGCAAGGGCATGGGACAGCTTCCTGTGCAACATCAACTGTCAGAAACATTCAGTGGAGGAGAAACTCCTCTTCCAGTTAATTTGCAGGGGCTCATTACCAGCCACTGCTGGAGAAGGACGCTTCTGCTGCTGGACCCTGGCTGGAGGTAGTACAGGATCACTGTCAGGGCCAGCACTTGTGCTCCGATGAGATTGTTCTCCCCTTTGGGTTACTCCCTCCAGTGGATACTGCCCATTTTTCTCTGCGGCACAGGTGACAGCAGTATCCAGAGCAAGATGGAGAAGAAGAATCAGAAACCCTTCTGGGTCAGGTGCTGAAAGGAAGGGCAACCCTATACTCTTCACGAGTCACAGAGTTAGATGAGCTATTGCGGAGCATCACTGGGGGAGTTGAGCCAAGACATGGAAAGTTACTAAGGCTTCCTGTGAGCCAGGTTTCCAGCAGAGCTCCATGCTGGTCTTTCCTCTTCATCCCAGAGAGCTATGATAACAGCAGCTCAGCACATCTCCTGCACCTCACTGTAACTTCTGCTTATGAACTTCATCTTCTCACAGAAGGATGGGTGTACAGGGTACAGGGAAATCAAGTGCAAATCTTCTTGATGAATGCACCGCAGTCCTTTTGCTGTTTCACATTGAACCAAAGGGAGAATGAGGGAAAGGGAAAAGGTGAGCTCTTGATGACATATTTGGGATACGGAAAGGCCACGTGACATCTTCTGGATGACAAATTCCTTTACATGGAGTCTTTACTCTGCCTCCGTTGCCCATGTGAAGGGAAGGAGAACAAGCAGAGGACTGAACCTGGGTCTTGCCACGAAAAGCCAGGAGGCTAAGCAGTCTCCTGGAAAGGGGAAAATCACAGCATGCCAAAGCCCTCACAACCCTCACTGATAGCTAGCTGCAGCATCTTGTGCACTTCTTCATAGGAGTCATAAGTAGGGAGGCACAGCTGGTTAAAACTGTAAAACAAAAGAAAAACTCTGTTCAGACTGGAACTGAGAGGGGACCGTCCCCTTTATCAGCTGCTTTTAGATGGGTAGACATGAGCGTCACACACACAACATGTTATATATATACACTGCTTGCCCACCACAACTAGCTGGTGTCATTCCCAAAAGCACAATGCAGAAAGTCCCAACGCCCCACGATACTTGCCAAGTGTGGGCTGTTGGCAAAGTACTGTGAGTTGGAGCTGCAATGATCTGGAAAGATGGACAGAGTGCAGCAAACCCTCCTGGGGGCAGCTGGGAGGAACCAGTTGTGAACTGCAAGAGCCTGGCCAGCTCTTCCTGCGTGAAACTCGAGACCACAGTCCAAAACCACCTCATGACCTGTTAGGAAACAGGAAACGTAAAGCCAGGTCAGTCAAGAAAATCAAATAAGCATATAAGCAAGTTGCAAGAAGATCAGTCAATTGCCCTTTGCAAGCAAGTGCTGTACTAAGAGTCAGATATTCTTTTTGTTTTACCAGGGTGACACATAGAGGCAAGTATTACATAGTTTCTTCTTATCAGTTAAGAGATGTCCCACGCTACTACCTCCCACCAGTCCTTTCCCTTAAAGCAGAAAGGCTTCTGCTCTCCCCACAGAGATTTAATTTTAGCAATACCTGCACATGCAATGAGGTAGGTTTACAATGCAGTTCATTTGATTCTCGCACTATGCTAATCTCTTGCTTTTTCACATCCTCTGGTACTTTTGCAGGAAGGTGGAACCATCAGTGTTTACAGCTGGAAGCTTGTACTCCCAATCTCTTTTTATCTTGGGCTTTTTGGCAGCTTCCATTATTTTTTTTAAATGAAGTTGCTACCATTCCCATACCCCTCCCACTGGGAAAGGGAGGGAGGGATGTGAACAATTACAAGATACAAATTTAGGCTACTACATCAGTAGTCTTTACCACAGCACTGAATTCCAAACACTCCACGTAGGCTGCAATCATGATCTTCAAGCATCCCTTAGAGATAATTATATCACTATGAACATCTTCAGTAGCAATAATTCCCACCAATTCCTCCCGATTCCCCGCTGAACTGTTCTTAATTAGTGCTTTGTTGTATTTTTCTTAAAAAGACCACTGCTGATGATTTTTTTTTTTCCTATTAGTAACAGAGAAGCATCATCTCTAGCCAGCCAGGCTGACGGATATCTCTAGGGGGAAACATTATTTCATAATGCATGCAGTCCTACTCCTGACCCCGAATCTTCCAGTTTGTCCTTCTGGAAGTCTAATTTCCATCCAAGAAATCTGTTCCCAGTTTAAGTTGTCTTCTGCTGTAGTTGGGCTAGCTGTTTTCAGCAAGCAAGAGGCAGAAATCCTTTCACTTGCCTTTTCACGGAAGTGCCAAGATCCTCCCACCACTACAGCATGTGCCTTGAAGTCACAGACACTGATATCTCCAGTACCGCACATAAGCAACTGAAAGGCAAGAGACTAGTCAGAAAGTCAGGAGCGCAAGAAACAAGGCAACAGCTACTGTGCAAATTACAAACGTTCAAACTGCTTAGAGAAGAAACATTTTGGCTTTATTTCAGATACAGAAAACGCTTCATTTGTCAGAGAGGAGGGGAAGTAAGGATAGAGATTGCTTAGGGAGGCAGCACTTACCTCAAGCTCATTCTCATCAAAAATAGCCAGAAGGTTCTCAGGAACTAACTCATTGAGACCTGGAAGAGAAGAGGAGAGAAGAGCAGCAAATGCCATCCCCTGGGAGATGAAGCAGAAAGGAGCAGGGAGCAGACATCATGTTACCTTTCAGGAAGTGATCCACCTCCTCCCTAACCTGATTAGCCAGCCTGTACTGCGCAAGCAGATTTAGATACAAGATTTTGTTTTCATTGGTCACTGGTATTTGAGCGCCTCCTGTCACCAGTTCCACCACCTGAAAACAGGAGAACACTTGATGTGAATGTGACCAGCAGCATTCCCCAAATCTGAACTCCCAACCAGAATAAACCTAAGCAAGGATCTACTGCCCAGAGTAAGCTCAGTTGTCTGGGGCACAGGGCAGAGTTCTCAGCCTCCCCTGCTACAGGCAGAAGGGGTTAAACTGCCCCACCTTCAGAAACTGTCTCCCTCACCTTCTCCAGTTGTCCTGTTTTGCTATACTTCTCTTCAGCAAAGACCAGATCCATCTCACTCACATCATTGTTCAGTATGAAACAAACTTTGGATTTATAGAATTCTGGGTCATCCGTTTCAAAATACTGTGTGAAAGAAAAAGGCAGGGACATGGAGGGAATTAAAAAAGAAAAAAAAAATCACAACAAACCACATATATTGTTAACCAGGGCTCTGGATCTGCTTCTACCACACCAATGTTCAACCTCTCCCCAGACCATTACAAGCTTCAGACAAGGCTGGGAAGCTTTACCTTGTAATGCATACGAAGTCCTATGATCTGAGCCAGGAAGGATCGGGTGAAGCGAGCTCGAACCAGCTGTTTGTAAGCACCTCCCAGAGATGATTCATAAAGACACTTTCCTACTAGACGACCTGCAAATTCATACACTTTGAGTCGTAAATATGTGGGACGCCCTGGATTTGGATGCACCTGTGAAGAGGAAGCAAAATGAAACATCCAAGTACCAGACAAGGCTAGAACAAATAGAAAGTATGGGACCAGTTCAAGTCACTGCATCTCTCGGGTTATCCCAGGAGCTTTAGTGTTAATATGTTAAGATCATTAAGTAAAGTTTTGAGAGAGGCACTGGAAGTGACTGTGCAGCCAAGTTACAGAATGAGTAAGGTTGCATACTTAATGAATTTTGCAGCAATATTATTTAACCAGCAGCACGTTGACGCACACAGTTCTGTGCATTCCACGTAGGAACTGCAGACTCACCAAGGCCTGGTTGTTATCACTAAAGCGAGTGAAGAGTTGATTGGTGGTATCAAATAATGCCTTACAGATGAGCTCAAACCACTCTCTGCGTGGACCTCCCCAGTCCAGAGCTAGAAGATAAAACAAGCTTGGTCATCTGTGGCTCATCAGTTCAAGAGTTTGATGCACGCTGCTCCGTATTACCTGACATGAGAGCTCATCGCAGTGAACAGCTCCATAGCAAAAAAGCAGTAGAGAGGGACTCCAGAACTCTAGGTTCTCCTCCCAAACCTAGTCTTAATATTTTTTGGGCCTCGGGTCCCTACATAAAGTAGTGATAGAATAGCACCAACAGGATAATTCACTAACATCTATGGGAAAGTGAGAGGGCTGGAAAGCCACAAAGGATAGACATGCTACAAGAAACCAGAATTTCAGACAAACTACTCCACTGTCATTCCTTTCACTTCCTCCTTAAATATATTCACAGGACAACTCACCTTCTTCATCCTGAAAAATCACTTCAAAGTTTTTGCTCCAGTCAGAAACAGAAAAATTTCGCGTTGCTTTAAAAGACTGAAAAAAAATAAAGAAAATAGCAGCAGCTGTTATTGCTTGGCACCCCGTAACCAATATGCAATCCTGCACATGCAGATGGGCAGTTTATGCAACACAAAACCCAAGAAACAGTCTAATACTTTAAAGTATAAGACAGAGAATTAGGAACTCCTAAGGTCTAATTCTTATTTGTCCAAAGCCATGGAAGCCAGTTTCTCATTTTCTATTATGAGAGACATTATCCATATAAGTACAGCTCATCTTAAAAATCAGTATGAGGTTTTAGCACAGCACAGATGTATTCCTCTCAAGTATTGTTTAAAGTATTAAAATGCTTGTGGGAAGGAACAGTTTCTGTAAAGCACTGTCAGCCCACAAGTTAGATTTAAAAAAGGAATGCTTCAGAGTGCATTAGAAAATAGCTTGAACAGTTCACTGAGTTCATACTTAAAGCAAGTCACAATGCAGAAAAGTAACAAAATATTTCAAGCGTGTAGAACTTCCTGTGTCTCAATGCTGGATTCCAATTAAAGAAAATTTCAAAAGCTACACAGCAGTCCTCAGCCATACAGGTAGCTTTGGCTTAGCTTATCTTCAAATAGGTTAGAGTGTCACGCTAGTTACACCTCTGGACTGAACACAATGGTCACATTCATTGTGCCAGTCAACCTCGGACACCAAAAGTTTACATTTATTATTATTATGGCCCTTAATTTATTTTGCCTTACACCAGGCTGTAACACCGGTGCTCATGACAGTGGAGGAATTTCCAAAATAGCAGGGAAAAAATAGTCATGGAAATACTGTTTAGAAATGAAGTCATTTTGTAGCAAGCTATTAAGCAAAACATAATTTCGTAAACACTGCAAACTCGTACGTGCAGAAGATATTCCAAAACACAGATTTACTGAGTGTAAATCAAGGAAAATCCCAGCCACTCCTGCTTTCCCCAGAAATGTTCTTTTCCATCTTTATGATATTACTGTTGCGAGACACATGTGGAAACAATAAGTTCGGGTAACTGCCTGCCCTGCGTACACAGTGTTTAGAATGTCAGTTAACAACTGTATTACGTGAATGACTCTTTTTAAGTTTGATTTCAGAAACACATCAGCTCAGGTCAACATAGGTGAAGACTTAAGGACTCTACAGAATATTTTATCATCACGCTGAAACACCTCTAGAAGCCTGTCGATGCAAGAGTTTCATGCACGCAGATCAGTGACACCTGACTTGACAGCTTATCTCACCAAACAGCTCTGTACCAGAAAAACAGTAGATAGAGACTCAGGAGCTCTAGGTTCTGCTCCCAAATCTGGTCCAGGTAGGCAGTCTCTCTCTGGGCCCTCAGATGCCAATGTAAAGTGGGGACAGAATAGGACCGTCAGATTTCCTGCTTTTACAGGCTATGCATGCATTTACCCTAGACATCTCTCAGGGCTTGATTTACTCTGCAATGAGTTCCTTAAATATTTATCAGCACTGAAGTTTCCCAATTACTTAAGAAATTGATCTGATCTTAATGGCTGTAGAGAAGGAACACAGCATCCCACACAATACCAAACCTGAACACTGAGGAGCTACCCTGAGATTATTTTTTTCCCCCTGCCTTCTCAAGCTGTCTACTGGCATCTGCCTTGAAAGAGGACTAATCGTTTTTTGCACAGTTGTCCTTGCACATGCAAGTCTGGATTTCCTTAGGCACTGAGCAGAACAAGAAGGATGGAGGAAGCACTGGGTTTAAGCAAAGTGACCTGTACACTCACCGACTCCAGCAGACAGTGACGGCTGACCTTCAGTGTGACCTTCGAATGAGGTCTTTTCATATGCACCTGACGTAGCTCTCGCTGAAAGAAGTTCACTTTGTCCTGGAAGGTCTCCGAGCCTCCTGAGAATAGTGACGATTTGGGTTAGGCCTGAGCTGTCAACACCTCAAACATCTAGAAGGTATTCCTAAGACTAACTGCACAGGTTAGCTTTACAGCCCAGGATGAGTTTATTGCAGCAAAGTTTGGAAACAGAACTCTAAAGGCAGCCTGCAGTTAGTCTTGCTGACATTCAGATACTCACAGGTGCGCTTTCAAAGAGCCTGACAGAAAAGCCAAACTGAATAGGAACAGCCGGCACGATGAAATACATTCATTGGAAGCACCAACAGGAACAGAAAATGAGACTCCAGGAATCAGTTCTCATCAGAGGTCATTCAGTGCTGGCCATCTTCATCCCCAAGGGAAACTAGCAGACTCAAGTGCTAACTTCCTGACTACCGTACCCACCTCACCACCCCTTTACCTATGTTTTTATGCAGAGAGCGAATGAAAGTGGCTGCCAAGATGTTCCTCTCCTTGCAGCTGAGCTCCACAGGGGGTTGGATCCCATCATCCACCACCAGTGTCAGTAATTTGTGCACAGGGTCAGGACCAAGGTATGAAAACTAGCAGCAAAAAGATGCAAGAAAGGGTAAACCCATCATGCAGAAGGCACAGCATGTTCAGTAGACAGAGCAACATCACTTGCTCTCTAAGACTTTCTCTGCTTACCCATGCAGATGCAGTTAACATCCAGTTCAAGCATCTGGACTCCAGTTAGGAGGCTGCTTCAAACCTCACACCCTACCCTAGGGGCTTCAGTGGATTTTAGCAAGGTTATGAGGAAAATAAACAAGAGAAATGCAAAAGAAATCAAGATTTTTGCCTAGGAGTGGGACAAAAGGCAGGTAGGAGTGATACAACTGGCTCCTATTCATAAATACTAGCAGGATTTAGGCACTGAGAGGGAATTCCAAACTCTGAATTTTACACAACAAAGTGTTGCTCTCTGGGTGGCAGCCCTTCTCTCCAAAATCAAAAATCAGACTATCACTCACAAGGACCACAAGCTAATAATAGGGAGGTGCAGTGACAGCTAGACAGAAAGAGGCTCACCTTTGTGCCAGGACATACTCTAAAGGTGAAAAGGCGCCATGGAATGATCTTCAGGTAGAATTCTTTCACTGAGAATTGCTGAGTAACCACAAGGAAAAGAAAATGTTAAAGGTCACACATCTGTTAAGGATTGCCTCTGAAACGCGAGGCACAAGACAGATCTGTAAGGCCAGATCTCCCTCCAACCCCAGGGACAAGTTTCTGCAACATTTGGTGACACCCTCCTCTGGCACAATGTGTAAAAACCTTTAAAGCTGTACAGAACTGTAAGCAGCTTGTCAGTAAGACTCTACTGCATGCATTTACAATACATATGGGATACCAGCATGACACAGATTTTACAGCAGTAAGCTGTTGTGTTCAGTAGAACATTACCAGTCCAATTGGAAGGTAAAGTTAAGTGGACTTGGGAGGCTGAATTCAGGACAAGATTGTAATACATTGACAAAAAGGTTTTGGAAAAGGTCACACTGCCTAATAGAACTATTGCTACTACTCCCCGATTTCCACAACCATTTCAAACAACTTTTAAAAAGGATTTGCAATTGCTAAATCCAGGACATTTATAGAAATTTCTTGTCAGTGTATTTCTGCCAGAAGAAATAACTACTAACTGTGGAACTGTCACCCTCTGGAGAGCAAGCTAAAATGAAATTTTAGCATCTTTAGACAAAACACAAAACCATTTCCTCCACAAGCCTGTTTTAGCTGCAATGACTGGAAAAAATGATGAGCAGCATTTCTCCAGAAACAAAGCAAATATGAACAGCAACCCCTTAAAGAAATAACAGCATAGTAACAGTTATCTACTGTACAGGACAGATACTCTGGGTATATATAGAGATATCCACGGATACAATTACACAAACGTCAGAATCACATTAATAACTTTGACACTTAAAGGGAACCTGCAACAGTACCCACTTCTGGTGATCTTTTACCAGGTAATGCAATAGAAAAGAGTACAAACGTCCAGAAAGATACCCCAAGGATGAAAGGATGCTGAGCTCATGAGGACCCAGCACTCATTCCCAAAGTCAGTTTTCAGAGCCACATGCAGCAGAGATTTAGAAATCTCTAGGAACACCTTCCCTCCCTCCTATAACAGTTTCACAGTCCTTTCTCTCTTTGTCAGGAAAGCAATTCCTGGATTAGTCTTTTGCTTTGATATTTAGCACTGCATTTTTCAGAATGCATTCAGATCGATAGATTAATCATAGAACCTTAGAGTACCAGGCAGAAGGGACCTCAAAGATCATCTGGTCCAACCTTTCTTGGCAAAAACACAGTCTAGACAAGGTGGCCCAGCACCCCGTATAGTCAAATCTTAAAAGCGTCCAATGCTGGGGAATCCACCACTTCCCTGGGGAGATTACTCCAATGGCTGATTGTTCTCATTGCAAAAAATTTTCCTCTCGTGTCCAATTGGAGTCTCCCCAGGAGTAACTTGTACCCATTACCCCTCATCTTCTCCATGTGACACCTTGCAAGAAGGGAGTCTCCATCTTCTTTACAGCCACCCTCTAAACACTGGAACACGGTGATAAGAGTCTTCCCTAAGCCTTCTTTCCTCAAGGCTGAACAAACGCAGTTCTCTCAGCCTTTCCTCATACGGCAGGCTTCCCAGTCCTTTGATCATCTTTTTTGCCTTTCCCTGGACCCTCTCCAGCCTGTCCACATCTTTTTTTGCGTAGCAGGGACCAAAACTGAACACAGTATTCCAGTTGTGACCTGAGAAGCGCTGAGTAGAGTGGGATTAATATCTTCTTTATCTCTACTGCTGATGCCCTTGTTGATGCAACCTAGTATTCTGTTGGCTTTCTTTGCTGCAGCAGCGCACACTTCACTCACACTGAGCTTCTCCCTCTGGACCCCCAAGTCCCTTTCCACACAGCTGCTCCCCAGCCAGGTAATCCCAGCCTGTGCTGCAGTCCTGGATTATGTTTTCCCAGGTGCAAGACCTTACATTTGTCTTTGTTGAACTTAAGGTCCTTGTTAGCCCACTCTTCCAGCCTACCCAGGTATACCTGCAGGTATACCTACTTCCCCACTCAGTTTGGTATCACTGGCAAACTTCACCAGGGTACACTTGATCCCATCATCCAGATCACTTACGAAGATATTAAATGGCATCGGGCCCCACACCGAGCCCTGGGGGACCCCAATCATGACAGGTTGCCAGTTTGAAAAGGAACTATTTACCACCACCCTCTGGGTAGGACCTGTCAGCCAGTTCCCACTGGCTGACACACTGCACAGACCACTTGTCTAGACCGTAACACATCAGTTTCTCTAGTAGGAGGCTGTGGGAAACCATACTGAAAGCCTCAGAGAAATCCAGGTAGACAATGTCCATCACTTGCCCCACGTCAGCTGGGCAGGTCACTGTGTCATAGGAGGTAATCAGGTGTGTCAAGCACAATTTGCCCTTGGTGAATCCATGCTGGCTTTTCCCAATCATGTGCTTCATTTGACTTGTGATAGCCACCAGGAGGATTTGTTCCATAACTTTCCCAGGGACTGAAGTAAGACTGATGGACCTATAATCTCCTGAATCCTTCTTTAAGCCCTTCTTGTAGATGAAGGTGATATTAGCCTTCTTCCAGTATTCTGGGACATCACCCAATCTCCACGACTTCTCAAAGATTACAAAGAGCGGCCTCGCAACAGTGTCAGCCAGCTCTCTTAACACCCTCAGGCAGATATTATCAAAGTGAATTTAAATTTATTAGTAGATTTAGTGGAATTTTCTTTCTTATTGTATTTATTTATTCTTACTATAAGAGAATCCTTAGTTTCTCTTGAATTGCTTGAATCCTGTTTCTTCTACTTATACATTTACCCTTTGTCCTCTGTCCACTTTTTTCCTTTTCTTTTCCCTGAAACATTCAAGAAACGGGGCAAAGACATTAAATCTGAGAAGTGTCTTCCTCTATGTTCCAATCTACAGGTATCGGAAACTGGGAAAGGGAAATGCAGGTCTGACCTGACCAGAGCAAAAGAAAGGCAAACAGAATATCTACCGAACACTCAGAGAGAAAAGTCCCAATAGACTTTGGATCAGACCTAGAAAGACACATGGAGTCTTAAAACTTCAAGGAGCATTTTAACATTATTCTCAGTCATGAGCTCCAAGTTTGCTGGCTAGCCTTAGGCAAACCTTTTTTAACCAAATCTGAGGCACCTAATTCTGGAGATAAGATATAGGGCATAAGGAAACTCTTAGTTGCAGTGTACTTTAAACATGCACTCAACAGTGGTAACTTTATGATATCTACCTTAGGTGACACATAGCAGTACACTTTTTTAGGTTTCTTCACTTTCTCAGGGGTTTGGCTGTCAGAGGGAGAATCTTCATCTTCATCCTCAGTTGCAGTAGAAGGACGGCGCTGGGAGGAGCTCAGGTGCGTTGGTGGAAGTTGCCACTGAGTGTTGGTATAACTAGGAGCATCGTAAAGGTAGGCTTCAAAGTAAATACTGACACCTGAGGTGGACACATTGCGTTCTACAATGTTCTTTTCATTTTCTGAGGGAAATAGATATAAAAGAGTTGTGTAAATCTTAATGGAGACCAGAATAAAAAACCTAAAGAATCCACAGACCACCACCAAATTAGTTATTAAGATTTTAAAGAAAAGGCTACACATCCAAAGGAAAACCTGGTCAAGGGAAACTCTGATAAAGAGAACCCAGGAGTGGATGAAAGGATTTCAAGACAGCAGTTTGTCTGTTCTGGCTTCAGTGACTGGTTCAAGGAAAAAAGGCATACAGAACCTCTGCCTCAGAGCACCAGCCTGAAGGCATAGCCATGTGTCAGCCACATTGCAGACTAGGTCACTCCTGAAGAAACCAGGAATTACAAAATTGTAAAAAAGCACACAAGTTACATGCAGTGTTCTTCAGCCATACAGCTTACCAGACAATACATGACTGGCTCACAGTATGGCTCAGATGCCAAGTTAGCACTTGGCAAGCAATAAAAATTGCCTAGTTTCAAAGGTAAGCTTCCTGAGATAGGTGAAAAAACACGTGTGCCCTTATCTGCTGATGGAACAGAGAATATCAGCCTTCAGAGATCTCCCTTGTCAACAGCAAATTCATTTACCTCGGCATTTTTAAATGAATAGGCATTTCTTTAGCAATTAGGCATGGCTAGCCTGCAGGGAAGTCACATTTAGCTCTGCTACACCAAGTGTCCAAAGCATCTATTAAGAGGACACCTGGAGAATGAATACTGAGTAGCTCTTGACTCACCACTTAGAACAATGATGTCAAAATCACCATTGCTTATGGGCTGGTTCTGGTAGGAGATGCAGGCATGGAAACACCCCCTACAGTGCAAGGTGAGTCTGAAGAACACTTCGCAAGTCTGCCGATTGGACACCACAGACTTCTCAAACACAACATCAGAGCTCTCTTCTTCTTGAGGACCCAGCTAAACAGAAAACAAATTAATAAGGTGAGGGTCTCTAGCTCACCTGAAGTCAAGCAGCAAGGGATGAGGTTGCACTCACCTCGTAGATGGAGATATTGTAATTGTGCTCATCTATCAGGGACACAGAATTGCTGGTGGGATTGTCATACTCATCTCTGGGAACTATCTGCAGAGTGTGCTGCTGCCCACAGGTCAGCACCAGGGTGGAGAAATGGCAGACAATTTTGGTTTTGGAGGGAACCACCATCCCTGAAGCAGACAACAACAGTTTAGAGTCAAACAAATTACAAGGTGAAGCTACAAAGAACAGAAGAAAAGCAATCAGGGGCACAATACTCTTGAAAACGGATCAAAGTTAAACACATTCTATGCCCCTACATTAAAAAAACCAAAGTATCTGATCACTGAAATACACAGTGCGGTGCACAGGGTTTGCCTTGGGTCATAAACTTCGTACTGATAAAGCAAACCTAGTTACTGGCCCTCCAACAGATGCTTTTTGCACCACTCTAACCTTCAGCTTAAGAACTTGCTCCCACCGCACATACAAACAACAAGACAGCTGACATCCAAGGAAACCTGCAAATTCAGCTTGCCAAACCAACTTTAGCCTCAAGGGCATCTGAGTTAAATGTAAGCTTCCTCTTTCTGAAGGGGTATCTCAGCAAGCCTTGTATCTATTCACCATGCAATGGAATAGAGGTACTTTCAATGAACACATATGTGAAGTATAAAAGATGCTGACTGGGGTCAAAATACAAAAGTAGAAGGAAACAAATTCAAAATGGATAAAAAGGAAATGTTCTTGAAGACTGTATAATCAAAGATATCAACTGCTCCAGGAGCTTAAAGGAATAGAGTAGGGTGTTGAAGAGTCAAATCATGACAGTATTTCCACAAATAAATCAATACTTTCACAAAAGGCATTCTCTGACTCTTCTCTGATCATGGAGAAGTTACTACAAAATGGAGAACGTGACATAAGTGGTTAGGGAGTTTAAGCAGCACTAATTACTTATTCTGTAAGGCAGTTTCTATTCTGACACGTACTGGTAGTCACAAGTATGTTTTAGTCATGGGTCTATTGCTGGAATCTACACATGGCAGGAGGTAAATGGTGAAAGGTAACCCTTTCCCTGTCACCTACCTATTTTAGCTGGAAACACATTTACCTAGCTGCCTCCAATACCTCCAAATGTATTTTGAATCATTAGAGGGCCACTTAGACCTTACCTGGCTGGAACACCTTGTAGTAGGGGCTGTAGGCCACATTCAAGCCACCAAGTTTTACAGTGATCTCGTATCTCCCAGCCCTGCGCACAGTGAAGGCCACTTTTACCACATTGGAATTAGGCTCCTGAAGAACTTCTTGGGTGACAGGAATATCAATTGCTAGCTCCACATGGCAGATGTGAACTCGCAGCCCCACAGGCCGGTGAGCAGGGAAGGGTTGCCCATTTTTATAGAATAACTGCATGGGAAATGGAGAAGTCCAGGTCAGCAAAAATATGCAGTGCACAGAGGAAGAGAAAGCAAGTCGCCTTGGGGAAACAAGGGCAAGAACCTCAGCTCAGCAAAGGAAAAAAAATTAACATCCAGCACTGTCACACAGGCTGTGTTCTCCCAAGCGAACAGTGCACAAGTGGGTATTGAACAGCCTCATTCTCTTTTGTGCTGGGGTTCAAATGAGTGCCCTGAAAAGAACACGCCTCTAGGCACTTTTTCTCTGCACTATTACTGCAATATCAGAGCAGAAACTAAGAGAACCCGCTACCAAAAGGAAAAAAGCAAAGCCACATCCTTTCAGAGAAACAAGCAGATCTTGAACGTTTGTACAGCTAAGCTCTGGAAAAGCTCTCACCAATCTGTCACATAAAACAGCATGGAGAAGATGCTGACCTAAGGAGCTGAGCCAGTCTGTACTGACAAAAAGCATCAGCATGACAACAATGCGTTAGATAAAAAGAAATCACAGACAGCTCAATCACAGAAGTGATCTGCTGTACAATTTCAGAAGGTAACACACCTTGACCAGTACTTCCTTACAAGGAAAGAATTACACCTTGAAACCCTATGTGTCTGGCACTTCAAGAGCTAGCAGCTTGTGGGCCAGATCCTGCCTGCCATCTGCAATCAGCCTGTAGTCAGCAAAAGGTTACTACTATTCCCTGTTTCTAAATAAGGGAGGGCATGGGGCCTGAAGTAGCATGGGAATAAATTCAAGCAGCAAGAACAGAACAAGTCCCTCTCCCCCTAGCTCTTTTTCACTGCCTGCCCTGGAGTTAGAACTTCTCACTCACCCTCAAGCAGAATGGTTTTCCTCAACTTCCCGAGAGGCACGAGTATGGCAACCTAGCTGAACCTTTCTTCTTATTTTGATACCCTTCTGGGTGGGGAAGGTGGGGCATAAAGGTGGGTGCATGAGCCCAGCAAAACCTGTTCAAACTTTCTCCACATAACTCCAAACTCTCAGTATTCAGGCCCCTCACACATCTTATTTGCATACTTGTCCCATTCTCCTAGACTTGGCCTTTTGAGATTGGAAGGAAACAAGTGTTCTTCGCAAGCTTTTCCAGGTCAAACAGAATAACACTCAATTTTTGAGGAACGAGGCGTGGCCATAAAGCTTTACAGCTCTTAGGTTGGTAAAATGCCCACTCCCACGCTCCCAACTTCAGCTGCACAATCAAAACATAACACCAAGTCTGTTGAAGGCAAGGCTCAGCCCACTCACTTCCCAGTAAAGGAAGCACTAGATTGGACAAGCCTGGTCCCTTCCGGCTCTTCAGAGGATTCTAAAGAGAAGGAGACGAGATTTTAAGGAGCGCCAAACCTCATATGTACTTACAGAGTTCTGCAAGACAGTTACAGGGGGCAGAAGGCATAAACACATAGCTTTCCTACTCCTAAATTACATCCAGCTTGGCCCCAAGAAAAAACATTTGAAGAGCCCATCCCTAACTCAGACCCCTGTTCCTGCCTCCAAAACTGCATAGAAACAGAAATATTCCCTTACATGCACTCGGAAGGCCATGCTGTGGCCCACCTCACAGGGGTCCTTCCAATCCCAGGAGATTTTGCAGGACCGGGGATCCAGGTAGTTGCCTCGCACGTAGTCATAAATAGTTCGCTCCCCTCGACGTTCCCGGTCCTCATGCTGAAGGAAGCTGACTATACGTGCGGCAAGCTCAAAGAGGAACTTAATGGTGAAGAAGAAAGCTACCACAGATACCGTGATCCCACCTGCAGCAAGGAGAGAACAGAGGGTGGTTGCAGCAGCATGGCTAAGTCAGACACCAAAATCCCTTACGCATCAGCCAAGATACCTTTTATTAATGACATTCTACTCAACTACAAATTAGGTGTTTAAGGCAGAAGCTATTGTGTGAACATTTATGGTTTGTGTTATGCTACAAGTAAGGTTAGAGAATAACAAGTCCCTTAAAACTCTGCAAATGACTGCAAACAGAGGAAATAGGTAAAGCTAGTAGAGTCTCAGGTATGGCTAGCGGACATCCCAACAGAAGCACGGAATTCCCTTTGAGTTGCAGATTAGAACTACAGAGATTCCTTCAAGGGAGACAGTCATATAAGCACACAACCCCTGCACATCACATTAAGCCTGGATTAAGAAGCACCACAGAGGCAACAACCCTGCACTAGTTCTCGAAAGAAAAAGTAAGGGGATGGCTTAGGAATGAAGTCAATGGAAGGACTTTAGGAACAAGAAGAATGGTGGAGAGGCAACTCTGCCAGGTGGAGGGCACAGTGCAGGGTGACAGTAACTTCATGTTTGTTAGGTAGACTCTGAACTAACATGAAAGCAGAGGCTTTCAAGAAACCCTTCTAAAGCCTATGGATAGGTCAACGAATACAGTGGCAGCCTTTCCTTCACTTACCAATAATGTAAAACATCAGGTCCCTTCGGTGAGACACACAGCCGAGGATCACAGCTGCATCTAGAACACAAAATAGGCCAAGTCCAGTCCAATGACTCTTCCTCACACACATTGGCCTAAATTTAATCTATGATTCCTCAGACAAATACCTATCAATCATCTATCTTCCTCTCCAAGGACACCCCTAAATCCCATTATTCCATAAGACTGTGAAATATGCAAACACCACAGCATGCTACAAAGAACAGTTCTCCCTTAATCACAGATTCCCATTCAGATTCAGCGATCTACAAGAAGGACAACATATCACCCTCAGAAACCAGCAAGGGCAGGCTCTGGGTACTGGAAGAAGGAGCTACTTTTTGCAGGATCACCAACTTCGACAGCAGCAGCCAAAAGCCACCCATCCAAACTGACACCTGCTTGCTTCTGCAAGTCACAAAGTTAACTTGTAGTCTGCCATGAAAGCACATCACAGAGCCACCACCAAAATGGACAGACGCTCACCCTCAACCAGCAACCTTAGAAGAAAATGCTACAGAATAAAAGAGTTGCAGTCAAGACCATCCCCATTTGTTCAAAATAAACAAAATCCTTCTAGGGCAGAGCTGAATCAATTTTTTTTCCCTGTAGCTCTACTATGAAAATATGAATGCAACTGGAAAACAGGCCATCTGTATTTTCCTACTCAATTCTGCAAAGTGAAGCCTCTCCACTGAAACTCTCGCTGATCAACACGCAAGCTAAAACCTTGGTTTTGTACACTATTAAGATTACAGCAATTTTTGAGAGACACCAATCTAGAATCAAGTTCTCACTGAGGGGACTGCTAAACAAACATGTAGTAAAAAGACCGCACCCAGAACAACAACACGCTGTTTGGTTGATAAGACAGAGCTGACAGATGGAACAAGAGCAGCAGCAAGGAACGTGTGTGACAATTAGACAAACGATTTGGCATACACTAATGCACACAATATAGCTCGCCATGTCACCATTCAGTTAGTGAGAAGCTACATTGTGCATTCAAGCTGCTTTTGCTTTTTTTTTTTTTAAACAAACACAAAAGGGGAGTTATTCATCAGTCATCTCAACAGCAGCAGCAATGGACACCAGCATGCAGAAAGCTTAAATGAGGTATTTCCCCCCAACAATAGCCATGACTTTCCAGCCCAGCATATCTCCTTTGCTGGTCCCCACAGATACCCCATCCCTCCAAGGCCTCCACAGATACCCCATCCCTCCAACCAAAAAGCAATCACGTACCTTTACACAAGTGCCCATGTTCTAAAAGCCAAAAGGCGGGTACCCATTCTTCAGCATCCTTCCTCTTTGTGCCCAACACTGGGGCAAACGTCAGCAAGAAGAGGCCATAGAGAAGATTATTACAGAAACTCCTGGAACTCGCAGCACAGAATCATTGCTGAAAGGTGAGGACTTGAGCACAGCAATTTCTTCCTCTTTGTGGAAAAGGGCTGTCCTGCAATGCTGCTCCCTGGAGCCTGTCGTTTGCTAGGTTCCCTGGAAAAGGAAAAAATTGGAGAGAAAAAGGTTAGATCTCTCCATTGTTGTGGACAAATCTAGCAAGTAGAAACATGTGAGAGGTGTAAGATAAAAGAGTATCACTAGATGTCAAATCCGTAGGAGAGGTGCTGTAAAGGTATTGCTGTTGATGAGGTGCTAGGCTTCACCACATCCTCAACCTGTCACAATCGCATTGCATTATATGACCCCTGAAACTAGCAGGTTCGATACGGAACAAAATACATCCTGCCTCCACAGATTTCCATCAGACTCATGGGTTTCATGGAGCAGCTAAGAACCTGTGTGCCACTCATGAGGACTGCTAAGATCAGGTACCACTTCAAGCCTTCACACCCCCAAAAATGCCATGTACTATCCTGAAACTGATTTTGCCCAGATTTTTGCCCAGACTATTTATAGTCAAGCCTAAAAATAAAAATCTTTAAAAGTTCTTGGACCCCAAAGCAAATCACATAAAATTTTTTTGCTGCTGCTGTTTTAGGTATTCAGGAAACCGATATCCTCACAAGGAATTTAAGTTTCAGCAGCACTATCCACTAAATTACAGCTTTTCTGTTAGGATTGACATAAAAAAAACATAAAAATCTAACAAGAAGGATTGATGCAGCCCACAAAAACCAGGACATATGCCAGAAGAAAAGCCACAGAGCCTACCCAGTTGGTATCTACTCATTCAGATTATATAAAGGAGTGAGAATAAAATGAACAGATCCAGGCTCACCACAGCAGCTGTCTGTAAAGACAGTCACCTCTTCTGGGGATGTAAGCGATACGCTCCTCCTGCCTGCCATACCACCACCTCGGCTGCCACTTCCTCCTTCCTCCCCCCTCTGCCTTCCTCTTCAGATGGCTCTTATTTCCCTCCATCCCAATAATCATACAGACCTGGCTGCCTTTGCACACTTCCACTAAGCTTTCTAATGCACATGAAAGCCGACAGGTAAGTCTGTGCAGAGCTCCGACTGCGCTGCAGAAGCAGCCAGACTCTCACTGTCTTTTCCTCCCCCACATCTCAAGGAAAATCCCACCCACTCAGCTATTTTCTTCTCTCCTCTGCTTGAGCGAACAGTATTGCAGTTCCCAGGGCACAAGTTCTCATTCTCAGGTAAAGCTTCAGGTTTCTAAACTCATATCTCTGTGCATTAAGAATCACAGACTTCACAATTTCCTTAATATTTTAGTTCTTTCACAGTACATATCCAAGATGTGTGACAAATGCCTGGTTGAAACTCTGCTCCAGCTTGGCCTGGCTGTGGAAGGTGTGTGTGCCTCCTCCCCACAAAGCTGAGGAATTTCACAGAAACTTATCAATGTTTGGGAATCTGTGACATCTCCCTCCAGCATCTTACAGAACCAGGCTCTTCATGTCCCCAAAAAAAACATCAGTACAGAACTGGCACTGTGGGTTCATCCATCCAAGCTATTTCTGCCTCAGTCCATAACCCATTCCCCTCTGTAAAGCACACCACAAGTCACACAGCCTCTTTCTCTCACACTTAAAAAGAGAAAGACCCATCATTTCAACTACAAGGGTTTTTAAGTCAATTGAAGCACGAGTCTCTTGACCTGTGTTGCAGAATTTCAGAGCTCGCTGGACACAGGGAATTAGTTATTTCCCTCAATCAGCACAGCAACTTCTCATTTATTATCTCTACGTGAAGTGGTAAACAAGACACCATGTCAGGTGGCCACCAGAGATGAAGTGGCCATCATACAATCTACTTCCTTCTAGCAGACGCACTGCCAGCAGCTTTAAGGATGCTCTTGCAGCTGGGATACACTGGGGTAAAGAACCTAGTTGCAAGTAGGTGGTATCCAAGATATGTTGCCACTCACTTATCAGAATGCAGATCTAAATTAAAATAGTGTCTGTGCTAAGAACTGCCAGCTAACAATCTGGGAAAGGAATTCTGAAAATCAGCAATATAAGGTGCCATCATAGCTAGGCTGGAAAAAAATACTGAATTGTCCGACAGGTCTTAGTGATCTTGATCCAAGGACAGAATAAGAAACTGCCTCCTGCCATCTGCAGGGAAAATAGGGATTTGGAACACTTCACCTTGGTTTGACTCAAGGAGTAGTGGCATAATTGGGATACACAGCATGGAATCATAAAATAAACTATATTAGCGCCATGCTTCTATCAAGTTAGCAAGGAAAGAAAGACCAGTAACAGGAATACATTTTGTTTGTATTACTGCTGCTGTGAAGGCAGAGGAACACAGTGCAAAGCTCCAGAAGGAAGCACAGCTGTAGCCACACATACAAAAGGAACTATAACACAGCAATGGCACATTCATGTGGCTACAGCTACAAAGCCAGCTGGGAGCATGCTATACAGAACTGATTTACTGAGGTCCTAGGAAATCTGTTGTGCCTCTTGGGTTTTTTTGGTGCACTGATAAATTTAACTTCCTTTCTTCTCTCTCAACAAGTTCCAAAATTCAGAAGAAAGATGGGTTTAAAAGCTTTCTGCACGTTGATACTACCTCACCCAACCAAGACATGAGAACCCTTCATCTCTGCACAGAATGTCCTCTCAATCCATGTCCACGAATGTCCACCACCAATGGCACACGTGTCTCATGCCATGCACAAGACAACAATTCTCTGACTGAAAAGGCACAGTATTTTCTCACATTAATTAAAGCATGCACCAACCAACCAACAGGAATGCCCACAGGAACCTAACTTTAAAATACACCCACAGAAGACTGAAGAGTCAGGGCAAAAGGCACTAAGCAGGCTCCAGTATCACCTGTCAAGGACAAAAGGCACATCAATGGCCAGTGTCCATACAAAACAGTCATTCCTCATCAGGGCTAGAATCCATCACATGCATTTACACGCAAGGCAAATAAAATAGTAACAACAGGAAGAAAAACACACAGGAAACCTTTGCCAACTGCCAACGTCTAAGGACATTTCATCGCAACTGAACCACCACCAGGGCTGTGAGCTCCTCCTGTCCTCTTCAAACAGAGCAAGTCAGCCAGATGGCAACTTCCAGGCAGGTCTCACCTTGACTCCAGATCTGCTCCCAAGCCAGGACAACATTCAGCCACTTGCCACCCTACACACCTGTGGGGAGAGCAGATTGTCCCCCTTTCTCCTTGATTATTTCCTTCACTCAAACCACTCAGGTCACCTAAGCAGCACCAAGGGAAATCCACCAACTGCACTTCCTCAGCCAACAATTAAGCCTGGTACAATCAACCAGGCGGAAAGCTCAGCCACCATTTCCTCGGTGAACCCAATTCTTCTTTCAGGCTAATTTTCTTCCTCATTGTTGGGGCCTCAATTAGAACTTTACCGAGGCCAGCATTTCAGGAAGAAACTCCTGCATAGCACCTCGCTGGCTGCGTAGCTGCCTTGGCTGACCAGCATACCAGATAAAACTGGTTGCATTTGGAAGATACCGACAGCTACAGGTTCGCACTAATCCCAGAAGCTTGCACAAGAAAGATAACAACGGGGAGACCTCTCTCTCACCCTGCCCTGCCCAGGACACTAGAAACCAACTGCCGGGGACTCTCAGAATTGCCTGGGTTGGAAAAGATCTTTCAGATCATCTAGTCCAACCATCAACCTAACACTGACAAAAACCATCACCAAACTATATCTCTAAGCACTCTGTCTACCCGTCTTTTAAAAACCTCCAGGGATGGTGACTCAACCACTTCCCTGGGCAGCCCGTTCCAATGCTTAATAACCCTTTCAGCGCAAAATTTTTCCTAATATCATCCAAGAACCTGGAGAATGTTACAGGTGCAGAAAAAAGGTACTTTGGGTCAGACTACACCGTTACGGCTGCAGAAGTTAAGCTCATTTGTCAGGACTTCGGGTCACAACTGTCGGCAAGAATTAGGGATAATGACAACTCGCTGCTTTTCACGAAGAAGTTCACGATCCAGAGGGCAGCAAGGTTAGGAAAGAGGGCAGAAAACCTCCGGAACCTCCCAAAACCGGAGAGAAGCGGGGAAGGTGGGCGGTCGGGGTGTTGCCGTTCCCCATCTCCATCCCGCACCGGCTGTGGCTCGGCGGGGCCACCGATCCCCGCGGCCTTCCCGCCCCCAACCCACCCGACGTGCCGCCGATAACACCACCGACGGTGAAATCAAAAGGGAAAGAGCCAGAGGCCGCCACCCTCCCCGCTCCCCGGGAGCGCCGGGCCCACCCGCCGCGGTCCCCCCGGGTCTGCCCCCAGCACCGGCGCCTCCGGGCCGGCGGCGCTCGCGTCCTCCGAGGACCCCCCCCCCGCTTTCCGTGAAGCGGCGGGGAAGGGGGGAAGCGCCGTTACCGGGGTCTCCGCGGCGTCGGGCCCTCTGCTGCGCGCGACCAACACCGGCTCCCGCTGCCCGTTGCTGGCAGCCGGAAGTGACGGGTCCCCCCCCCCGGCACCTTCCCGGCGAGAAGGGGCGGCACCGGAAGTAGCGGCGGCAGCGGCAACATGGTGAGCAGAGAGCGGGCGGCGGGGGGTGGTGGGGGGGTCTGGGTTGGGGGTATCTCCTCAGCTCATCGGGGCCGTGCGTTTGTCTCCTTGCAGGGGAAGCAGAAGAAGGCGCGGAAGTACGCGGTCATGAAGCGCATGATCAGCCTCCGGGATCAGCGCATGTGAGTGTGGCCGCGGCTGGGCCTAGTCCCGGTCCTAGGCGGGGCCCTGCAGCCGCCCGCGTGGGGCTGTCCATCCCCATGTCCCGGAAGGGACGGAGGGAGGGGATCCCGGCCCAGGCCTCTCCGCCGCTGGCCGCCCTTCCCTGCCGCCCCCCCCCCAGGAGTGCCCGTGTTTCCTTGCAGTAACGAGAAGGAGCGGGCGAAAGCCCCCGTGAAGAAGAAGGAGGACCCGAGTGCCATCAAGGAGCGGGAGGTGTAAGTGCTGCCGAGGCTTTGGGGAGGGAGGGATGGAGGGCAGGCGGGCCAGCCGGACATGCTGCAGGCTGCAGCCAAAGGCAGTTCCGAGCAAAGCTGTCAGTAGGAAATGGTGCCCCAAACCAAGGGAGTGGGCTTAGGAGGCCTGACGTGTCACCCTCCCACCCTGCCTTGTGTTGTTTCTGCTCGTTACCCTTCCTTCATTCTGCGCAAGTTGTATATACGTTGTTAATTGCAATTAACTGATTTGAATTCTTTGTCTTCCCGGCAGCCCCCAGCATCCCTCTTGTTTGTTCTTCCAGTATAACACGCAGTTGGGCCCCCCTTACCACATCCTAGTTGACACTAACTTCATCAACTTCTCCATCAAGGCCAAGCTGGACCTAGTGCAGTCGATGATGGACTGTCTCTATGCCAAATGTGAGTGTCTGCATCACTCGCAGCTTCTTCTGGACCCCATAACACCATGATGTGTTGGTGATGTGCATTATCGTCCTCAGGTCAATAGCTGAGGATAACAGAAATCTTGAAAAAAAGATATGTGCTATAATAATCAAGCTCATGGCTATGGTAACCCTGGAACTGTCTTTGGTTTCAGTCAAACAATGGTCTTAAATGCTAATGTCAACAAAGGTAAAGCATTAGTAACTTAAAAATCTAAAATGACCATAGCATGGTCAAACTTGGTGGCTTTACATTTTGTCACTTTGCAGCCTTATCAGTTCTCACAAGTTTAAAAATGTAAGTAGTATGTTGTAAAGTTCCATGATAATTAACTGTTCCTGGGCATGTGGCAATACTGTAGGGGTCTGTAAAGAAATACTGCTTGGCTTTAATACAGGCTTTTTTTGTGTGTAGGTATTCCATGCATCACAGATTGTGTAATGGGTGAAATTGAGAAATTAGGACAGAAGTACCGTGTGGCATTAAGGTAGGTGCAGGTTGTTCTCCGTTTCTAGAACTTAATGTTTTAGTATAAGTAAATGAAAAGCACTGTCCATGATGATGCTCTTGCACTAGAGAGTGGTTAGGTTGTTGCAAAGTCCCAACCTTGCTTTTGTTTCTCTGGCTGTATGAGATTGGTACAATGGCTCGAGTTTTGGATATTTTTTTTTTTAAACTGAATGCTAGGTCTGAGTGCACAATATTGATCTGTAAATCTTTTTTTCCCCCTAAGACTTTGAAAATAACACTTCCTCCTTTTTCTCAATATATATATAGATTTTTTTAATTATAGAAATTTATAAAAATAAAGAAATGGCCCAAGTCTTATGGAACCTCATGTTATTCCTGTAGGAGTAGATAGGACATACTGATAATCTAGAGCCACGTTATTGTGTGATCTGTACAAAACTAGTCCGATGTAGTTCGTGCTCTCCAGGTGTACCAGTCAGATGTATTGTTCTTGGCTTTTTATTGTGGCCTGTTGTGCTGTAAAGTATCCGAGTGCATCCCCTAAACAGCTTTGATGTTCCCCTTCAGAAAGGAGCTAAAATGTTTCTAGATGCATGGTACGAAAGATCAGATACTAGCAGTTCTAGTTCTTCCCACAGATAGCTTTTTTCAAATGACTTCGTTAGGCAAGAGCCTAACATTGTCGGGATCTTCAACCCAACTAACAGGTACTAAGAAATACTTAACCTGTAACAATTAACCAGTCAAATTGCATTCTTTTTTTGCTCTTAATTTCAATTAACTCTTGTGTACCATTCGCTCCATCCCTTCAGCTCTTGTTTTGAGAATAACACACTGCGTTCCTGTTCCTCCAGACTGTGTTACTGTACACTCTGGTCTGGTTGCTGTCACGCTGCCTTGTATGTCCCCACAGAATTGCCAAGGACCCTCGGTTTGAACGCTTGCCGTGTATGCACAAAGGAACCTACGCAGATGACTGCTTGGTACAGAGGGTCACTCAGGTATTTCTGTTTCTGAAATTTTCTATCCTGTGCTAACATACTAAAAAATTCCTGAACCCTCCTAGTTACCGATGACTTAAATTTCCCACAAAGTAACTGTAAAATCTCACTAAGGGTCGGTTTCAGTCCCTAGCACAACTTTATTTGAAGGAAGGTGTAGTCTTTCCTGAGCATTCTTGTTGTGTAGGGCTGCATCAAGGAGCACTTAGGATGGGAAAGCTGTGAGGTGGGAAGGCTGGACAGACGTTGGATATTTCTATGAGCCTATTTTGGTGAGTGGAAGGATGTTACTAGCCTGCAGTGGAGTTCTGTACAAGCCCTAGTAATGCCTCGCTAAGGACTCATAGGCCTCTTAGGTTAAATGAGCTGACTGAATAGAAGATTTTGCCCAGCTTTGTGTCCTCTCTGTGGTTCACTGGTGTTGAATCTGACTTGCCTCTTTTTTTGCAGCACAAATGTTACATTGTGGCCACAGTGGATAAAGAGCTCAAGCGGAGAATACGAAAAATCCCAGGAGTGCCTATAATGTATATTTCCAGGCACAGGTAAGGGACCTCTGACAGGCAGGAACACTGCCTGGCAGGATCCGTGTCTGACACTCACCATGTATGACTTCTCTCCTGCATTGTCCGTAGTGCAGGTTGCAGTAAAGGGGCTAATGTTTGCACAAAGGTAGAAGTACAGCTGCTGCTGGGAAAAGACTGGTCGCAGACCCACTTTTATTGCAGTCTGCATGTCCACTTGCTTTTACTTGGAAAACAGTTTCCTTGAGGCCAATGTTTCCATAGATCAGTTTTGCTTACCGCCAGCAGCAGCAGGACTACCAGGCAAATGCATTCTACAGGTTGTTGAGGAAAAGAACCATTATTGTTCCATGTTCTATTTGATAGCTTTGTGTAGCCTCAGCTAAGAGATTGGATTTGCTTCTTAGATAAAAAACAAACCAACTCAGAAGCATGTTAGTGCAGCAATTTCAATGCAAGAGATTTTTGCAGTATCTGCAAGTACTGTGTCACTTTATTAATTTTTTATATGCAGTAGGACCGGTGGTCTACTGTAAAAACATTTGCGTAAATTTATTTCCTGTTCTTTCCAAAGCACTCATAAAGCCTAGACTAAGAAGATTCTACTCACCTTTGTTTGTCATATCCTGTGTTTTAATATTTCTTCTACATAACGGACAGCTCAGAAGATTTATCTTGCATAGAACATACGCCAAATTGTTTCACAGTGTGGTAGATATGTTTGGTAGCATGGTAAAGAGACATGTCAGGAGGTGGAGAGAAAAGGGCCAAAGTCTTCAGATGGGATGGGAGAGATACTAGAAAGGAGGGAATTGTGCTACCAGTTGGAGACAATGAGTCTAGTAATATGCAGACAGAGCAGTATGTCAGAAATGAGAAGGTTGATTGCTATAAATGCGTAAAGTCTTAACTGATCTGTAATTAGAATGCGGCTCAGAAGATTTTTCTCTCAAAACATCTTTACCCCTTATTCCCTGTGGCCATGAATTATAAGCTGAATGGCCAAAGTTTTATTCTCTGTGGTGGTTTGCTCTTAAATGCTAAGTCAGATCTTATAAAACCACCATGTTTTTCTTTCTCTGGAGACGGTGAGCTTTTGAGATGCCCGATTCCCGAGTTTGAGGTGAAGTATAACAGCAACTTTATGAAGGCTTTTCACTTCCGGAAGTAATGTTTTTCTTCCTGGGGACCTGAGCTGCAGATAGAAATGCAGCAAAGCTGCTTGCTGTTCAGTCTGCCTGTAAGCCTGTTGCTGCATGGGGAGGGCAGCAATGTGGAGTAGGTTGTCTTCATATGTTTTCCCTCTTTCTTTCTCAGATACAATATTGAGAGGATGCCAGATGATTACGGAGCTCCTCGATTCTAACCTGTCCAGCCAAGCCATCGATGCCAGGACTCTGAGCCAGGATAAGGGTCCTTCTGGTTCCAACCCTCCTGCTTTCTTTTCTGCTGGGTCTCTGCTCATAGGACTGTGGGTGACATTGGACCAACTTTATAGCCTTGATCTTCTAAGAAAAAGCTACTTGGAAGAGTCTGGTTTTATTCATCCTTGTTCTGACTTGGCCTGATTACCTATAGCTGGGAGAAGCACATGGGAAAGAGAGGCCAGCAGTGCCCAGAACAAGCCTAACTGCCTCTTTGTTGGGGTCATTGGAAAAAGTGATTTCAGCATTCTGAATTCTGGTGATGCAATTCTGGCTGAGAATGAAACCACCGAAATTTTAGAAGTTTCTTACTGCTGTATCTGCAGCAGGACAAGTGTTCCTCCGGGAAACTCCCTCACACCTGTCCCACGAGCAAATTGGAATCTGCATTCTGGACAAAAGCTGTCAAATCTGCACCAGTTGGCGTGTCTTCTCTGGACCAATGGTCTGGAAAATTTTAATTCAGAATTGATGGGCTTCTATTCAACTGTACAATGAATGAAGTTGGGTTAAGTGTTCAGATTCCCGTGTCTATACTGGGTTAGGTGGCAGCTCAGTCCTTTTGCTTATATGGAGAGTGATAGCAGGAGAGCAGGGTTGGGTCGGGACAGACGTTTCTATCTTGTTTGCTTGACACCTGTGCACCTCAAAGGCTTATCCCTTTCGTTAGGTGTCAGGGAACAGGAGGAAGGTATCAGACTTTAACAGGAAAATGTCAAACTGTGAAAGGTATTAACGTAGGCTGGGAGCAGAGTAGGTGGGAGGAATCTGAGCAATGGCCCTGGATCAAGAGAGTCTCACAGAGACCTGCAGCATTTGCTGCAGGAAGGAAGTGGTCAGCGGAGGGAAGGAAAAGAGATGGTTAAGCCACATGGAGAAGTGGAGAGGAAAAAATACTTCAAAGATGAACTCTGCATTCTCATATCTTCTCCATTACTCTTTAATTTTTAGCAATATAATTTGCTCTTCTGATCTCTGCTCTGTGGTGAGAGGAATTGTCTTAAGACTGAGAGGCAAGAGACAATATGAGGGTTGCCAGGGGCCAACGTGCCATAGCGTGCTTCCTAGCTGAAATGCTGGAGTTGGGGTATAGTAAAGGAGGAGAAACTTTCAAACTTTAGTAGAGCTTTTATCCTGTGGTGCCTTACACTGGTCCAGGTTGCAGAGACTAGCTGAACTCGGATGTCTGTATGCTGGGCAGCATACAGTGAAGATAATACCTCTCTTCTGCTAATCATTTCTGTCCTTGGGAAATGCCCTGACGTGCTAATAACTTCTTGCTAGCACCCTGCCTCTACAGATACTGCAGGAAACTTTGGGAACACATCAATCTTACTCCTCGTACTATCTCTTTACTTGCTGCAGGCTCACCTACTAAACTCATCCCTGAAATAACAGCATACTGACACTTTCAAAACATAGCCTCTTCCAAGCTATCACTGTTGAAGTTTATCTTCTCTGCCTCCAGTCAGGAAGGGGGTAGCCAACAACCCTGAGATTTTACACTCTGTGTGTAATTGTACATTTCAAAAATAATATCCCTAGTTTTCTTCTCTCAATCCAAGTAACATTTATTTAAGGTAAATGTTTAAGTGTTGTCATGAACACTTGAAGATCATGTTTAGTCAAATGAGGACTGACACACAGTTGTAGGATTAGATCTGTGTAACTTGGTTTCCAGAATAATTCTCCATTTTGAAAGACTTCTATAAGACAGAGTTAACTGGAATTGTTTCTGTGCAAATAACTTCACTTGAATTAACCTAAATTGAAGGAAAATGGAGAAGAAAGAAATGGAGTCTTATGGTAATACTTGATATCAGTCTTTGTGGTGCTAAAGAAGAGGTCAAAGGCACAGCAACATGATGCATTTGGGGAATGTCTGCCTGCCAGCAGAATGCCTACTGGAGGGACTTAACAAAAATATATGTATGTAGCACGAACTGTGGGTAGGACTCAAAGCAAACATGCCCATTTAATGAAGTCTTTTACTCCTTAAATTAATGTTCCTTGTAATCTGCCTTGCTTGTTTTAGTAACAGGAGGAGGAACCTGGAATAGGTATAAGGCAATTCCTGAAGAAGCATTAAGAGGGTTGAAGGACAAGTAGCAGGGAGGAGGTATTGGCAGTGAGTGAACCCATCAGGAAATGTTCGTAAATTGAGTGTAATTGGCAAGACAGAAAAACTTGGGTATTCACTCAAAGAGCCTGGTCAGAAGAGAAACGCAGGACAGGAAAGGACCCCCTGAGTTACCAAGTGCTTCCCCTGCAGTCCCAGGGAACCTGTGTACCAGACGCTTAGTTCACAGGGAAGTATTTACTCCATGCACACCATGGCATCCCAACCTCAGATCCAACTTACAGTACGTCAAAGGAGGAAAGATCATTATCTGTATAACAGGAAAGAATTTGGTAAGCGAGAATGCTTTGGTGTTCCTACAAATACAGAACTCTGCCAGTCCAAATCAGAAGAGAAATTTTTTCCTGACCCAACTCTGGCAGTTGGTTTAAACCTGCACATGAGTTAGATATCAAACAGATGCCTGCAATGTTTCTCAGTAACTCTAGGGAATCCAGCCTCCCCCTTAACATCCTGTCTCTTGCTGTAGCCAGTTTCCATAGCTTCACAGACAGAGAAAACAATCAGAAAAGCCACAAAAGGAAGGTTTGAAGTTATGCGAAGAATGGGAGAAAATAATTTCTACACCTTTCTGGGGGCCACCAGAAGGCCCAAGATTGCTGCAGCAGTTCCACCAGATGGAAGTGAAGAAACTTAAGCTGCTGATCCAAGATGTGACACTGGTTAATTGAGGGTTAACTGAAATGTGTTAGAATAGCATTTAGAAGCAGGAAGAGCATAAGCTGTTAGAAAAATTAACTAAAACCAGCATGATGACATGCATTAATGTTACGGACTGTAAAAGAATAAGAGGGCACAATGTGAACTTAACAGGGTTGCTTTAGGACAAGGTAATGTTGGGTAAAGCCAATGTATCTTGGCTGGCGGGAATCAACTCCACTGCTGACCAAACCAGATTTGGGCATCGACAAAAGCATCTGTCAAGTTATTTGGAAATTAGATTTTGGCCTCCTCGATGTAGGCTGGAAAACAATTGGTACTAAAAATTGTTGAGTACATGTATTTCTTCATAAGGGAAGTAACAGGTTTCTTCACAATATTGAGTAACCACAATAAACAGCAAGAATATTGGGAGGGACCTGCCTGCAGGAAATAACCTTGAGTAGACTGATCACAACTCACTTTGAGTGAATTGATCAGGAGGATAAATCAAAGGATGTTTGCAACAGGAATTCCCTGTTATGAAAGGACAGACTTTCAAAAGCTTAGTGAGCAAACTGGCCCTAACAGCTTGGGGATATAAATGTTAAATATGTGTATGATGTGGAGGCCAAAAGTAGGTGAAGTCATATTCACTGCAAGAGGAAGCTTGGAGGAGCACCACCCTAGACAGAAAAGGATCAATAATCATCTCTAGATGAAAAGATACTAAAGAATAGAAAGGACAATTCTATGTGTATTAGATTAATTAAGATGGTAGTTTTCTTAAAGATTTGCATCTCATAACTTGAGCTCTGACTCTACTTGAAGCTTTTCTTGTAGATTCATGGTGCATCACCTCTGTGGATTCCTTGGAACTTAACAACAAATGAACACAAAGTCATCTTTTCCAGCAGAGAGGACAAAACTTTTTTCTCTGCCTAGTAATCTGGTTTTCCTGATTGTTCTCCTGACTGAAGTCTTTGGACTTTAACACCTGCCTTTCTCCACTGGCCAGGGATCCTTGATTCACCAGCCACGAACTAGGGATTGAACATGAGAAAAATTGCTTGGGTTTTCTGCGTTTGGGAAGGAGGACAAGCAAAGAGACACCACAACACTAGTGCACTGCTGACCTAAACTGTAGCCACTAGGCTTCACTGCCCAGCTGGTAGAATTCACATACTCAAGCCCTCGTGTCTTTTCTCTATAAGGGGAGTTCAGCCCTTTGCATAAATCTTTGCTTACTGGCTACAAAATATATTTGTATGTTCAACTCATACTTCAGTGTGGGAAGAGAGAAACGCAAGGAAAAATTCTTTCCCTGCTCCTCAGTGCAGTTGCTTCTGCAGTGGATGAGGCAATTTCACACATCTGCTGCTCCATTCTCATTTTGCTTCTCAGGTTTATCACCAGCATATTCACTGAAAACCAAGCAGAATTGTTCACGTCATTTCTCAGGGATGGGTCACCCAGCACGGCCCTGTCCCTGCGGAGAGGGTCCGCACCCCCATTCATGAGGCTAAAGGGCCCCTTGCCCGGGGTGCACCCTTCCCGAGGCCTGGCTCAGCTGGATTTACAGCCGCACTCATTTCACCCTTCCATCGCCAACCACAATTAATTAGCTCTGCCATCGCACTTCGGGTCACCGACACCGGGTTGACCGTAACCCCGTGGGGCTGAAGCGGCGCGGCGACACCCGCCGTGGGCCGCAGCCGCTGCCATCGAAGCGAGCAGTCACCGAAACATGGCCGCCGCCGCCTCAGGGTAACCGAGGTCACCGTCGCCCCCGTCCCGCTCGCACCGCGGCCTGCGGGAGGCCGCCCGCGGCCGTGCCAGCCCCACAGGGGCGCTTGCGCACCCGCGACAGGACATAGTGACACCCGCTTCATCGTCGCCCCCCACACGAAATGGAGCCTCCGCCGGCGTCGGCTCTGGCTCCCTTCTGCCCTGCGCCTCCCCGTTCGTGGAGGGCGGGAGGCGGCGCTCTGCAGTGGCCTCCGCCCCTCTCTATGCTCCCCTCCGCTGGGTTACCGTCCTCCCCCCCGCAGTGACGACAGCCTCCCGCTAGGGGGCGCGCTGCCGGCGCCGAACCCGCGAGCGGGGGGTGCCCCTCGACGCTCTAGCTCCCCGCTGGCGCTCTACTGCCCGGGAGGGCGGTGCGCCTCCCCCCCGCGCAGGCGCTGTGGGCCGCAAGCGCCGCCGCCGCCGCGGCCTGTGGAAGCGCCGCGCTCCGCTCCGCTCCTGCCGCCGCGGCCCCGCCATGTACCCGGCCTGGGGCTTGTACGGGGCGGCGGGGCACTACCCGCCGCCGCCCACCTCCATCCCGCCCCCGCCGCTGCCCATCCCTCCCCCCAGCGTGCCGCCTCCTGCCGTCCCGCCGATGCCGCTGCCCAGCTACCCGCCGCCGGGCCCCGCGCCCCCCCCGGCCGCCACCGCCGCCCCGCCGCCGCCGACCGCCGGTACCTCGGGGTTCCTGAGCCTGCAGGAGCAGCACTTGGCACAGCTGCAGCAGCTCCAGCAGATGCACCAGAAGCAGCTTCAGTCCGTGCTGCTGGGGCCGCCGCCGCCGCCGGGGCCGCCCCCTCCGGGGCTGCCGCCGCCGCCGCTGCCCGGCTCCTTCACCGACTGGCAGCAGCCGCCGCCGCCCGTGCCGCCGCCGGTACGCAGCTACCAGAAGCAGTTCGCCCACCGCGACCCGCCGACGACGACCCGCAAGCCGCCCGCCGCCTCCCGGGAGCGAGATGGCCAGGAGCACGGCGAGTGGGGCGAGCCGGTGCCCTCCTCGCCGGTGCCCATGGACATGGAGCTGTCCTCGCCGCCGCAGTCCCCGCAGCCCGCCGCCCAGGCCTACCTGCCCCCCGCACAGGCCTACTTGCCGCCCCCCCAGGCCGAGCCCTACCTGCCCCCGGCCCAGCCGCCCCCGGCCCAGTCCCCACCGCTCCAGCCCTACCTGTCCCGGGCCCAGGCCTCCCAGCCGCCCCCTTCCTTCTCCGAGCCCCCGCCCAACTACCTGGAGCCCCCACCGGCCACTGCCTCCCAGCCCTACCTGCCGCCCCCTACCCAGGGCTACATGGCGCACCCCCAGCCCTACCTGCTCCCCTCCCAGGCCTCCCCTTCCCAGCCGGCCCCCTCCATCCCTCCCCCGGCCAAGCCATCGCAGGCCCATTTCCCCCCACCCCAGCCGTCCTTGCCCCTGCCTGCTGCTGCCCCGCCGGACGCCACGCAGGGTGCTGCCAAGGAGGCTGGTGGCACCGAGCAGCCAGACCCCTCCACCATGACTCCCCAGGTAAGGCAATGCCACCTCCACACTCGCCCCTGCAGCCCCAGCTGGCTGCAGGGTCTGGCCAGGGCAGCGGTGGGGATTAACCACCGGCAGGTACCAGGTGCTGCAAAGGTCTCCCAGTAAGGGCAGTTAATAAAACACACCGTATTTGCATAGTACTTAAAGGATTTGGACACAGCTCTTGGAAGTCCGGGAATGGCACGGGCCAGGCAAGGCTCTGTAAATGCTTCTTTATCCAGCGGTGGTTGTAAAGATGTAACAAATTGTCATTTTTCAGGAGCAAATGAGTTCTTTAGGGAAAAGCCTAACTCCTGGCTGAATTTGATTTTGTTGGTGGGTTTATTGGTTTCTGGATAATTGTTTTACAACGTACAGCATGTGGGCAACCTGCACTGAACCTGTGTTGAGTTCCCCCGGCCTGCTGTGAGATACAGCGATCTGTTTGCTTATTGCCTGTTGCAGGATCAGTGCCTCCTGTCTTCAGTGATTTCTTCGTTTAGTTTTTTCTCTTGAGGTCGTGGTTCAGTTGTCTATCTGATCGGCACAGCATTGTGACTATTTTAATGTTACCACACATAGTTACAACTGCAAAAGAGTTTCTGTCGTAGCACATAGTTGCCCTTAGGCTTATACATTTTGTGCTACGCTGGCTTGGAGTTCTAGTATAAAACTGTATGGGGCATTAGAGGGGAGTGTTCTGAAATGCTCTTGAGGTGAAAAATGTTTTTATTATTAATGCGGTGTGCTTTAATGTGTACACTAGGGCCAAAATGCTTGCAAAATGTTCACATGCTTCAATTCCTAAATGTGAGCATTTCCCGTGAACTTAATGTGACCGTTCACATGCAGTGAGTTAGGGACTGTCCAGTTGCTTAAGGTTAAGCACGCACAAAGAGGCACGTGTGTTGAGGTCCTTGGCTATGTATACAGGTCAGGTTCACTGAGGCTTTTGCATGGTTTTGGCGTCGGCTCGTAGGGATCCAGCTGCAAGAACAAAGCTGAAGTGCGTGCTTTAAAAATTTATTTAAGTTGGCAAATTGATCTTAGGATTGTGATTTGAAGCTAAGTTTGCAAAAATCCTGTTGCATAATATTGAAGTCACTGACATTTTAAATCAGTTAATATTTGGGACACCTTTTAAATTGCATCCATTGAAATTTCATACCCATACCTGAATACATTTGGGAATGTATTATTTTTAAGTTAGCACTGTCTAACTGACTAACCACTGCCTAGCACAGTGGTGCTTTCAGCATGAATTTAATTCTGCAGAGGTTTTGGACAGTACTAGTTGATCTTTTGCAGTGATGGCAATGGGACTTACTGAATTTTCTGTTGACAAAAACCAAAACCCTGAAAAATCAGATGTAGAAAGTGACGTTGATTCAGTATTGAGGCTGCTTGCTGACTTCTTAAATTATCAATGTCAAGATCAAACAGTAAACTGTAATTCCTCACCTTTTATGTAGCCTGGAATGCCACTAATTTTATTTAATTGTTCCTCAAGCATTCTGTCCTTTCCAGAAGTCACAAGCATTGTTAGGGTGTACACATAGAAGAAGCAGAATACAGCTTGTCTGGTTTATGAGTGTTTACACAAACAACTTCTATCTTGAGTCGTTTGTTTACTCTCATACACAATTCAGTGTTAATTCAAAAGGAATATTGTAGTTTGCTGGTCATAAATTTGTTATAGCAGATTGATGTGATTTTGGCTATCTTAGACTGCAAAATTAGACAGGATTTGGAGCAACAAGTCCTTACACAATAGGAATAGGAAAAGCAAAGCATAGTGAGGTTTTCTTGCTAATGATCTTAAAAGCTGAGTAGAGAAATACTGTAATTTGTCATTTATAAGATCCTATTAAGCCTTTGTTTAAACTGGGAATTGAAAACAATTATTTCTGTTTCCTACAGTAATGGTGGCTGCAGCCAAATAGATCAGTGCTTTTCTCTTAACGTAGAAAATATTAGCAATTTGCCACGAGTTAGTGTTTTATTATTTCCCTTCCCTGTCTAAAGATAAGATACTGTTCTTTGCCTTGACAGTATTTTGAGTTTAATGTAGTTTCTCACAGGAGCGTACAGTTGGAGTAAATTGCTGGATTCTTGTGGTTCTCTACAATCAGATGCATCTTTTGTCAAGTCCTGTTAAAATACCTGTGATATTTCATTAATGGTCCACCTGATTTTTGGGTACTGTATGCTGCTACTTATTTACAGTAATAAACAAATATGTGTGGGTGCATCCGTACCCATAAATATCTGTTTATCTACATCTGTTAAAGCTACCTTAGCTTTACCATGTCACCTTTCAGCAGACTGCTGCGCTCTTTAAAAGTCCCTCCTTTGTTTTATGAAGGGTGCTAAACCATTCTTTTGCTGTCTTTACCAGAAAAGGACTGAGTGTTGCACAAAATAGGCACTATGCTATGGCCTAGGGTCACCTAAATTCATTTTGAAATAGTCTTTTGGCATGGTCTCTGCATTAATGTTTTTGGTGGAATGTCCTGCGGTCAGGAGCTGATAGTGCTGGTTTCAGTGTTCCCTCTACAATGCAACAGGCACAGTCTCTTGGTCAGCCAAAGATGGAAAAAAGCGTATGTTGATGCTGGTGTGTTTCTTGGGCTTAAGGATTGTAACTGGACTTGAAGAATGACGGTCATCATGAGGAGATAAGCCCTCAAATAACTGAACGTTTCGCCATCAGGAATTTTCTACACTAGCACTTCCGTTTTGTTCAGACCAAGCTGTAGAAATCTACCTGTCCACTTTTCTCGTTCTTTCCAGATAGAACCAGCAATACGTGTGTCACCGACTTCATCTGCTGCAAAACAAAGGTGACAGGATATTATTGTAGGTCTTTGTGTGAACCACTGGTCATATTCTGAGTTTTATCCCTTTGTCCGGTTGGTAGAATGAGGAGGAAACAAAATGGGTCCATGGAGACAAGAATTTTGTGGCAGTAGAACAGGTGCTCACCAGGCATAGTATCCAGCACCATCATGGTAAATCACCTTATAATGCCTTTTGAAAGGGATAATTGAATCAGCTTTTGTATAGCGGGGGATGTATGCTTCTCCCTGGTGTTGAAAATTGCACTTATTACGTACAGCGTATTGTTGAAGGTTTCTGAGTGAGTCCACACTGGAGCGTGAATGCGCATTTTCTACCCAAAGCCATGAGAACTCTTCTGAGTCATATTCTTGTTAAAAAGATTCTTGGCAAGAATTATTGCAGGATCAACATAAAGGCCAAGAAGCATAGCCACTCCTTTTATTTACCTCATGTCCAAGTTACAGTTTTACAGTACTTTTTTAAAAAATCCAGCTCCATGTTTAATTGTGTCTGCTAGATTGCTACCAATAGAAAACATCATTCCGGATTTGAGTGTAGGCTTTTGGAGGAAACTTGCACTTCTTTTAAACCTGTTTTAAGGTAGGCAGAATGGTTCAGTTTTGAGAAATCTCATCAGACAGCACTTACCACTTTGTTGTTCTCACAGTTATATTGTAAAATACCTGCATCTTTTTGATTCTTTTCCATTTCTGAGTGGGCTTTATATCAGTGTTTTTTCTTAACTGTGCGTACTTGGATGGAAGAACAGAGAATATGAAAGATGTAGAGCAGTCACAGATTTTCAGCGGTGGTGGAGTTTACATGAGAGCACAAGAATGGTTGCACTAGGTCAGACCAAAAGTACAGTATTTTTATCATTCTGTCTTTGACAGTGACTAAAGGCAGATGCTAAGAGAATAACTTAAAAATCAAGTGTATAGCGATGCTTTCCTAAGATATAGGAGCTGCCTTAGCTGCAAATGGTGTCTTTATTTTTAAAATCGTAGATTTTTCTTCTGTAAGCTTATGGAGCTGTGTCTTGAATTCACAGAATTTTAGCCCTTGCAGTGGTCTCTGGCAGGGACTTTGGTAGCCCAAGGCCATGTCAGGTGAAGAGCTGCCTCCCATGTATTTTAAATCTGTGTCTTGTTAGTTCTAGTTTGATTTGATGCCTGATATTTCTGGCAATGGAAGAGATACAGAACTGTCGGTTCCTATTCAGGTCTCTTTAAGACACACCACTGCTTCAGTGTTGAGATACTTATCTTTAGTCTTTTGTTATTTATGTTTGTGGCAGCTTACAGTGCTTTGAAGCTACTGTCATCTGTCTGCAGTACTCTAATTCTAGCCTGAAATATTTAAAACTTAAATCATAGAATCATAGAATGGTTTAGGTTGGAACTGACCTTAGAGATCATCTAGTTCCAACCCCCCTGCAATGGGCAGGGACACCTCCCACTAGACCAGGCTGCTCAAAGCGCCGTCGAGCCTGGCCTTGAACACCTCCAGGGATGGGGCATCCACAAGTTCTCTGGGCAACCTGGTCCAGCGTCTCACGACCCTCACAGTAAAGAATTTCTTCCTAATATCTAATCTAAATCTCCTCTTTAAACCTTGATCACTTCTTAAATAGGTACTTTTTTGGATGCAACCATATCTATTTACTACTTCAGCTGCAGAAGGAATCAGAATTAATGAAAATTCAGATGATAAATAACACTCACTATATGCTGCTTCTGATTTTTCTTTTTCCTTTCCACAGCCTTTATTCAAATGTCTCCCACAATTTCTCAGCTGTCGTTTTTGGTCTACTTGATGTCTGTGTTCTCTGTTTGTCCTCTTAATCTTTTCTGTACATTTCCTTTTTGGCTTTACTACTCCTTTACTCATATTTGTCCTCCATTTCCCCTTCATTTTAGCTGAATTAGTCTCATAATAAGTACCCACAGTTGTTAGGAATAAAAAGCACTAAAAATACTAAGTGTGGTACTTATCACGTGTCTGTAGTAATTTGGCTTATTATTGTCCATCTTTCTGCTTTTGGTTATTGTTCCCTTTTGTAAGGTCTTTGAGGTAGGAAATAATTCTGCTGTGGGTACTGTGCCTCACATAGTGGTTTCTGAGTTTTGATTCAGTCTTCTGACATCCATTGCAATACTGTTTATGATGAAGTGAGTTTTCACAGAATCACAGAATGGTAGGGGGTTGGAAGGGACCTTTGGAGATCACCTATTCCAACCCTGCTGTCAAAGCAGGTTCCCCTAGAGCAGGTTGGACAGGCACCCATCCAGGTGGGGTTTGAATATCTCCAGAGAAGGATGACCATGAGCCAACAATGTGCTCTTGTGGCCAAGAAGCCAATGGCATCCTGGGGTGCATGAAGAAGAGTGTGGCCAGCAGGTCGAGGGAGATCATCCTCCCCCTCTACTCTGCCTTGGTGAGGCCGCATCTGGAGTACTGTGTCTAGTTTTGGGCCCCCCAGTTCAAGAAGGACAGGGAACTGCTGGAGAGGGTACAGCAAAGGGCTACAAAGATGATTAGGGGATTAGAACACCTCTCTTATGAAGAAAGGCTGAGGGATTTCGGTCTCTTCAGTCTGGAAAAAAAACGACTGAGGGGGGATCTTATCAACGCTCATAAATACTTAAAGGGTGGGTGTCAGGAGGATGGGGCCAGGCTCTTTTCAGTGGTGCCCGGCAACAGGACAAGAGGTAACGGGCACAAACTTGAGTATAGGAAGTTCCACCTAAACATGAGGAGGAACTTCTTTACTTTGAGGGTGGCAGAGCACTGGAACAGGCTGCCCAGAGAGGTGGTGGAGTCTCCAACTCTGGAGACATTCCAAACCCGCCTGGACACATTCCTGTGCAACCTGCTCTGGGTGACCCTGCTCTGGCAGGGGGGTTGGACTAGGTGATCTCCAGAGGTCCCTTCCAACCCCTACCATTCTGTGATTCTGTGAAACTCCACAACCTCTCTGGGCAGCCTCCCTCAAAACAGATTAAACCACTTTTGTAGAGTATGATTCTAGTGACTACCATGAATTAATTTTCATGGGTTTTCCTGTGAAAACTGTCTTAGAAAATTTCTGTCTATTGTAGGAACAGCAGCAATACTGGTACCAGCAGCACCTGCTTAGCCTGCAGCAAAGGGCAAAAGCCCATGCTCAGGGACAGCAGCAAATGAAAGGTCCAGTAGTGAAGGATGCATCTGAGCAGAGAGCAAAGTCTGAAGAAGGGAAAATGAGTGCTTCAACTCAGCAGTCTGAAGCTGCTCCGCTTAATGAATCCCTGCCTCCACCTTCCAAAGAAGATGAGTCTTCTCTTACGTCCACTGAAACTCAGGTAGGCTTTGTAAAGTGATGCCACTCCATTTGTTGTGCTAGATGGAACAAAGAAACAGGAAAATAATGCCATCAAATTCTCATGTATACTGCATAACAATAACTAAATATGTTAAGCAATCTTAAAAGAACATTTTCTAAGCCTGCACCAATTAAAAAAAATAAAATACACTCCTTGTATATAGACTGGTATAGTCACCAACACATGCACCAAGTGGGTCCAAGCTTGACTCACTTGCACTTTCCGCAGCGTTGTCATCTTTGTCTATGAGAAACACTTTGTGATACCTGAGTACAAAATCAAGTACTTGGTAGATGAGGAATGCTGTCTTTAAGACACTATTTCTTAATTCCTCTCTTGCAGTTTGTCAGTTCTGGCTCCCCTTCATTCTGCGTGTCAGGGTTTGTCTGAAAGCCAAGAACTTTGCACAGAATATTTTTGTCAGTGTGCTTAATAACAGTTACTGCATAACGGACAGAGGTCATGACTGATGTTTGAACAGATTACTGTAGCATAGTAGATTACCCTGCAGCATGTGATCCACTTTAACGTACAGTGCGTGGGTTCCTACCAAGTGGCAAAAATAATGCTCTCAGAGTTACTTTACCTCATCATAAAAAAGCACTGTTGCCTCATTATATTTGCTGTGAGCAACAGGTAACAGACCTGCATTAATCTCTTTCCAGTAGGTAGTTTCTGTATGTACGAATACCCTAATTGCCATCAGCCTAACCTTTAGATCAGACTATTCACATTAAGAATAATGAAATAAAAATCAGCCTTCCAGAAGCTGTGGGTGGCCAGAACGTTGAAATATAGAGTGATAAAATAACAAACACTGAGAAAGTTCCTAAAAACTGCCTAGTGACCAAGTGTGTTTTTCTTCTGATAGAAGGAGCTTTCCTTTATTTCTAGTATTTGCCTTTTTGTCTAGCTCAATATTGAACCTCCTGATGACCCTGAGGAAGATTTGAGATTGCAGCAATTGCAAGCAGCAGCAGCTCAATGGCAGCAGCATCCCCATCACCGGGTTGGATTTCAATATCAGAGAATAATGCAGAAGCATGCCCAGCTGCAGCAGATAGTACAGCAGTATCAGCAGATCATGCAACAGCCTCCACACTTACAGGTGAAACACTAAGGAGATGGTGTTTGATACACTCCCTGAGTGACTTAGCACTCATGGTCTGCTGAAAAACAAGTAGTTGAATAATTTGTCATGATTGGCTCATTTGTCTACCTACTTTTTCTGCTTGGGTAGAAACCTATATTGCCTTTTCCTACTGTCACTCAACTTCAGAATGAAAAAAGAATTGACAGATGGTGATGAAGCTTCAGTAGGATGAGAAATACAAGACTTTGTCATAAGATTTTTCAGACATACCTGGGTGATATAGGAGCAAAGCTGAACACAATATTGAATTTATTCAGCTTTGAATGTTTTCCTGCTGAAGAAACAGTTCAGAAGAAAGGTCAGGTAAACAGATGATTGCATGGAGTGATTTGGTAGCTGCTCTTTTTTACAACTTTGTGTAGTACAAAAATAAATATGTACAATGATGAAGTAAACATAGATGCCAAAAATACGCACTTAAAGTAATTAAGAAAATCACCATCTTACACTATTTTTGACTCAAATAATCAGTGAAGTAAAAGAAAAGGTCTTAATAACAATTTCAGGTAATTGTATCAGTGTTGCAACCTTTAAGCTTTTAAGTAGAAGTTGATTACTGTATTAGAGAGTTGAGTCAGCTTTTTCTGTGTTGGTGGAGTTTGTACATTAAGCATTTCTTTGTAGCTTGGGCTGTCTGCTTGTTTAAAAGAAATCTCTTAAGTGTGAACACTCAAAATGTCAGACGAGATCAAGCCATGGATATTGGGACCTGCATCTACACATAATGAAAGACAGTATCTCCTTGAAAGAAGCTTCATTGTGCAAATAAGAAGATCTGGCAAAGGCTTAGAGAAAAATAATTGCTGACAGCTGAAGCAACTCTGAGTGGGTTAATAGCAGAAACTGAAACCTTGGGAAATAGTCATGTACTGTATATATTGAAAACTTGAAGACTGATTTGGGCTTTAGTCATTGTTAGCATCCGGTAACAGTACAGCTTGGAGCCCTTTGATTATAGCTTTCTTCAACTGTCCTATTTAAAAAAAAAAAAAGCCTTTTATACATAAATGTCCTCTAGTCATAAAGCGTGTAAATTATCACAATTACTTTAGACGTCACCAAATACTTGGTGTTTGCTTTTGTTTCAGTGTAGTTCCTCCTCAAGCTTCTGCCCAAGTCTGAAATTCTGCTATTACAAGCGATACTGAAATATGTGGCTCTGAAAACAACTAAGATGGTATATTGAAGCTATTCTTGTCTTCTTGTTGCAGACAATGTCAGTGGACATGCAGCTGCGACATTATGAGACACAGCAAAAACAGTTCCAGCAGCTTCATAAAGACTGGGAGCGATCAATGAACCAACAGTGGCAGCATCAGCTTCAAACCTACCCTCACAAAGACCAGCTTCAAGAGTATGAGAAACAGTGGAAAGCATGGGATGAACAGATGAAGGTCACTCAGTCCCATCTGCAGGAGAAAGTGAGCTCACTCCAAAATCTGAAGAATCAGTATCCTGCAAATGTTTCGCTGCCACCTCCGTTTGTTCCATATTCTCAATCTGCTCAAGGTGGCATTCCTATTATGCCTCCAGCTTTACCTTCAACTACACCTCCACTGGTCCCCCCGCCTCTCTCTTCTGTTTCTCAGTTATCTAATTCCTCTGCCCCTTCAGGATCCAGTTCTCAAAGCAGTCAGTCTACTGAGACGCCAAGGCCAGCTCTGCTTCCCACCCCTGGTACCTATGCATCAAAAATGGCTAGTTCAACTGTCTATTCACCTTATCATTCTCAAGGAAGTTCATCCTTTGGCTCATCAGACCACGGAAAGTCTCAAGTTCATCTTAATAAACAAACTGTCTCCATTTCATCTGAGCAAGGATGTGGGGACCTGAAAGCTACTTCCGCAGCGTCTTCAACACATGCACCTACCACGCAGGATAAACCAGTGAGGTCGGGTGGATTGCTTCCAGATCCTCCCAGATCAGCACGTTTTGAAGGTCCCAGAGGCCCTAGGTAAGGATGTTTTTGTTGATTTATACATGTTCCGGGTTACGAGACTTTCAGTGATATATTAAGAAATGAAACATATATCTTATTCTCAAATCTTCCTGAGTTTGTGTGAAGTTTGCTTGGTTGCTGGAGGCTTTGTTGTTAATGTATATACACCAATGTCTGTATTTATGTTATTAAAGTGAGGATAGATAGATGCCTTTCACCTGAGCATTATTTAGAGTAGAATGCTTCTTTTCTTTTTTCTAGTAAAATGCTTGGGCACACTGCACCCTTTTCATTACCAGAGACATAATATCCCTTCTGTGAAAATAGGAAAGCTGTTGTAAATATTTTATATGTCTTTGCTATCCTTAGTTTGACAATGGTAACTCACACTTGAAAGAGTGATCCTATGTGAAAAGTGATCTAAATTCCCAGAATTTTGTCTGGCATACTTGGAACACAGTTTAGCAAAATCTAAAGCAAAAATGTTGAAAGATTGTTTTTAAGGAGTTGCTATATATGGTAGCACTTTTATGTAAGCATTCTGAAAGTGATTCAGGAAAATATTCAGGTATATATTCAGTTAAATATACTAACATAGCTAATTACTGGCAATTTAGATGCTATTTATTTTTTAGAAACAAGAAACAGTACTCTGTAATGCAAGATTTATTGCAGAAAGAAGTGAAAATTCAAAGCTGTTTAATTTCTAGTGTGAGAGTTATGCAGCTATATGTTTGTCATTCAGTGCACTTTTCAAAATGGCTGCTTGATAAGAGAGGTAGTACTTGTCTTAAGTACAAATCAGTGGTTTTCTACCCATGTAGCATTACGTAGCATACAAACAATTATAAACAAGAGAGAGAAGGAAAGAAATTAAGATTTGAGCCTTATGATCCCAGCATTAAGATTCTTTGCCACTTTTTCTTTTGCATTATATCATAATGGTCTTAGTTTTGATGGTTGCCGTCTTTATCTTTTGGTAAGATACAGTTTTGTTCAAATTTAAATCTTCATTTTATCAGGTGGATGGCCTGCTGCGTTAATGTAAAGCTACTCTAACAGCCAGTGTTCTGTATCTTTTATGTAGTTTTATACATGGTATATCATTTAATCCAAGATCTTGTTTTTGGAATGTTTTTCTTTCATACTTGACATGATATCAGGTTGCAAAAACAACATCTGTTCTGTCTGGTCATTAGTTCGATACTGATTGATGTGATGCTTACTGAATCAAAGAACAGTGTTGTTCTGTTAAATTGTTTCTATCCTTATGTACTCTGCTAGACATTATAATCGTATCTTCATGTTTATTTCCCTTCTCTTTGCTTCCAAAGTGATCATTCATGAATAATAATTCATGAATTGCTAGCAATTTAAATGAATCTTTTATAACATTGAATAATTTTCTACCTCCTGATGTTTTTTTAAAAAGGGTTGTTTCTGGTCCTGGGGCCTTGTTGGGCGTACAGTTATGAGCAGAATATTTTCATGATTTGCTAGTGCATGTCTTTTATATGCGTTGGTTTAATGCTCAGTGATGTGCGATGACAGGCTATGGATAATCACAAATTTCTAGAATGCACATGCAGGAGCTCTGGTTTTGAGCATGCTTATGGTATTTAATTAACACTGTAAACCTTTCTGCATTTCTATATTGTGATTGCGTGACCATTCTAGGGTTTTATCGAAGCTTTTCCAAAATCCTGTTTGCTGTTTCTTCTCAATATAGTTAGTAGAAAAGAGAGTGCTAATAAATTTAAACTGAACTTGGGATAAATTAAAATATGTTGTGTGTTACCTGCTGCCATCCCAGCTAAAAAGTCCCAGGTAATGACAAGATATATAAAAAGACACATACACCCTTCACCTCTTTTCAGCAATTGATTTTTCTCAAGAAACTCTAAAGAATGGGCTTAAACTAATCTTCAGAATTTTGGAGATGAAGTGTGTCTTACAGTATGCAATCTTCTAGTTACACCTTCCATGTAAAAGTTGATCCTTCAAATCTAAATTAACTTGCCACTGTGCTTGGTAATGTCTTCTTTTTTCTCTTCCTGTTCATCTTGACCTGCCCCTACCCCACAAAAAGGCGGTTTACTGTGTTATCAGAATTATTAAAATTCTTTGAGGTTGTATAAGTGGTCTTGTTTGGTAAATTGTTTACTGAAATAGTAAATTCTGCAACAAGTCAACCACTGTTGGTAACAAAGCAGTAATGAATGAATATCTATAGAATCATAGAATAGTTTGGGTTGGAAGGGATCTTTAAAGGTCATCTAGTCCAACCCCCCTGCAATGAGCAGAGACATCTTCAACTAGATTAGGTTGTTCAGAGCCCAGTCCAACCTGACCTTGAATGTTTCCAGGGATGGGGCATCTACCACTTCTCTGGGCAACCTGTGCCAGTGTTTCACCATCGTCATTATAAAAAATTTCTTCCTTACATCTAGTCTAAGTCTATCCTCTCTTAGTTTAAAACTATTACCACTTGTCTTATTGCAACAGGACTTACTAAAAAGACTGCCACTATCTTTCTTATAAGCCCCCTTTAAGTATTGAAAGACTGCATTAAGGTCTCCCTGCAGCCTTCTCTTCTTCAGGCTGAACAATCCCAACTCTCTCAAGCCTCTTCTCATAGGAGAGGTGTTCGTCCCTCTGATCATTTTTGTGGCTGTCCTCTGGACCATTTTTGTGGCTGTCCTCTGGACCATGTCTTTCCTGTGCTGGGGACTCCAGAGCTGGACACAGTACTCCAGGTGGGGTCTCACCAGAGCGGAGTAGAGGGGCAGAATCATCTCCCTCTGTCTGCTGGCCACTCTTCTTTTGATGCAGCCCAGGATACAGTTGGCTTTCTGGGCTGTGAGCGCACATTGTCAACTCACATCCAGCTTTTCATCCCTCAGTACCCCCAAGTCTTTCTTGGCAGTGCTGCTCTCAATCCCTTCATCCCCCAGCCTGTATTGATACCAGAGGTTGCCCCAGCCCAGGTGCAGGACCTTGCACTTGGCCTTGTTGAACCTCATGAGGTTCACACAGGCACACTTCTTGAGCCTACCCAGGGCCCTCTGGGTGGCGTCCCATCTCTCAAGCATGTCAACAGCACCACTCAGCTTGGTGTCACCTGCAAACTTGCTGAAGGTGCACTCAATCCCACTGCCTATGTCGCTAATGAAGATGTTAAACAGTTCTGTTCCCAGTATGGACCCTGAAGGACACCGTTTGTTACCAGTCTCCATCTGGACATTGAGCGCTCGACTTCTACGCTCTGGTTGTGACCATCCAACCAATTTCTTATTCACCGAACAATCCACCCATCAAATCCATGTCTCTGATTTAGAGCAAAGGCTGTTGTGGGGGACCGTGTCAGAGGCCTTACATAAGTCCAGGTAGATGACATTTGTAGCTCTTCCCTGGTCCACTGATGTAGTCACTCCATCATAGAGGGCCACTAGGTTGGTCAGGCAGGACTTACCCTTGGTGAAGCCATGCTGGCTGTCCCGAATCACCTCCTTATCCTCTATGTGCCTTAGCACAGCCTCTAGGAGGGTCTGTTCCATGATCTTCCCAGGCACAGAGTTGAAGCTGATGGGTCGGTAGTTCCCAGGGTCCTCCTTTCTACCCTTTTTAAAAATGGGTGCAATGTTTCCTGTTTCCCAGTCAGCAGGGACTTCACCTGCCTGCCATGACTTTTCAAATATCATAGAGAGTGGCTTGGCAACTACATCACCCAGTTCCCTCAGGACTCTGGGATACATCTTATCAGTTCCCATAGGTTGGACGCCCGTCAGGTCCCCCAGTATGTTCAGGTTCCTCAAGTGGTGATGAACCTGATCTTGTCTTACAGCAGGGGGGGACATTGCTCTCCCAGTCCCTGTCTTGTGGTCCATCCACTCAAGAGGTGCGAGAAGAGCCGTTGCAAGTAAAGACTGAGGCAAAAAAGTTGTTGAGTACCTCAGCCGCCTTCTTGTTCGTTGTTACCAGTTTGTCAGTTGTGTTCATCAAGGAGGGTACGCTTTCTTTGACCTTTGTTTTTTTCATTATTATTATTATTTGCATCCTTTGCCAAGTTAAGGCTCCAGCCGTGCTTTGGCCTTCCTGACCCCATTCAGTGAGACCAACTGTGAATCCCAAACATCCAAGCAACTTGACTTCAGACATGAGTTCTGTATTTTCTGTAAAATTAATTTGATTTGTTCTAGTCTAAGCATATGCTTAAATACCGATTTACATAATAAAGATTAGATTTTTTTTTTACTAGATCAGCCTTGTTAATATTAATATGCGTGAATTGTTCTTCATTGGTTTGCCTGACCTGTTTCTTCATAATCAAGCAATAGCAGTTGTAGATGCTCTCAAAAGCAACTTCAGCGATGCAATTAAAATGTATTTGGTTTAGACATATTGCATGGAACTGGATGATATCACAGTTTGTTGCACTTTCTGAAAGGATCCACATTTAAAGATTTTTCTAGATGGCATTCATCACCCTAGTTAAGTAGACTTGTTGCATACTATGAAAACAAAAGTTCAACAGGAGTAGCTGACTGCAACAAAACTGTTAAACAAAAGTTGAAAGCTTTTTTTCAAATGAGTTTGCCATTTTCTTTATCAGTCAGGTTTCGGTCCTGAGATATTTAAGCCAGATTTTCTTTTAGAGTTGCATAATCTGCAAGTGGCTTAAACTGGTCTTCAGTGGACAATATTGAGTTGAAGAATATGTCTCTTCTGCTCTGGTTCCGTAGGGACTGATCCTAAGCCACACTAGGATTCCTCAGTTAGAAGTGACTTTTGGGGGATGAAACTCTTTTAGAGGATTTTAATTTGACATTTTCATTTGAATAAAATTGCCATTATGTCATTTATAGATTTGATGGACCTCGAGGAAGAGGATATGACAAATTTGAAGGCTCAAGACAGAGAGGGCCTCGTTTTGACTCCCAGCGCTCAGAAGGATACAGGTCGCGTTTTGACCGACAGAATACAGATGGACAGTCTTCGAGTAGATGGGGGACTATCCCACGAGGACCAGCAGCACAATTTTATACTTCGACAAATGCATCACATGGACATGGTTCCCGACCTAGTGGTCCACGGTGGAGGGGGCCCAGGCCTCATTTGGGGCAGCAGCAGCAGCAGTCACAGACAGACTCTCAGTCAGAAAACAAAGAACCTTTTACAGACATGGCTGGCAGTCAGCAGACTGTAAGCAGAACACAGTCTACTCCCGATGCACAGGGTGCCGGTCCCATTGAACCAAATGAGGACCTGACAAACACTCAACAGGAACCATCCAAACCTGACGTCAAAGAAACTACTTCAGACCCTCCTAAAAAGTGGACATGGAGTTCACATGATCCTAACCAGCAAGCAGAAGAGTCCAAAGCACCTACTCCACCTATTCAGAACCAGAAATCAACATCCCTTTCTAGTAACTCTGTAGCTTTGCAGTCAGATATTGCAAGAACAGGTGGTGCAGTAACCCCTGTAACAGGAAATCAGGATTTGGATTCACCAGACGACCAGTTGATTGCTTCAGATAGCACCCAGGGCCTACCTGGACCAGAAAGCAGAGGGAAAGGGCCATTTATGCATGAAGATAGAGGCAAGGGACCAGTAAGCAGAGGACGGGGCCAGGGCAGACTGGATGATGGCCGTGGCAGAGGGCAGGGGGATGGCCGTGGCTGGGGAATGGGCCGTGGCAGGGGGATGGGAAGGATGGATGGTGGCCGAGGGATGGGAAGGATGGATGGTGGCCGGGGGATGGGAAGGATGGACGGCGGTTGGGGAATGGGCAGGATGGATGATGGCCATGGCCGGGGAATGGGCAGGATGGACGAAGGCCGTGGCAGAGGATATGTTTACAGAGGCAGAGGGCAGGCTAGGCAGGCATCCATCCGTGGCAGGGGAATGTTCAGGAGAGCAGGCAGCAGGGAGAGGATGCCAGATAGGCGGTCAGGCAGCAGGGAGAGGATGCCAGATGGGCGGTCTGGCAGCCGAGAGAGGGGACTGGGTGGACGGTCAGATAGCCACGAGAGGGTATTCTCTAGCCGAGACAGAGAGCTAGCTGGGCGAACAGGTGGCTGGGACAGGGGCCAGGCAGGTAGCCGGGAGAGAGGCCCGGTCAGGCGTGCAGGTAGCCGGGAGAGGGAGCCCATGCGGCGGGCGGGTAGCCGGGAGAGGGAACCCATGCGGCGGGCGGGTAGCCGGGAGAGGGTCCCTGTCAGGCGGGCAGGGAGCCGGGAGAGGGTCCCTGTCAGGCGGGCAGGGAGCCGGGAGAGGGGCCCGGTCAGACGGGCAGGGAGCCGGGAGAGGGGTCCCATCAGGAGGGCAGGTAGCCGGGAGAGGGAAGCAGGAAGATCTGAAACAGGCAATATAGATAAACCCATGCACCTAGGAGATGACCCTGACAAATTGCCTCCATACCATCGAGATGAGACGCTGAGGGGTTCTTGGGGTCATGAAGATGATAGAATGCAGGAGGAATTTCCTTTAGATAGTCAAGATGACCCTTCTTTGGAGCACGAGAGATTGGATGACTGGGAAAGAGAACGATACTGGAGAGATCACAACTCTGATTATCAAGATGATTCTGTAGATGCATATGACAGAGATGACAGGTTACAGTCCCACCATTCATTGCCTCCGTTATCTCCCCTGCCACCACTACCTCCTTTATCATCTGATCATGACAGACGAGATTCATGGTGGGATGACTGGAAGAGGCCCAGAGAGAGGGAACTAGAGAGAGATCTAGATAGGACTGGAAGATCCTCAGACATTTATGATCAAGATTTAGACAGAGAATGGGACAGAGACTGGGACATGAGACCTATGGATGACAGAGAAGTGGGGAATCGTGACCTCGATATCCCTCCTCTACCACCATTACCACCTCTTCCACCTCTGGACAGATACCGTGAAGATAGGTGGAGGGAGGATAGGAATAGAGATCATTATGACAGAGACCTCCGAGACAGGGGGGAGCTAAGGATTCGAGAGTATCCAGAGAGATATGACACATGGCGAGAGAAGCAAGACTACCTTCCTGAAAGGAATGATTGGGAGAGGGAACGGTTGTCGGATAGGTGGTATCCAGATGATGGAGACAGACTGCGGTCTTTGGATGATCATTCAGATTCATCCCTTCCTCCACCTTCACATTCCTCTGATATGCTGGGAGCAGATTCAAACCTGGACTCTGACCAGTCGTTGGGAGGAGTGATGGTCCTTAGCCAAAGACAGCATGAGATAATTCTGAAGGCTGCCCAGGAGCTCAAAATGCTTCGGTGAGTTGTCTGGTTCTGTCACTTTGGATGGGAATCCCATTCTGTGGAAATGGTGCTCCTTTCCTAATTTGTTCATTGTTTTATGCACTAATGGCTTCATTTCTTTTCACCACAGCATGATAATAGGAGCTCATGTGGAACAAGTCATTTGGAGTACCTCCATCACAGCTTTTGTGGATGGTCTTTTCTTAAATAGGTGGTTGTCCCTTTCCCCGTGAATATGGCATTCCCTGTTTGTTACTTTCCAGGAAAAGATCTGGCCACTTCACCCGGCCAATCTTCTTGTTATCCTCAAATGAGCTTGTTGATGATTGCTTTTCAATCTTTTTATTAGTGTCAGATGAGCTTGTTGGTAATTGCTTTTTAATACTTACCTGTCAAGATCTACGTTAATGTGGTTCTTAATTCACACAATGGGACCTATTTAATTTTTGGGTACTGCTTACTTTTTAATTAAAGCATACATGGGTTTTTTCTTTTTTCTTTTTACAATGCTCCCTCATTTGAAATCCAGCATCATCAGTGAATAATTTTGTCAAGTTTGGTTGGTCCTAGTTCTGAGGATGAGCAGTACAGCAGTGGTAACAATCAGGAGGATATGAATGCAAGAGCTCACCAAGACCACGTTTTAGAAAGCAGCTACTAGACTCCCTAAGGCTTTAATAGGTGTTTATTTCAAGATAAGTAATTGAGTATCCTCTTAAACATCAGAAACATCCTAGGGCTCAGTAAATTTAGTAATACTAGAATGGAGTACATACCATCTATCCAAATGCTGTCTTTGTGATTTGGTGCATGGGTTTAGGTGCATTAAATGTATTTGGGGGAAAAAAAAAAAAACCAAACAAAGGAAAGATGAGTTTCTTTGACTATTTTTGGTGAATGAGATCTTTCAGAGGAGATTGTAGAGAAAGGAGGAAGCATCTTAGAGCAGAGGTTCATGTGGTTTGTCCTATTCATGAATTACTAAGAGACATGTAAGGATTGGTGCCTAGTAAAGATAGGCGTTTAATTTCATAAACAAGATATTATGTTAAAATAGTGGATGATTAAAATGAATGTTTGGTTATCATTATTACATTTACATTAAACAACCCACGTTGAAAGATATAGAGATGTTTTGCACTTTTCTTGAAGCTGTTTTGTTTTCAGATTCATAAGATTGCTAAGCATCTGTCCCATATGGAAGGCCTTAGTTGCATGCCAAAATGCAAGAAAAATAATATTAAAAAAGGAAGGGATAACTCATATTCTGAATAATTTAATCTTTCACTGCAATTAGATTAATTCAACAGGTGTTAGTAATTGTGAAACCTGTGTTATAAAGCGATATTTGCCAAAAGTTCAGAGCAATAGATCATTTTCAGCTTCCTGACTTTACCATTGCCTCAGGTTGCTGGGCGTGTGTTTTTCTATTTAATGTGACTAGCTGCAAGCCAGTGGACTTAATCTAAGGACCATAGTTTGGGAATCACTGCCAAAGTCAATAATTTTTTACGGCTGAAATATTTAAACACAGAAACTAAAACATTTTATGTAAGAAAGTATACACATATACCTCTTTTTAACCCGGTAAAAAGGGGAAATATAAACATGACTCTACTGATACTGAATTTTAACTTAATATGAGGTTAATCTTAAAAACTAGTTACGCTTGTACTTCTCCTCAGGTTCTTATAAGCAGGTGACTCCAGTCTGAACGGTAGGAACAACTTTAAGGAGATTGCTTATGATATATTTTTTGAGCCAAGAGTTATACCAGTAGTGTGGTGCGTATCTGCTTTCATCTCCGAAGGTAAAGCCTTCATCTGGCTTTACTTTTATTGTGTGTAGAACAGCATACTCCGAGCTGAATGCTGTTCTGTATTTGTCATCTGGTGTATTTTTCCTAAGCGAGGTGTAAAGAAGACCTTTAAGTACTAGCAATTGCTCAGTTTACTCTTTGTACTAATGCAGCACTTTGGATCCCTTTCTGTGAGCCAAGTTCCCCTTGCACTGGACACTGAACAGATGGGTTGCTGGTCAGGATGGGCTCTGTTGTGACTAGTACAGAGGGATCCCATCCTTAGTCGTTCTGTGGCCACTATGATACATGCTATTAATATGAGCAAAGAGTTATTAGCAATACAAAAACTAGATTAAAAGATGCAAACACAAACTGAAAGGAAATCGTATTGAAGAGATAAATTTTAGTAATATAGGGGTTGTAGTATTCACTACTGCTCCTGGTCTCTGCTCCATGGACTAGATAGCATTTTGATACATAAAACAAGGAAACAAAAGCTAACATCACTGCTTTATTTTTGTTGGCCTCAATCCTGTTAGTCTGAAAACCAGAGCAAGTCACTGAGAGCACTTAGACACGCATCTCCACTGGGCTTCTGGTTTGCAGAAGGTCTTGTCAGGAGCTAAAATCTAGCTTTGCTCTTTACTGTCAAAGTGGGAGTGGGTCTGACCAAGCACAAAAGCATAACTGCATGTTGCCGAGGAAATTTGTGATCAGAAAAGGAGGCAGCTAATATAGTTAATACCTCTGTGGTTATGTGAATATGTAAAGCCTGCTGTGTCCTTTTTTTCTTTGGACTTGGCCCCTAATGCTAGTGTAATACATGGTTTTCACTTCGAGCATTGATTTCTTTAATTTTTCATTTAAACTACAGACTTATAACACTCTTTTGTGATTCATGTGCAGAGAGCAAAAAGAACAGCTACAGAAGCTGAAAGAGTTTAAACCTGACATTTCCACACAGGACTCTCCTAGATCACAGAACACAAGCACAAGACCGGGTGCCTTTCAGGTAAATTCATCTTGTGTTAACTTAATAACATGCTGGTAGCAATTTCTGTTAACATGTATGTCAGATCAGTTCTGCACTCTGATGGTCAAACTTGTCTGTGGAATCCTTCCCCAGCAGCCGTTATAACCTCATCAATCTTCTGTTGAGGCAAAGCAACTTCATAGTTTCTTTAGATTTTCCAAAGCCTTTCTTATGCATTCAGTCCACTGCGTCTTCTGAGCATGACCCATTGGAGACAGTAGTGCATGAGGTTCAACAACCTAGACTGCTGTGGGATAATGTGCAAGAAACAGTGAGCTCTTCCAAAACAGGGCCGTAAGTCCCATGAAAACACCCTCCTGTTCCCTGCCTAACTAGGTACTGATACTGTCTTTAATTCTGATCTTGCTCTGCTTTTTCTACTTTAAGAGCTCTCTTCTCTCTTGAAGAGGTTAAAGGGAGAAATTTGAGGATTGGTCCATCAGAAACTGAGATATTTCAACACAGAGTGGGCATTAGCTTTCTGTTTGCTGTCTTTATTAGGAATTCTCATTACCTTCTGGAATATCAGAAAGTTCATGGAAGCTCACATTTGTGTAGTTCCATGACTTCATCTCCTATTGTGATGCAAGTTATTACTCTGCTTCTTAATCTCCTTGTTGGTTCTGGGAACTCGGCTCAGCTACTTATATTTGTTTTTTTGATAATTCATATCCGGTGAGAAGCCAACTGAACTTCTGCAGCCGTGTTAACTCAGGTTTATAATTCCTAGAACAAATAAACAATTTTGTTAAATGTATGTTGGAGGAGATACCTGAGCTGATGCAGTCTTTATTCTTCATCACATCTTGACCCCAAAGTTACTGGTACCACTAAATTTAGTTGTACGGACCTCTGTGTCTGACATTTAGCCAAACCAAGCTTTGTTTGTCCCTCCCTCCAGAGAAGTGTGAAGTAGTGAACGAAGCACTGCACATCATCTTTTTGCTTCGTTGACCACTTCCCTGTTTACAGTGCTGATAAAGTAAAATAATGGAACAGATTTGCTACCAAGAACTGCAGATAGGTTGATGCCTTTAGCAAGTGACTTTTCTCAACTTTGATATTTTGTATCTCAGACTACTTCACCTGTCTGCCCAGAGGTATTCAATCAACTGTTGTCTTTCTTGGGATTCTTACTTTCAGACTTCTGCTGTAGCTTTGAACTGTTATTAAAAAGTTCAGCTTTGCATCTACAGCCATTCTGCAAGTTTTGTTGCATGTTGCTAATAAGGCTGCCTGTAACTTGGCATCTGCTGTGATGCTGAAAAGACTCTTGTGACACAGCATATGGGGTTCCGTGGGGATGTTTGGTTTATGAAGGGGTTTTGTTTTGTTGGTTTTCTCCACTGGGCGAGACCTCCCCATTTCTTATGTTGATCTGATGTTGATTTCATTAAGAGGTTTCCAGGTGATTCTGCTCTCTGGGAATCTTTCCAGTGACTTCCAGAAAGAAGCTGGCCTTATCAATCCTTTTGTGCCTCACCAAGCTGCCCTACTTTCAGACTTTTTCAGCCTCCTCACAGACAGCAGGAATATTTGCAGACAGCAGGAGTCTTTGAGAATAAAACCGTAGACACTTTTGAATAGGCCTACTGGAGCTTAAAAGTGGTAAGGTTATTTTGAAGGAGAAAATAAATAGTACGTAAGTCTTCACATAGTGAACAAACACCAAATTAATTCAGGCCACAAGTTCTTGAAATATTGTCCTCCTACCTGTAGCACCTTGGTGGAGGTACTAGAAAATGCTTATGATTTGATTACCAATTGCCATTGTGCTTACTGACTTACAGAGGATGAGAGGAGGTTAGTTTACAGATCTACATTAAAAGTGCTTTCTGCATCTAGGTCTCTTCTCAGCTATCTTCAGAGGCACCAGTAGAAGCCCAAGCTATTAAACCTTCTCCTGCTGTTATTATAAAGCCTCCCGTGTTGTTCAGACAGTCCACCCCTGTGACAAGAACAAGTGCCCCACTGACAAGGCCTGCTACACCTATGACAAGGCCACATGCTCCAGTTTCTACTCCAACTACAACCCCAAGTCATGGTCAGTCTTTAAAACCATCACCTTCTGCTGTGGAACAGGAACGCTGGGATGAAGATTCTTTCCACGGACTCTGGGATACAAATGAGGATAAAGGAGCAAATATGGAGTACGAGTTGTGTAAACAGGAGTCAATGATGCCTCCACCCGTCTCCTCGCCTGTGAAAGTACCTGCCGTTCACACCTCTGTTCCGTCAGCTGTACCAGTGTCCCTTCCTCCAGTTATTCCACCAGTTCCTAAAGCACCTGTAATTCAGCAAACGGTGGATTATGGCCACGGGCGAGGTGGGTATTACAGTGTATTTGTTTGATCTGTAATGGAGAGCTAGTCCTCCTAATTCTTTCTAAAGGAGCATGCCATGCGAAGCATGCCGTAGATGTTCTCCAGTTGACCTGCAGGCTGCATACATTGTGATCTAATGCTAAGCAATGCGGGTTTAAGGAGTCTGTAACCTCTGGCCTTGAGTTTAATGTTTTCTTCAATGCTGTCATAATGAGCTATTTCATGTGAACTGCATGGTATGTAGCCATGTCTGCATCTAATAAACACTAACTGATGTGATCACATCAATGTGTTATATTTAGATTGATACTGATACATTCCCTTAATCCTGTTGTAGCTGAGTGGAAATAACTGTGCTAGAAAGTACTTTGGATTGTTACAGTTCTTAGGTGTGACTTAGTAAATTAAAGCAGAATGTGACTGGTGTTTGCATTATTTATATATTGCTTAATGGATACTGAGGTACCCTCTAGACAGGAGGGAGACGAAGTTCTAGTTCTGAAGGGTGTGCTCCCTAAACAGGCATTTAACACAAAAATCATGAAAGGCTCTGATTTTTAGTATTGAGCTTATCGAAGCTAAAATTCAATACTAGTTTTTTTTTTAATAGAATTAATTTCCCTCATTCTTAGTTTTTAACAGGAGTGAAGTCACTCTGGAAAGAAGTTCTTAAATTGTGCACTGTCATTTAAAGAGTGTTTTTTCTCTCTCTTAAGGTGGCATAACATGAATTGAAGCCATATTGATTCCATTAAGTTGATGTTTTACTAAAAGCTGTTAGAAAAATTGTCACTGTTAAGAATCTAAAGTGAGCATTTCAGTTACTAACCTTGACATTACAGTAGGTCTATGAGTTATTGAAACCTTCAGAGCATTTTAATGTTTATAATCTTCTGACCGTGCATGCTACCTGAACTGATCTGAAAAGGCAGAAGTCCCGTTCTTAAGATAAAGTGGTACACATATTACATGCATACACAAGCCCGCTTCAGGCTTCCAAACCCACAGTGTTGTGTATTTATGTATAGCTCTTTTTGCATTAGCCATTAAAAAAAATATGCTAAGTTATTCCAGTCACTTTTAATGCCATTGACTGATTGCTTTTCATGACAAAGGAAAGGAAATGGAAGAGGGGTATTTTAAGACTTTGATTGTTTTTTGGTTATTTTTAACCAGATATAACTACCAGTAAAGTGGAACAGATTCCATATGGGGAGAGGGTAACCCTGCGTCCAGAACCTCTACCGGAGAGGCAAACATTTCAAAAAGGTAGGGAGCGCTTGGCTAGCTCTCAGACAGTTAGTTATCTCTTAAGAAAAGTTGTAAGGCACTAAAAGCTTATTTTAAACTACATAACTCTTGTTTAAGCGAGAACCAGTTTATTTTCTCCAGAGGCCCATAAGAATAACAGTTTATATTATCAAGAGGAATAATGCAGTCAATGACCTAGCTACTTTAAAAATTCAGTTTTGTAGCTTTAAAGAGCATTTCATGGTATGGTTGTCTGTTACAGTTTGGAAAAGAGATTCAGTGGCTGATTAAGCCCATTCTAGCCCTCACATATGTTTCTATATACTCTTCTTGCACTCTTGTTTGTTGCTTTTCTTTCAAAAATAATAAAAAATTCAGAGTATGTTTTAGTAGTTTGCATTTCCATGGGTTTCTACTTTCAGAGCACCCTGGTCGTTACAACAGAGAAAGAGATCGTGAGCCTTATTTTGAGCGCCAAGGTAATTCCAACACAGATCATCGGGATTTCAAGAGAGAGCGGGAATTGCACAGAGACCGTGGTTCTGTGGATTATGAACGAGAGAGATTTGAAAAAGAGCGGCATCCCCGAGATGATAGGTATGTGTTTTTTGGAACACTATTGAAATCAATACAATTCAGGCTGCACTGGGCATCAGGCTGTCCATTTTGCCTGTGAGGTACATGTTCATTTCTTTCTGGAATCCATAGTAGAAATCCACAAAATACTGTTTTGGCAGGGTTCTTCCTACTACACCTTCAAGGACTCAGTCTTACCGTGACAAGAAAGACCATCCTTCCTCCAGGCGAGGTGGTTTTGAAAGACCACCATATGAACGAAAGACAGATCGTCCAGCATATGATCATGGGCCTTCCATGTTTGGAGGTACAGTTTCTCAATCTTGAAGCCATGCTAGAATATTATGAAAAATATGGACTTGCAGAGGTGAAGATTAATTGGGAGAAGATTAATTGATTTACAGTATTTCTTTGTTCAGTGTATATATAATTAAGGAAAATTTATTTGGGCGGTGTCATGTAGTTTTGTTTCTCAATGGTGATAAGATCAGGAATGCAACAGTTATATACTCTGCTTAAAAATGTTTTTGGTTACAGTAGGTTCAAGATTAGAAATTTTAATTATTTTAGGGACAAATCCATAAATGTATCCTAAAATAATGAAGGTCTGTTTAAATCAGCTCAGCTGGGTATGAACATCTTAATTTTTTTATTTTACTGAACTAAGAAAATTCTTCTGTCCAAACACTGGAATTTGAAGGTGATCGTAGAAATTACCCTGAGGAAAGAATTCCTATTTCTGCTCCATCAATGCCTCGTCAGCCACCACCTGCTCCACGAGTGGAAAGGAAGCCAGAATCTAAAAATGTAGATGATATTTTGAAGCCACCAGGACGGGATAGCAGGCCGGAGAGGGTGCGTATGCATTCTGAAAGCAGCAATCCGTTTCTATGAGGTCTGCATTCAGATAAAATGCTCATCAGTTTAATATGTTGGGAACAAGCCTACATTTGAGGGAGCTCTAGAAATTCCCTTGGTTCCTTTTCAAATGCCTGAAGTGTTGTAGCATAGCTATTAGGAATCCACAGTAGATGTAAACTTCTGGGAATGCTAGTTGAAATTCATGTTAGTAGGTAATGTTAATGTATTTTATATTCTTCTAAGATCTTTGCTTGTGTGTTTGAGGTAACAGAGAAGAGGCTTGGCTTTACACAGAGCCTGAGATTTGGCAATGCCCCATATGAAATAAGAAAGAAAAAGATTCAGGCTATAAAACGTATAGACAAGTTTCAGTTAATTTTATCTGAACCAGATCTATAACATCTTATGCCATATGAGCTGCTGGGCTGATTAACATCATATACTCTTATTCTGTGGAACTACTACCATTCCTCACAACCTGGTTTGTAAAATAGGCAGGGGGGCATGGTACTGGCTTGGCTTGATGATACGCAAAAGTGCGAGCCCAGAGCACATAATCTTCTAGAGGAAAATTTTTGCAAAAGAGATTCTGTTAGATGTAGTACAGTATCCTTCCTGTTTCCTTACATGATCTTCGTTTCAGATTGTAATCATCATGAGAGGGTTGCCTGGCAGTGGAAAGACACATGTAGCAAAGCTCATCAGGGTATGTAAACAACTGCTGACTGTATAGTGCCGCATGTCTTTTTCGTGTGCTTCCTCTGCTGTTTTCTTTCTGTTTGTCTGGAATTTCAGCCTGTTGTTATTTCATGTTCCATGTCTTCATGTGGCATCTGAATCCCCTCCACTATTAGCAAGCATTAGGGATGCTACTCTCCTCTTGTTTTGAATATAGAGCAGGGAACTGCTGTTTGCCAAAAGCATTTTGAAGATGCTCTGCAGCAGAATGGAGTTTTTACAGCAAGAGTGTATGTTTTCTTTTTGCTTTCCCCCCAGGATAAGGAAGTAGAATGTGGAGGACCTGCACCAAGAGTGCTCAGCCTGGATGACTATTTTATCACTGAAGTGGAAAAAGAAGAGAGAGACCCAGATACCGGGAAAAAAGTGAAAAAGAAGGTAATTTTAAATCAGTTGCTTATCTTGACAAAGAAACAAGACATTCTGAAACAACACAGTGGAAATCAGAATTTCAGTCTGTGGCTTTGGAAGAGTGCAGAGGTCTGTGGCCTGTTCTTCAAAATAAGTCAATATAACTTAATGGCAGAATGGGCAAATTCTTAAAAGTTGACCTGGAAGATGTTGTTCTCATACCAGTGTACTTTGTGGTCATGACATTCAGCAGTTGAACATTAGCAATTTAATAGGTGTCCTCTTTCTTAAATGCTTTTGTCCTTGATAAAGGTGATGGAGTATGAATATGAAGCTGATATGGAAGAGACCTATCGTACCAGCATGTTTAAAACTTTCAAAAAGACCTTGGATGATGGCTTCTTCCCCTTCATTATCCTTGATGCTATCAATGATAGAGTGCGACATTTTGAACAGTTTTGGAGTGCTGCAAAAACCAAGGGTTTTGAGGTAATGGAGCCTACAAGGCATTTGAACTTGCTAGCACCTGTATGCTGGTATTTCTAAACTTCTGAATGCAGAGTCCCTCCCGCATCCAGGAAAAATGCTCTGGTCTACAGTTACAAATTTACCTTTCTTAGAATGTACAACTGCAGAGTGTATCACCAGGCAGAAAAAGAGCTCTAAAAATTGATTTGCAATATTTAATATTACCTTTCTTTTTCTAGGTGTACTTAGCTGAAATGAGTGCAGATAACCAGACGTGTTCCAAGAGGAATATTCATGGACGCAAACTAAAGGACATCAGCAGGGTAACTGTATACATCTGGAGTTATAGGATTAATGATAAGTTTCATTGTGCTTTCAGGCCTGCTGTTGCGGGAAAACCATTGACCTCTTTTAGACTACATAGTTCTTACACTTTTCCTCTAAGAAGAGTTGGTAGTTATTTCGTGGGATTGATTGAAATTGCTTTTCCTAAGTACAGATACATCTTGTTCATGATCAGAAACCAAATTTTCCATTGAATCTGTTACATTTTTAGAGGTGTTTCATTTTTATTTGTTTTTGTATTAGATGTCTGATCACTGGGAGGCAGCACCACGTCACATGATGCGCCTGGACATTCGTTCTCTGTTGCAGGATGCTGCTATCGAAGAGGTGAGAATCTCTGTGCTTGTTAAAATTACAAATTATGTAGATGTGACTATACTGAAAATACAAAGCAGAGATGTGTATGATCACAACAGGGCAGTTATATGTGGTGCTGTAGAAAGTGAGAATCGCCGAGTCAGTCAAGTGTATTCCATTATTCTTACCTATTACCCAAGCATGAAGGTACATGTTACTTTTTATTACATTTTTGGAGACCAGACTTACGTGTCTTTGAGGAAGAGTTGAAGCCATATTGCTCTTTAGCAAGTGTTGAGTACGAATTAAATAGGATCTTTACTCTCTCAGAGGAAACTCAGCACTTTTTTAGGTTACTGGATTAATTGGATCATAATTTGAGGAAGTAGTTTGATAAAATAAATAAGTAAATAAATGAATTTGAATTCCTTTCAATCCCTGCTTTGAGAAATACAGACCTGTTGCAGAAAATTGAGAAATAAAAAATAACATGTAGCAGATGATTACATTTGCTGTAGAAGTATGCTACCTTTTTATTGCATTTGCAGTTTGCCATGCCGTGCATCTTTGATGTGTCAGCTTTCTGTATTGTTGCATTCTCTAGCAGATGTTTCAGGAGCTCTGGGAATAAATTAGAATGTTAATCATACGGTCATCATGAATGTACCATAGCTGGATGTTGCTGTCACAACAGCTCTTGCCACAGCCATAGAAACTGGTGAACTGCTGAAGTAGGAAGAGTGTTTAGTTTACTCTTTGCAGTTTGTCATGAGGTCAACAGGTTATTTCTGAATCCCTGAATTCTGTGTGTTGGAAAATAGTAATCTTTAAGAGGACAGCAAAAGGCTCAGCTCTCAAGTAGGCTCAGAGAAGGGCAGATTTGGGATTCGCTCTGTGTGCATCAGAGTTTTAGTAATGGTATGAAGAACTGGGCATACTTTGATAGTTTTAGGTATTCCACAGTATAGACATGAATCCCTGTTAGAGATGGGGACCCCAGAAAGTATTCCATTAGATGGACAGGGTTAGATGCATGTCTTAAAGCATCCATTTTCTTTATTATGTTAATCTCGGTGGTTATTATTCTTCACTGTGATATTTAAATATATAAAAGATAAATACTTGATAGAGGTGTTCTATGCAGAGAGCACCACTCCAGTGATGTGTAAATGGCAAGTTTAAGATCTTTGTCTGATATTTCGAGTTTTGAAATATGATTGTGTGGGAAGGAGGAGAAGTATCTTACTGTTACAGATACTGGTAGTGCAAAGAATGCATGCGAAGGAAGAGAATAAAGGATTGCTACTTTCACACAGTTTGTCACACTATTGGTAGAAGGGAACCTGCTTCTGAGAGAAGCCAAAATGGAGCCAGTATTCATATGTATTGCATCATCATACTTTCCAAGATGAATCCTTTCTTTCCTCTCTATTTGAACTTGGAATCTTCTACTTACTCTGCTAAAAAGATAATACTTAAAAATCAAATAATGCCTTGTAAATCCATGCTTGTGCTTTGGAACAGGTAGAGATGGAGGATTTTGATGCAAATATTGAAGACCAGAAAGAAGAAGTCAAGAAGGATACAGCAGAGGAGGAAGAAAGTGAACTGGTAGGAGACACATCACCCATCTCTAACAAAATGTTTGTTAATGTGTCTGAGGGGGAATCTCACTCTTATAAATGCCAACCTGTTGCCATTCTTAGCTGTGCGATCTTAATACACACATTTCTAATTGTTTGTCCTTAAACATTTCTAGGAGAACTTTAATGTCGTATTATTCCTAACTGAATTTTTTTAAGAATCTGAGTATATGCCACGAACAGCATTATCAGTGGAGCATGGCAACATGCCTCTTAGAGACATTTATAAATTGCAGTACACTATAGCGCTGTCTTCCACATTATCTGAGAATTACACTAAGTGGAGGGATGGGAAGAATGGACAAAGATTAATTTAGCTTATTTCCTTTCACATGTCTAAAGAACTCTTTTCACCTGGCACAGTATATGACAACAGTTATGAAAAAGAATGTTTTCTCTGCCAAGGCTCACTGACTTTCTCAGTAGGTATTTCCAGGATGAGGGATTAGGTCTCTTGGATAAATGAAGGTTAGAGAATTGCCTGAGGGCTGGTGTTTTTAGGTATGTATTTAAAAGGCTACAGAAGTCTTCCTAACATAACTTCTTGGTATGTGTTGGAGCTGCAGCTGGCCGGTGTTCGATGATTTGAATGTGTCAAACCCTAGTTCCCACAACCAAGCAGTTAAACTCCAATAACCAGGAAGTAACCAAAAATGTCTGAGATGAGCAAAGTCCTTTTTCTTGATGGAAATTTCCTGTTCCTCAGGAGTGGCAGTTTAGAAAGCAGTTGAAATACAGAATAAAAAAAAATTAAAGCTTAGGAAAAGTGGTTTTTAATAAACATCTGTTTTTTGCAACATGACTCATTTATTCTCTTTACTAAATTATTCCTTGGCACAGAGTTTGAGACTTCATGCAGTGTGGTTAGAATATTTCAAAGACGCATCCATGTTTACAAGAATATGGCTGCTAGTCTCATTTCTTGGAAATTAGCTATATCTAGAAGAGAAAGTTGTCTTTAGCTTTTGAGACATCTGTGCATAAATGTGTGTGTGTCTGTCTGTTTATGGTCTCTGGGGAGTGTCCTAATGTACAGCACATATAACAATAGGCCTTTCCTTTATGAGACAAGGAGAAAGCTTGGTGGTAAAAACAACATAAATTATTAATAACTAAAAGTAATCTACATATAAGGATGTTTTCTGTTCAGATTCACAAGAGATGAAAAATAGCAAAGAATTATCTGCTGTATGTAATCTCTGCTATTAAGTCACATGGCTAATCTCAAGAGAGAGGTATGTCAGACAGAAAGGTGGAACAGAACACTATATTTGGTATCTGTTGCCTTCTTGAGAGCAGTTGGTAAGGGTTCTTCAATTCATTTCGCTGCATTTAATACTGTGGAAAAAGAGAGGTCTGAAGCTCCTGCCATCTGGCAGATGTCCTTGAAATATCCAACTGTATCCAACTGCCTTGTACCAAAGGATGAAGTCTGAATTTTTTTTTTATCCTATCTGAGAACCGGGATACTGTACAGATTCAGCACACAATAGGCCATTTCACACCATCAAAGTCACTCTTTTATTGCTATTATCAACTCCCATAGGGTTGTTTGTAGCGTTTAGACAATTCTTGCTTTTCTGTGCTTGATGGTATGAATTACTGATGCAATTAACTTAATGTTCTCACCAGTGTATCACACATCACTTTGTTCAATACAGGCTTCTAGCTGTGGTGTAAACTTTTTGAGCAAATTTTAATGTGCAACTTGGTTTAAAAGTATAAATACACATATATGCATGAAGTTTATTTGTTACAAGGAAATATTGCAGCACAAACTGTCTTAGTTATTATTAATTAACAGACTTGATTAAAAACAATAAGATACAGAGCTCTGATAATCTCAAGTTACTTGATATATGCTTGATAGAAAAAAGGTCTTTCAAGGATTTTGGAAGAGCAATGCTGTACATATTCAAAAGCAGTACAGCTCTCTGGAATAGTACACTCTGATTTAGTAACCCTTAGCATTAACAAATACACGTATATGTTTACCACAGTGGAAGCAACCTATAAATAGAGCAGGAAAGAATTTAGTGTAATAAAACTGGTCTGTGGATTGTTTGTTTTCTTGTTGAAATCTTCTAGAGTAGTTCTTTTCCCTCTCTATTAAAAATCATTCTTAAAATACTGAAATTCTCACAGCAGTTCTATTTCACTACATTGAGCTTTTTATATGATTGCAGAGAAACATAAGTAGGTTTTCTACCAAATCTGAACATGTGAAATGAGTTATAAGGGGTTGCTTAGTAGGTATTTACTTGTCCAAGAATATAAAATGAAAAGATAACAAGAAGGTATCTAAAATAAATACATTTTGCTAGATTTAATATCATTATGCTCACTAACAAGGAATAAACTGGCTAAAGATCATTACATGTAAAACGTATGATGACATTACTTGTAGGGGAAAAGTGTTCTAAAAGAATCGTTTAACTAAGAGCGTTATTTTAAAATGAAAAATAACACTTAACTCTTAGAGACTCAGCAGATACTGTCGTTTAAACTGAAAAAAAGAATTTTGTTTAGTTGTGGACTAACCACTCATACAAGAATTTAGCATGTTCTTTCAGAAGGATTAAGTGAAGCTTGTGTGTAGTAAATCTGGGAATATATTCTTAAAAGCTTATGACCACGGTAACTTTTTCGCTTGTATTTGTAAAGCTTTGAGTATTCTTTATGCCTGATAAGTTGTGTTGCAATAACTTTGTCACCTGGGATAATATGAAAGAGTAACTGTGCACACAGCGCCATTGCTGTCTGTTAGACTCATTCCGGAGTTCTGTGTTTGCAGAGGGCAGCACTCTTGTAATGATTTGCAAGGGCTGCTAAAAATCACTGAATGGGAAGTGGATGCAGAAGTTCTGAAATACCGAGTAATTTGTTTCCTTCATCTGATAACAAGAATTGTGCCTTACAAAAAGAAATACCTTAAGCTCCCATTATAATGCTGTTTCCAGTTCAAAAGTGATATGCATGTGTGTCTCTCTCTAATCCTCCGAGCTTCTCTCTGTGTATGATTTAGGGTTACATTCCGAAAAGCAAATGGGAGATGGACACTTCTGAGGCAAAGCTAGGTGGGTATTTATTTTTTCCTGTTTCTTAAAGTTGGTATCTGATGATGTTTGCAAAACCTGAATTTTCATTTTTACTATCCCTCCTTACCAAAGACAAATAAATGTATTGATCTCATACACGTGTCTGAAACTGCGAAAGCCTCTATGCAGAAAAGGAATTTGTCTTCTGCCAGAGGCAAGGGAGTTACGACTTTCTAACCATCGCTGGTTTATATGCTCATTAATTGTTCTTCCATCTGTTCAAGGAGTACTTTGTCTTTTAAAATTTTTAAAAAGCAGTATTTCTATTCTTTATTCACCTCTTCCGTGTTATAAAAAGCAAAGAGTCAACTTACATTGCACTGCATTCTTGTTCATATTGCATGCCTTTTTTTCAAGCCTAAACGTCATCAGTAACTTCTTACTTTCTTGGAGACATGCCTAGTGGCGAACTGTATTGAAGATGTTTCTTGCTCTCCAAAATTGTTACATATGTGAGGACAAACTAGCGCCATGCTTTTAAGTTGGTTCTGAATGATTAGGCCTTGGTGTATCTTTTCAACAACTTAAGTATTGAAAAATTGAAGTTCGTTATGCTCTTCAGTTCCAGAAGAGTACTAGAATTCTTCTTAGTAGGAAGCAAAATGAACTTTCCCGGAGCACAAGGGCACCATTTTTGCTGCACTACTTGTTCTGATTAGTGCTGCTGGTTGCGTTAGACATAAGTGTTAATACTAGGATTCGGTCAAAGTCTTTCAGGCTGAAATGCATGCACCATGGCTACGGTGGAAGGTGTACACATGGAAAAGGGTTTCTAGTCATTATGATCGGTTTGGGTTTGTTTTTTGATGAATAGTAATGGTTCTAAGTGAAGATTTTATCAATGCAATCTGCATAAAACTGCCGTTTTCTGTAGTGCCTGAGAAATAACAAATATCTGAATGGGGACACAGCATGTCTTAACATTTTGAGGTTCTGCTTCTGCATGTGTGGTACAGCCCTGTGTATCATTACTTTCTAATAACCAAAATTACAATTGTACCATAGAAATAGCATTAGAAGTTCTGCCTTACATAAATCAGCCTTTCATCTTTTGCTGTTAACTGCTTAGTCAATACCTCAACAGCACTCTTCTGCTGCTGTGCTCTCTTTTAAGTCATTTAAGTATTTGTGGAAGATATTGATGTTTTGGCACCTGCAGTACAACTGGAGGAGCCTTGTACTCAATGATTCTGGCATATCAAACAGCTAGGCAGCTTGACAGAGTTAATTCAGGTTTGCTCTGCACTTTCGTTATAAGAGTTGATTGTTGTAATATCTCAAGATTATTTCTTAGGTTTAGAATGATTTTTTCCCAATTACGTATGAAACAATAGCACTGGAAAACTGTGTTGTTGAAGAATGCTCTGATACATGGTGCTGTATTCCAAATAACACAGACTTCTTTAAACACCGAGTGGTAGGAACAGATGCGTTGCGCTGCATGTGGTGAATCTTAAGTCATCCTGTGCGTTTTACAAATATCACGGGAGTCCAAAGTGTGTTCTAAAAATATTTAAGTTTTGTGTGTAGTTTCTAGCAATGTGGAGACTGTGTCTACAGCAGAAATTTATAGATATCTTTCAAAATCTACCCCTCTCATGATCAAATACTACTAACAAATAGAAACAGAGAACTGTGGTGTTTCTTTCCATATGAAAACTCCGTAATATGAAATGTCTCCACTTAAACGTAAAATGGGGAGCAAGCAGCAGAATCAGTTTTATGCTAAAGTTACTTGCAAGGCTGTTGCAATAATCCTTTAACAATCAAATTCCGTTAACAAACTGGATGCTAGCATGCTGCGCTACATGGATACAGGTGCTGAGGAGGTCTTTCTATTAAATCTGTATTCACGATTTTACTTTATAACTACCTCTAGATTCATTTTTTATAAATGTATAGAACTACAGATGAAAAGTAAATTCTGACAGAACATACATTTTAAAAAAGCCAGGCATTCCTATGTAACGAATGCTGTTTCTTTGAAAAATTGCTCTGTAAGGGCAGACAACTTTTTTAGCTCAAGGTATGCATTATAAGCACTTGCAGTCTGTGAGTAAGAGTTACTATATTTAATTCACAGTAAGACTTTGTTGTAGATGACCAATTAAAACTATTTCCTGAAAGGCATGTAAACTGTGGTATGCATTTGTTATTCCAAAGTTGAGTTATTTCCTGGGAGCTGGCCCGCCCATTAGGTTCATTGCATTAGTCCCTGAGGGCACACATTTGCAGAAGTGATTTAAGAGCAGAATTCAAAAACAACGCTGTAAGTCTTGTTTTGGTTTTTTTTGTTTTCTTTCTGAGTAGATGTTGTTACAGGAAAGCACGGTAAGATCTTACGATTGTAATAAGCCTCAGAAAAGGTCTGAAAAGTTTGAGTCCTTTAGCTGCAACGCTGACTTGTGACAATCACCGTACCGTGCGCCCCAGAGCTCTTGCTTTAATTCAGATTTACTTTGGCAGGGGTGATGCATTCCTCTGAGTGTGTGTGGTATATCATTTCCTTATGTGTTGTGAGTGCACAGCCACATTTTTATTCTAAAGTCTAATCGCTGGTCTGTCTTAGTGCATAGTGCACACAGGTTCTTGTATTTAAATTTACAAAAGTGGACTCACATTTTTAAAATTTTACTGTATTCCAAGTGTTTAGCGCAATACTCTGTTTCAAAGTGCAGCTTAGTGGTGAGTTCTACAGACTTTCAGGAAAGAAGTGAGCGCTGGCTCAAACCACGACACTGAAGTTTTGATACTGTTGTAAAATTTGCTCTAGAACACAAATAATGTTTTACATAAAACTTTGTGGCTTTTGTATGAGAAGGGCAAAAATTTAGCGGATTGATTAATTTTGTTTTCGAAGGAGGTAATTAAGTCAGTTACTTTCAGATGCTTTATTGTTAAAATTCTAAAGGTGAGTTTGCGGTTTTTCAGAAATGCTGCTGCTACTTCATTGTTCTTAAAATCGAAATGGTAAAATGATGTTTGATAGTTCACTAAATAATCATCTGTCATAAATATTCACAAGCGCCATTGTTACAAAATGATACCTTGTCTTATTTTCAGAGAAGAATATTCTGAAATGATGCTTTGTGGTAGGCTTTGGACATTTCTGTAGTGTCTACTGCATGGCACGTGTATCTTGAACTGCGATAGTATGGATGAAAGCAGATCCTCTGAAAGGCAATCCAACTTCAAACGTGGAAGCAGATAACATTATAAAATAAATTCTGTGTAGCCGTAACAAAAAGGGACATAGGGGAACCTCATACTCTGAAGGCCTTCTGAACTCCTCTGTTGAGGTCTGAGAGCTGCACTTTTCTTGGCGATGTTTTCAATCGGTCTGCGTGCAGCAGGGAGTGGGAGCCTGAACTCTTCCTTCCACCTTGGTAACGGGATGAGCTTGCATCGTAGCGTGTTGCCTTCCAACAGGAATATGTCTGTGCACAGATTGCCAACAGAGCTCCTGGATTTTCAGTTCTTCCTGTTCCTAAATGCTTCTCAATGCATTTAAGGCATTTGTTGCCCTCCTTTTTCGATGTTTTGGGTTTTTGTTGTTTGGGGGTTTTTTGTGGGTTTTTTTTTTCTGGAAACCCTTGTGCTACAAGTGATCTACGGTGATGGATCTGAGAGTAATACTGAGGAATAGTGCAAGTACATTATGAGCTGAAGTAACAGAGGAATATTGTATAAATCAGTTTTGTCTGCTAGAAGGAGTGCCGTCTGTCTTTGGAGATTAAGCTTCAAATTTGGCAGATTTAACGTAGAGCAAAAGAAGAACTTTAACTGAATCACGTAACAAGATACCATGTAACAGATACAAATATTCTGTACAGTTTTCTTAAATGTTGGCTTTTTTAAAAGGCAGAGGGGGATTAAAATGTTTTCTTAGAAGAAATTCTGTATCTGTTCCAGGGAAATGGGACAAAGGGTGGAGTCTTTAAAATTTTTAGAGTTGTATGAGGGAGAAATTACTTCACTAGTTTATGGCATTTAAATTATACTAGCATGTCTACATCTCCATTGCCTCACATTATCTCCGTTGTTGCTCTTTTCTCTCCCATATTAAGTAAAAAAACTCATCTCTCAACTGAACTTCTTTAAATACATACCTTTGAACATCCTCTTCTGATATCCAGAAAATAAATACACTGCCTTGTGTTTGGTTTATTTCTGAGGTGTTTTGGGGGTGAATTTAGTTGCATCAGTGACTTATGAAACAATGTTACTGACATCACTGGAAATGGTTTACAGACTATAACTGCCAAGCTTAGCGTTCCTTCTGCGTATCCTTGAATTGTTGGCTTATAAAATGGTAGCATACATTCACAGAAGTACTAGGATTTCCTTTGACTTGTAAAGCTGTTTTTCATTTTCATGCTTTGTTGTTCGTAATCTTACAATGAATACTTCATCTCCTTTCCAAAAGCAATTTGCCACATAATTTCAAGAAGGTGTTGTTTTTTCGCTGAAAGTAAGTGTCCAAAGACAAACAAAATTTTAGAACCTAGGAATGGAATCGTTTCTCTTCATGCCTTATCGATTCAATAAGAAAAAAAAGAAAATTATGACTGTTGGACAAACGTGCTGCTCAAAATGTTCATGACTGTCCTCTTACACCATGAAACAAAATATTGAGATACATATATATTTTATTTTTTTCCAGTCCTGGAAGATGTTCTGAGTGTGTTTTCCTTGTGGAGAGAGAAAAAGAAAGGGGGGTGGGGGGGTGTGTGGAATCAGCGTTTCCAAGGAGCCTTTTGTTTAGCAGAAACAATATCTCAAAAACTTGTCTTTGATGCATTAAATTATATCATCACTTGTTTCCTGATACTGCGTGTATGCCATGTTTGACACAGTATTAAACCCCAAATTTGGGAAAAACGCTACAGCTTTAGTATTGTGTTCAAATACAGAAAGGTGGATCTGTGGTTCCTAGCTATTGGTGGCTACATTGTACCTGTGAGGACAGACTCCGTATAGTGTGAACACCAGAAGAGCAGACTTTTCTCCCTCATACAAATAAAAAGATTGAGTGTTATTGCCACGCAGTTAATGTGAAAGATCAATAAAACTTGAAAATGCTGTTGAGTCTTCTCTAGTTTATTTCAACTCTCATCATTCCACCTGTCAAGACAAGCTGGATGTACAAGTTCTGCTGCTCATTCTTTTGAAAATTTTTCCACTCTCGTCTTGTTTGTGTGAATAATAGAAAAAAATTCTCCTTTAACTCTGAGGCTCTGTGTTTGTTCTCAGACAAGCTGGATGGTTTGCGGACTGGCACTAAAAGGAAACGTGACTGGGAAGCAATTGCCAGCAGAATGGAAGATTATCTACAGCTTCCAGATGACTATGAAACACGTGCTTCTGAACCTGGAAAGAAAAGGGTAATAAATTTTCAAATGACTTACTGTCCATATATGACCATTTAATGGTCTCTGTGATAAAGAGTTTGTACCAAGTCATTCAGAGTCTATGAATATGACAATTTTACTGACTCACTTTTCATTTTGCTGTTCCATTAGATTCTGTAAGAGAATATTCTCAAGAGTAGGGTCTTCCAGAGGTAAACCAGATTAGTTATGAAGTGAGGAATTGTAGATAATAAAGATTAACTATGCATGGCATGGCTTTTGAGATTGGGAATGGAATCATGTCCCATTTCTTGCCGGGGGAGATGACGCGCTTTGTCTTTGGAGCAACCCTCAGAGTCCTTTTCTCATGCTGTATGTTTTGTGGTGAGATAGTGTCATATACAGTGCAGATTCCAAGACAAGATGGTGATTTTATTAAGCTACTTTTTTGTTAGGTTCTGTAAGAGAGGCACAGAAACAGTACACTGTTCAAAATGATTCAGCTGAGGAAAGTATCAGCTATGTAGGTTTTATATCAATTAAGGCTTGTAGACGTTGCCTCCTGCATATACCTTGCGTAAAGCTAGGGAGATGGTGTACAAGAAGTTGGCTTCAGTCACTTTATATGTAGTTCTGTTCTGAACACAAAATGCTGCATTTTCAAATATGAATGTGAAAAAAGGGGCAAAAAATCATAGAGGAAACTGAAAGAGAGGCAATAGGAAGAGGTAATACTTTTTTTTTAAAAAAAAAAAAAACAAACAAAAAACCTCCAAAATGGAAGCTTTTGCCACTAAAAGTCATTTGAGTTAACTGTCAGTGTTTAGGCTTTGTTTTGTAATGTCAAATAGAAAACATTGGGTAGTACTAGAGAGCGTGAGAGAGAAATACTAAGGCATGGTCAGTGGAAGAAAGCAGACATTGCTTCTCAGCAGGAGTGTCTGGGGAAATCCAGGTATAATGTGGAATAGGGAGGTGCTGGCAGAAAGGTGATAAGCCTTGTCACCAAGTAACAAATCAGCCTGAATGGGACTAATCAGTTAGGGTGTCAAGGAAGAAGCTCCTTCATTTACTGTTATTTCTTGTCTGGCAACAGTGTGTTGCAACTGAGGTTCTGGACTGTAGCTCTTCATCATCACCTCCCTCACTCCCTCCCACTGGTGTCTGGGTTTGCGGGTAATGGAGTGACTCTATATGTTTGAACAGGGTGAATGCAAGTGGTCTGCATGACCATGAAGAGCTACAGAGGAGATGGCTGCAGCTGTAAAGACGGGAGATAACTTCTTCATGCATTTGTTTAGTGTAAAGAAATAGTGAAAAGATTTAAATAGAAATGCGTCAGAGAAGACAGAGAAGAAAACTGTCCCTCATTCATTCATTCATTGCCAAGTTGCTCTTTAACACTGTTTCTGTAGTTTCATAGTTGTCTTCTAGATGTTTCCATTGTGCAATTGAAAGACACATTGTACAGAAAACAAAGACACTAAATGAATCCTTGATAATTCTTCATGCAGAAAGCATTGCTTTGATCAGAGAAATAATTGTAGTAATTACACTTCAGCTCTCAGAATTATAGCATTGAAATGGAAAAGGCTAATCATCTGTACCTGTCTTTTACTCCGTGGAACACCTGGGATATTCAATTAAAAATAATGTAACTGCTGTATTTTCCATCTTTACCCATTGGAAAACAAATTAATACTTACCTGATGAAATGAAAATGAGTACAAATTAGAATTCTTGTACTCTTATCTGCAGTGGAAAACCTAGACTTGTCTCAGGATTTCTTAAGAGATTGTCCTACTGATAGTATGTTCTCCATAGGTGCGGTGGGCAGATCTAGAAGAAAAAAAAGATGCAGACAGGAAAAGGGCCATTGGTTTTGTTGTTGGACAAACAGATTGGGAGAAGATAACAGATGAAAGTGGTCATCTTGCTGAGAGAGCCCTCAACCGCACCAAGTATATATGAAAAAGTAGTTAAATGGAATTTTGTGCCTTTAAGGTAGGTATTCAGTCTTCCTGCATGTTTATAGCCTTGATGGTTTTTAGGATTTTTTTTTACGAGTTGAGGTTGCCGTTCGTGTCATTGTTAGAGTTCTCCCAGGCGAGATTATTTGATGTGGAGCCTTTTTTAATAGGTACCAGCTGTATCCATGTCAGTGTGCACCCTCCTGCATATCATCTAAAAATAAAAGGAGGAGGATTGTCAGCTATCAATCTCCAAACCTTATGAATAGGAAGATTATGTTTTCATTAAAAGAGTAGTTTAGCTGTGTGCTTAGTCCTGTCTAGTTCAGATTTTGCTTACTGTATCTTAATTCTGACCACACTAATTGCTATTTTACTTGGTGTAACAAACTTTTCCTTTCTTTACAGGCCATTTGCTCTGAGGAGAAGTGAACCAAGGTGTCATGAGCATCTTGCATGGGTTATGTCACTCCCACCTTCACAGTTTTTCTTTGTTACTTTAGTTTCAGCAGTTTTCTTGAGATATTGGCAGATAACCAGTGCCCTCAAAAAACCCAACAAATCCCACTGCACCTAAATGAAAGAGACAGTTTACTTTTTAATATTTTTGGAGGGGAGGGAGGGGGAGGGCCAGTAGTTTTAGCTGCTGTTTGTGGGATAAAGTGGAAGGATTAGACAGACGTTACCTCCACTGTACCGTTACAGAATGTTTATCACCTTTGCTTTGTGGCCGTTCTCGTTTTATACTGTATGTACCTTGTAGCTTATTGTATTAGGAAGCAGAACAATAAATTTCACTATAAACTCAGTGTTCTTGGTGCACCGTATAACATGGGTTTTGTTTGACATTTAAAATGTGGTCTGTGTTCACGTGTTGACAGTGCTCAAAACCATCCTTACCTGGAAGAGGTGCTGTGCTCATATTCTGGAATGTGTCCTGTCTTCTAGGTTTATCACCTGCTCTTCTTCTCGTAGACAGCTCCATTAAAGGCCCTGGGTTTTGCTGGCCTTTAGGAGCCATACCATTCTCATTCTTCCTGGAGAGCAGAAATGATCGTTATTTTTTGGATCCTAGTTTCTCAATTATGTCAAATTTTCATTACTACGTGAGTATAAACGCTGTTGGATGGCTCTGAAATACTCAAGGTAGTAATGTATGAAAAACATTTCTTTAATGCTCAACTTGAAAACGGGTACTACGGAGTTCTCTGGAGGGCAGCCTAGAAAATTCGTTTTGGTCTTACTATGTCCTTTAGTCAACACTGATCCTTATCAGGGTATTTCATTCCATTCATAAGTCTACTGTCGTGTAGAGAAACATCATTGAAAGAAGCAACAAAGAACAGAAGTTATACCCTTCTATTCATTTAATAAATGTGTTTAGCTTGCTAAAAAAGATAAACTAATAGCAGTCCACACTATTAAAAGTGGTACAAATTCTTCATAGAGGTTGGTATATCGCTTCTGACACAGCATCAGGTTTGCTGATGAAAACTTTCTTTTGTCCTCTCAGGTTTTGAAGCAAATGCCTTGTATTAACAATGTTGTAACCAGGCAAGGTGTTAAATCTGAAAGTAATTGCTGTTTTACTGGTGAATCGAATTTTTTTTTCTCCTGATCTTTATGAGGGAAGAAAATGGAGTCCAGAATTTCCTTCTCTACTATTTGTTGCTCTGCTGAGTAATTACATTGCGGTTTGCATCCAGGTTGGTAAATGAATTAGTTCTGGTGTGGTGGTAGTTCGTGCAGTTAAAGGAGAGCTGTGGTGCTAATAGGTGGGTTTGTTTGCCATTCTCGTGTTTTGGTTTATTGGATGTTTCTCAGCCTTGTCTGTGGTGCATGACTGAAAGCTCTTTGGTAAACAAGGGGAATAGCTGAGCTTGTGTTACGCCCTGAATGTGTTTAATACAAGAAAATCAATCTTCCCTGAATGCAGCATTTTTAAAATGGAAGGTAGTAAATGCACATTTTCTGTGTACACATACTATTATGTAGCATTATATATTTTTATTTTTTTAAATGTTGCTAAATAGTCTTTGAATTCTGACTGAGAATTGTTGACAAAGGGAAACTAATAGTTAACAAGAAAAATCAGTATTGTGTATTGCTGTGGAAATCAAGGAAGCTTTGCTTCAGAGAAGTTACTCTCAGGTACGTTTAAAATGTGTTTCAGTCTATCTTCAATTGTCCATAACAAAACTGGAATTCTTGTGGCATGCCATTGTTACGAGTTGATGCTGTTTCTTGACTTTTAAGAACTGATAATGGTTTTGTCTGTATTTTTGGTAATGCATCCGAACCAGATCCTTTTCTAACATTTTCCTTTACAGGCTAAACAATATTTCTGGAGCATGTAAATGGATAGCATGTGACAGAACTGATCATATAATTTACTGTTTTTAACAGTTTTGAAAATAATTTTAGCAGATAACACCCAGAGGGGTCACACTGTTTATTCTGTGGTGCACGTGTAATTAGAGAGAGATGAGCAGAGAATACGCATAAAGTTATACTTTGAGAACAGAGAGAAAATGTATCATTCTTCAAGTTTAGGGCAAAATTTCAATTCTGAAAACATACTGTTGCAGGCTGTTTGTCAGACTGTTTGATCAGCTGAAAGGTTTAGGGTATTTTTTGTTGTTGTTTTCCTCTTTTCCCTGGAGTTCAGAACTTTTCCATTTCTGTAGTACAGAAATATCATTCCATAATCTTTGCCATTTCTTTCAGTTGGTTTGAACGTTTAGCAGGTCAGTCCTCATCTGCTTGATGAGAATTGGCTCTCAAAGAAAATAATTTATGCCAGCACTACAACCTGGAACAGATTCTACATACTCCAGTCCTTCAGTGAATGAAGAAATTGAGCAAAAAGGAAAAATTCATCATTGCTGCTGACAGAACTGAGAATAGCTAGGTAGTGCCATGCTTGGCTTTTAGTCAGGGGTTGGTGATTAGCTGTTTTGCTTTTGTCTGGAAAATCCTTCACTACAGAATCCAGTAAGTTTTTATCCTGATTTAGTTCTTACTCATCTTCTGCTTGCTGATATTGGCAGTAGAATCTTTCACAGTGCTGAACAGAAAGAATACCCACTTGCGTTGATGTCTAAATAGGAAAATATGCATCCAGTGCTCTCGGATAATGATCCATCTTTGACCATGCGTGCAGTTGTGCTAACTCTGAGTTGGACTGTTTCTGTGCAGTGCATCGCACTTAAAAATACAACTCTGAAAAAATCATCAGCTGCTGCAGAACAAGGCTGCTGCCTCTTGAGCAAAGTTGACTGTTAAAACAGTATTTTCTGTGAATTACAATTTCTTATGGCACTTCATTTTTTTTCTCAGGACCAGCTGCTTTTTAAAGAATATTGAAACTACATGTCTCATGGTAGAAGTACATATGCTTTTTCCAAGGGAATGTGCAACCCAAGACATGCTGCTACTGTGTGAATAGAACTTAGTTGTCACCTTCACTCACCTCGTGGATTATTGTAGGATTGCGCGTTAGCGTGATGGTCTGACTGTGGTATGAAAGAGTGACTATATAGCATAGAATATTATGTTGATTCTGGAAATGTCATGGTTTTTCTTAAATGTTTACAACAACACAGATAAACAACTTACCTTGCATTATTAATTCTCAGTCTTTAGAAGGGAAGAATTGGTGTTGATACAAGTTAAGAGTTTCATTTTTCACCCATCAGGTTGGGTTTGGTATTTTTTGGACTTTGCTTCAGTCATCTTTGTGAACCCTGTCCATTAATTGTGCCTTGCCTGTCTGTTGGTAAACAAAATACATCACTGTTATTTTCTGTTTGTAAGGCGTTGTTTTAACTATTTTCTGAAGCCTTTGAATCTCTGAACAACCATTTAGATACCATGAAGATCCTGAGTAGGATTTCACTAGTGGCTCTTATGAAAGGATTGAATTGGAAAAGTAGAGTTGTAATATTACACTGAAACAAATGTATTAACCTATCCCCTAAAAGCCGGCATCTAATCCAGTTGAGTAGTTAAAAATGATGAAGAATTGTGATTTGCAAGTCACATTAGAAAGTACGCTTCCTGCAGAAGAATAGTCTGTCATTACTGTGTTTTTAAATGACAGAGAAGAACATGACCTCACTAGCCAAAATCTGTTTTCTCACAATTTAAGATTGCAACACCATCGGAACACTGTGAGAATCCTTTTCAAAGGAATGAAGTAATTCAGCCTGTGGGACAGCTTGTTGCCACCTGAACAAATTTACTGTTACCAGAAGAAAAAATATTCTTTGTCCGTTTATTTAATGCAGCTGTCATGGCAAATCATTTCATACCCTTCGGACACAATTTTCCTTAGCAGACTGTGCCATTTTGTTATTAATATTGCTGCCAAGACATTTTGGAAACCCACACAATATTCAACAGACCTCAGGACTTGAAGAAAACGTGGTTGATCTGGGTTTGGAGGCAAATAGTGCTCTTTGCTATGAAGTTCCTAATGTCTCTGCCAGCGTGCATCAAGCTAACTGTGAGTTGACTGAACCAAAACCCAGGAACTCTTGTTGTAACTCCACGTACATGGACTGGAAAGGGGAAGCCACATACTGATGGCTACGTGGTTCCTTTTTACTATGCCTCTCTTCGTTATTTAATGTTTCCCATATTACTTCTTGGAAACGAGGTCTCAATACTGACCTTGAGGTCCACTGCCAATCTGGCACCCAACTGCACCAGGACAACCTGCATATTATGAGATAATGTATTTGAGGAGCAGAGGTGGCCATCTCAGTTGAGATCTGCACATTTGCAGCATGAACTCTAAGTGGGTAAAAAAAAAAAATTCAAGTTCTTACAACGTGGTGGTGTAAGACTGATTATACTTAGTTTTCTTAACATAGTAGAAATGAGAAGAGAAATAACAGAAATTTCCTAGAATTTAAAATATGAATGTCATAATTCTCTTCCTGTTTTGAGTCTCTAGGGCAGACCCCTTTATTCTCTTATGAAACTTGAATCAAAGTTGTTTTCTCTTCTCCTGCTCATCCGTTCCTACGGGTGCAAGTCAGAATCTTTCAACCAACTAAAGGAACACCAAATGACTCTTCTGATTTCTGCTTAAGATTTATAACTTTCTTCTTCATGGTGAAACTGTTTTGTTTCATCCTAACAGTGGAGTGTTCCAACAATTAATGGTGTCTCTTTCTACCACTTCCAAATTTGCATGGTACTGGATCTGCAGCCTCGCGCCTTAGATCTTCCTCATGCATGTAGGTTGGAAAATTGGTAATGACGGTATTTCATTTAGGTGGATTATCACTTTCTAGCTGTTTGGAAGCAGGATGTGCTCTTTTATTCATGGTTTTGCTTAAACCAGGTAAGGGCAATTACTGTTACCAAACAAAAAATACAGCAAGTTTACTGGAAATGGAGAGACAAAAAAGTGAAGTCGCTTAAGTTTTCCATTCAGGTTTCTAGTCAGGAGCCTCTGGTCTCTTTGAACTGTAGGATTTAGAGATTTTAATATGCAAAACCTTAAAGCTGCCTGGGTGGAAATGACAGTTTCATTTTTTTCCTGATATTTTTCTGGCTTGTGCAACTCTCTGATGGAATCTCATGGGGAGGGGAGACCTTTCCCTAGGGCTTGTGTCCTGGCACACTGCTTCCCTTCTATGTGTGTACAGGGACAAAGTTTGTTTCCTTAACTGGTCAAGGTAAATGTGTATGAATGGGTGTTCAGCTTTACACAAGAAATTTCTCATGCTTTTTATTAGGATGGCATCTGAACTGTCTACTGTGACCAGTATATTCATATATGAAGTTGCAGTGTTTGAAGTTAGTACTTTCAGGGGAATGCATGAAGACTGCAAGGTTGTTATCACTTCACCAGTTCCTGTGACGTTGCTGTCTTTGGAAAGAAACTATAACTGCAGTGCTCCTTGCAAAGAGAGAAAAAAAAAACAAAACAAAACCCCAAAACAATACAAAAAAAACCCCAAACAAATCTGAGAAGTGGAAACTCCATCTAAGTGAAGAAAACATGAAACCAAAAAAAAAAAAAAAATGGGAATTCAGTTAGTTTAATTATCTGAACTGGAATCTATCTTTGTGGCTAGAATGTGGTAACAACTCCACTGCCTGAGGTGTCGGCTTTAGCAACTGGCTGCATGTGTGTTTGTGGAGAAGAATCTGAAATTAATCCCTGCCATGTCAAAAGCATAGAGGTGAGCAAGCTAATTTAGAAAGCAGTTTGTCTTGAAAAAGCCTGTGAAGGGTGATTTGAAAGTACTTTTAAATTCTTTTTAAAAGCAGAAGCCGTAACAGATTACACGTAAACTGAAACATTGGCCGCAAAAAAATAGAAGCATCTTTCAAAACCTAAGGTTTTTTCTGTTTAAATCTTGTAGGATGTTACTTTTCTTCTTTGGGGATTAGCACAGAAAGGGAACAGACCTGTAGTTCTTGCCTGTTGCAGAGTCTATATGGCCTTAAAACACACAAAAACCTGAATACTTGTTTTCACAGGTAGGTAATACAGACAATGACTTTAATTTGGCACGACACCATACGTGGATGACAAGGTGTCTTAAGCAGCACTTAAAAAATACCTTTTTGTTCTGTTTTGGTAAGTCTGATGCAGATAGTAATATAAGTTTGGTTTAATCACTGTTGCTGATCCAGGTACTAGCCTTTGTACATGTAGCTTCTGGGTTTTGAGAATACTATATTACTCTTTGAAGCACAGAAAACACAGCTTTACCAACACCTACATTATCTCAACTTATTCATCTGTGGATGCTCAGAACTCTTGTGCAAGTGATGAGTCTTTATTGCTATTCTTTAAGGTGTCTGTTTTTCCATTTCCTTTGAACTGAAGTTGCCACATTCTTTTCTTTGAAGAAAAGGTGGACAGATTGACTTGTCTGGTAGCAGATCTCATTGTACTCCTCAGTTAAAGTCACACAGAAATCAAGATTTTTTTAGGTAACGACAACCAGATGGCACTAAAGCTTTGATTTTGTGTTAGGATTAAATTGGAGAAAAAACAAAAGCTTGAAATTGTTTCCACTGTAATTAAATTTTTGTGGTTTCATATTGCCCAATACAGTTTTAAACCATTAACTTGTACTTCATGAAAGGAAAAATGACTACTTTTCTGTGGAAAAAAGTTCAGTGGATTAATGTTGCGCTATTGTGTGGAGTATCACTTGCAGTTCACAGTCAAGATTTTGCGCTCCATTGAACCTACGTGATGCATAAATATGGAACAAGATCTTCCTTTTGCCTTAAGGAGAGGCATGAAAATTAAAAGGTCTTTTTATATCCTGCTAAAAAGCTTGACAACTGCTGACATCTAATGGAAAATGGGATTTAACTTACTAGCGTCTGCTTTTGGATTCTAGAGTATTTAAATATATTGTAGGAAGAAATCATTCTTTGAGAGCCTTCCAAGGTTTCTTATTGAATCTTGCTTTTTTCGTCTTGGAATGAAGAAAAATAAGGATGAATAACCAAACCAAAGCACTAAAGATTCTTCTGGCAGAAGAACCCACTGACTTCACTCTGGCTAAGAAATCTCAGAACTTCAGGTTCATCAAAGACGATACGGGGAATGTCTCACAAAGAACCGTACTTGAAGCTCTAATGTGAATGGTCCAAACAGGTTTGCACAACGTGTGACGTGATTACTGCACGTTTTGCAGTAGGTGCTTTGTAGATAAGGAGGAATGGGAATACCCTTTTCCAAGGAGTTTACAATCTACGGATTCCTTTATTAGGAATATAGTGATTTGTGTCTCCTTTCCCTTCTCCCAGCAGGCAGAGGGAATCTGCTGTAAGGCTGAAGGGATGGTCCTGAAGTAAGCTTGGGTATAAACTTCCTCATTTTTCCCTAGAAGTCTGCCTGTTGTAGCCTCATTGCAGTGAATGTGTTTCAGATGTAGCTTGAGAAGAATGTTCAGATACCCTTTAAGCAGTTTACCTACAAATCTGTCAGGGGGAGACGCTAACATGGTGAGTATGCTGCACTGCTAGTAGTATGCCAACAGTGCACATCTGTACCTCCTACTTGAAGATGAACTTGGAGCAGAATAAAAAATCTGGCTAAAAAGCTAGATTTACCTTCAGTAAAACCAGATGTGACTGTTCGGCTTTGGATCAGTTTGGGGAACTGATGAAACCTTCAGTAATAAGTATTTCTCCATCACCTCCTTTGTCAGTTGTGTCCGGTACTGGCTTGTAGAAGATTGTCTAGGTCCTGTGGATTTCCATCCTTCTCTTGTTCCTAAGCTAGACTTACGATGTGCTACGTTGAAGGAAAGGACTATCTAGAAGTTAAGACTGGCACGATTTATGTTTTGCCAAATGCAAAAATGCTGACCGTGTCGTGTTGTCACGTTGCACTCTGCTTTGATAGTTTCTTGGATTCTGCGTCTAAATCATAGACTTGAGTTTCATTTGAAAAGCCACAGTTGTCCAGAGAATTTTAGTCTCAAAGGCTCTTCTCCACTACGTACCCTAACACAGCAGCATCCAGCGCAGTCAGAGTTTTGGAGACAAGTTCCTCAGTAGCATCTGTTACAGCTGGGAAGTCTCGTAGAGATTGTCCTTTCTGAAGGACTATTGCAAAATTTCTCTCTTCGGATATTTCTTCTCAACGTCTGACCTTTTTGACGATAAGTTCTGTAAACAGAAAATACGAGTGCTGTGTTCTTGTTCGTGGACAGTAGTTTACCATTCCTAGTGAAACAGAATTTCAGAAATACAAATTACTTGTAAATCTGCGCGATTGATGTGAGCTATGGGGTTGGTGATGAGGTGACTGCATTTTTGCAGGAGTGTAATTTATGTATGTTGTTCATCTGGGTGGTTTTATTCACAGAGGGATTGATTTCAAATGTCACTGCCTTGGAAAATGCTCTCTGCAGCGGTTCCATATCAGTCCCTTATTTAGATGAATGCCTTAGGTTGAGACTTTGGTATATTAGTTCTTCCAGTTTAGGGGGGTTTACCTTTCTAGGATAAAGATATATAGCTTATCTCTTGTAGTACACATTAATTTTTCCTTTTCTGGACCATTGTGGCATTTCCTTTTATCTTTATTTGTCCTTGGCTACATGCATCAAGATGAGGGAAATCCAATTTCAAGAGTGGAAGCTACTTGTTAGCCGCGGTGTACAGGAGAGATCAATAATGTACTTCTTCTCTCCTTGTGATAATTAGCATAACGGGCATCTCTTTTTCGGTGTTTTCTAGCACAGGTCATCAACAGATCTGTAATGCGCCTCATATGTATATTATGTAAAACTTAAATAAATGTGTGATGCTGAAATCAGTTTCCTTTACATTCAGTTCTCCAGCTAGATTAGTCCAGTCCAGCAGGGATTTAAGACCTGTACGCGGCCTCCAGACCCTTCTGCACTGCTATCTTTCAAGTTTCAGTCTTTGCTGTGATTTTTTTTGTATTCTCTGTGTTTGTGTCAAGTAGCATAGACCTGGTGAGTACAGAGTTCAGTATAGCTGAATGTATTGATGGAGTCTGTGTATTGTAGAAACATTGATAACTTTCTGCGCTATCTTGGTTGCTTTCTTTATTTTAATATGACTGCTTTCGTTGTTCCCTACCTTTGATACACCAGCTGTGGAGAAGGAAGACCTCTGGAAATAGTAGCACTAAAATTGCATTGAGTTTAGTCATTAACGTTATTAAAATATTTTACAAATTCCCAGTTGGCATCTTCCCTGGCAAAGAGGATATAAATCAGCAGCAAAATCAAGAGTGGGCAGTGTTCTAGGGCATTTTGGAAAATATAAAAGGGTAGAAATACATTGTGAAACAGTAAGAATTGGAGTTCAGCGTTCGGTGTCAGAGTCCTTTTTTTTTCTTTTTTTGCTAACTTTTTTTCTCTAACTTTCTAACTGTGATAAAAGACAAAGGTTTTGAAAATAGGGTAATATGTAAAATGCTGCCTTTGGTGATCTCAGGGAGAAGAATGTTCAGTAGCAATGAGGCACCATTTTTTGACTTAATGCTGTTATCAACTGGGATTTGGCTTTTTTGTTTGGCTGGGGATTTTTTGCTGATGTCATTGTCACGGAGTTTGGTTTATTTTAAGAGCAGTTTTGCCTTTGGGAGCAGCAGCCTACCTCCAGCCGCGTCACTGACATGTTGCCCTTGAACCCTATGCACACAGGGATTCCGTCCTGCGCCCGGGATGCGTCTGAGCCAAGCTCTCAACAGTTAATGTGGAGCAGATAAGCCCTGTTACCAGAGAGGGAAAGGCACAAAGATGCATGTCGTCAGTGATGCTGCTCAGAATCACCTTATAACTTCTCATAGACTAATTAACTTGATTTTTATCTAGGGGTTTACCCTTATGAATCGGTCCTCTTCCATTTCGCAGATGGGCTGGGAAGGTGCTACATCTTTAATGTGGGATGGTGGATGAATCGCTTGTCATTTTGAACTGTTTATGGTGTGGATTCATGTGCTGGGGCACACTGAATGTCCAAAGCTACGCTGCGGTTGCATGTATGGATAAACATACCTGTGTGATGAATCTTAACAGTGCAGAACTGAGTGGTCGCAGCAGGGGATTTTCCCAATGCTACAGTTCTGTTTCAGTGGCTTATGGGGAAAACAGGCATTGGAGAGGCATCTGCATAAAACCTTCCTCCCTATTAATCTCAGTGCTCCTTTATTTGTACCAGGATTTAGGGCTATTGTATTTAGATCTTTCACGTGTAGGGCCTGATTTTTTGTAACACCATATTTACCTTGTCATTACTGCATGATTTTTTCAATGTGCATTGTTGTGTTTTGGACACGGGGCTCTTAACTCCATGGTTTCTTTTCAGTGGAAAAAGCCCCTGAGTGCTTGCAAACACATGGGCATTCAATAATATACTGAATAAAGACAATTGAACTGGCACCAGAAGGCTTACAGGAGAAGCTTTGTGAGATGGTGAACTGAATTTTGCAAACTGCTGAACTAGCAAGATCCCTGGATTTACCGGAGTGCGTCACAGGGACCGTGCAAGGGCCAGTAAATTTTTCTGAAAAGACATTTGAGAGATTACACGCTGCTTTCAGGTGATGGCGGTGCCGTGCTCCTGAGGAACACCTTCCATGCAGCATCATTTGCAAAGAGGGGAGCTGCTCTGCAAAGGATTGCCGCTGCTGCTGCTAGTTGCTACAGAACAACCTCTGTGGAGGGAAGAGCCGGATGGCTCCGAGGCTGGTGGTGGACACAACAGGCCGTACAGTAGTATTAAGAGAGGTAAGAGCTTCTGATGGCACCTGCCAGTCTGCTGGCTGGCTGAGGCCCTAATGTTTGTTATTTGTTAAGAAACAAATCTCGAGAACTGAAGTTAGGGTGTTCCCACAGAAGGGTCGGCCTGTGTTTTATGACGCGGTCAAAAGCTAAACTTGCTTTTGCGCAACCAGTAAACTTGGGGGCAAATGGTCACAGATGGTGGTGTGGTGATCTGAGTAAACCAGTAAATACCACGAGGAGGTGGTGGGCTTCACTAGGAGTGTATTGGTGCAGACAGACCGTGGGCTGTTAACAGAGAACAGGGTGGCCACTGGTGTTCCTCAGTGTGTGAAGGAAAGGAACGGCTGTCTTTTTGTTTGAAATACAATTTTATGGAAACAAGCTTACAGCAACTTGGGAGAAAGAGGATTCGGTCGTTTTGTCTCAGCTGTTCGAGAGTTGACGCGGCAACAGTTTGTTCGGCACCAAGCAGGTGCTCTGTGCCATTGCAGTCTTCCCCACAGCAGCTGCTCAAGAAACACTGGTCCAAAGACAGCGGTCCTTCCGGCGTGAGGTGGCCCCTTCTGAAAAATGAAATGCAATCATCTTTATGAGCAAGCCCAGGATCTGCAAGGATTTTGTTTCCCTGATTGGTGTGACTCTTCAAATGCAGACAGCGTTGCCGCCACCATCATCCCGGTTACATGGAGTTACGGAGGATGCTTATACAAGCAAATTGTAAAGTATAGTGTTAATGGACATTTCTCCAGTTAAGTACTAACATATGGGTGAGTATAGTATTGTCAGTCCTTTACATTTCAATAAATAATCAAAGCTCCGTGAAGTTCTTGAAATAGAACATTTGTCACCAGATCAAACACCCGTGCCTTGGCTTGGCTTGTTACAGCCTTGGGAAGCCAAGACCCTGTGCCATGAGAACGGAGACCTTCGCTGAGCGGACCATTACTGAGGTGGTGTTTCCAGCTTCCAGATGCTGCCAGTTCCTGCAAAGATTGCTCTGGTCCTTCGGATAACGTTGCTCATTAAACATTTAGTCAGAAACGGAGATGAGAGCGAAGCTCAGGGGTGAGAAATAGCTGCAGAATAAATGGTATGCTTGAAGTCGCAGCACGATGAAGAAAAACACGGTTTAGGAGCTTTACCTGAGCTCTGACAGCAGCGGTGACGCCGGGTGCCACACAGGGGCTTGCGCTCTACCCAGGGGTGATTCAGAGTTCACTGCCAAGGAGGAAGCCCCTGGTGTTCCATGCTGGCTTGGAAACGCCGTGCTATGGGCACGGCCTTCCACGAAAGAAACAATGAGCTAAAAAAATCTTTGTGCCAGCAGCTGTCAGAGCTGAGAACATCCAGCGTTGCTGCTGCTTGGTGTAACGCTGCCAGCTGCAGCCCGGGACACTTCTAAGCATGAATAGATGATATTCTGCCTTATAACCATTGCTCGAGAGAGGAGGGCACCGTGGCTTTTAAAAATACCGTTTCTATGGCATTATCTTTTTGTAACTGTAGCTACTATTTCTAAAGTGTTTTATTTAAAAACTGCCTTTGTAATTGTTTTTATTTGAACGCCGGTTGTTCTGCCCATCATGGGGTCTCAGTAGATGCAGAAATGCGTAGGGCTGGCCTCCCTTTTCCCTTGAGCATGAATTCATGGTGTTTTCAAAAGTTGTCCTTATTTCTACTGTTTCTTACTCACAGACCTGGAAATTAGAAATTGAAAACAATTACGTAAGCTGTTGAATATTCTGTGCTCGCTCTCTGAGGACGGGTTTTTTATAGAGATGTATAGATATGTATATACACATATGTGTCGTCAGGTATTTTTGCTTAGTTTTTTAAAATAATATGAAGTATTTTTCTATAATTTCTGTTCTTTGTGTAAAGCTATGGATGACACGTACGTGCTTCAGGAAATCCAGTAAAATATTTTCCTTGAAGTTTCAGGTTTTTTCCTCTATCTTGTGTTTTTCATAATCCCAGCTTTTCACTTCACCACTTGCTTTTAGCTGCTTATTTTCCATGATTGCGATAAGACAAAAAGATTGATCCTGTTGGGTACAGGCTGGCACTTCTAAGGGTGATCCTTGTGTTAATCTAGTAGAACAACTAGTGATAAAACAATAAACGCCGGAGCAATAAACACCAGGAGGGAAGCTGCCATGTTTGGCTCATGCCAGTTGGACTTTATGCTGTGTCATTAAGAGTTGCTTAGCAGGTAATGGGAAATAGCCACAGAGAGTGTCTAGTGCCCATTTTATTGGAATAGCAAACCCAAGAACGGTGTTTGATGACAATACACACGATGAAAATTATCCTATGAACATTTAATCAAAAGCCAAGTGCTAAAAATCCAAATTACTAAATTTGGGAAGCCTGTAGAAGTACTGCAGAGGCTGACAGTAGGTGTGATTGCTTACTGTAAATATGCTGAAAGTCATCTCAAAATGAGAAAACAGGAAATTTCTCAAATTTTAGGTCTTGGTAATGTTTGTATGTTACCAAAAAAAAAAAGTTGATCGTGGCAGGGGACTTAATGACATGGGACTTCACCTGCGACTTGGCAGCCTGTACACTTAGCTGAGAAGAAATGAGTGTATAAATACGGGCTGTGTCCTCTCACGGGGTGTTGAGTGTTGACCTGAATCTGCTTTTCCTTGAGATCCATGGCACAACTCTCCTGAATAGCCATTCTCAAGCATTCTAGGTCAGGCCCGCTTTTAAAAATGAGTTTGCTGGTTTGGTATTTGTGCATGGACACATGTGCTTGTTCTCTGTCAGCCTGCCTCCCATCTTCTCCAACCCCAGCTGCCTCCCCTCCAAGAGGAGCATTACTGCTGGCCAACCTGCTGGTTTTGGGTGGTGGAGACGAGTCTGAGGTACCCTCTCGCTCCTTGGTGCACCCTTACTCAGAAGTATCTTCCTTGAAAGCCCCTGGGCTACACAATGGCCTCCCTGTCATGATGGCTGCCTGGTCTGGGCAGAGCTCCCAGAGAGACATCTGCCTTCATCCACACCGCTCATCTCTGCACCCAGCCTTCCATGCTTGCCCCTGAGCTGCTGCAGGCAGGCTGGTGAGACGAGGCACCCGAGAAGGGAGCACGCAGGCCCCCTCTGTGTGCTCCATTGCCACTGTCTCATCAAAACGGGGCTTTTCGTTGCGTAAGTCAAGGGAGAACAGCCCACCCGCCTGCTGCTGTGAGGCTGGTGTCTGGCACAGCTCCGCTCCCCAGTTCCCATCCCCTGGTCCGTGGGTCTCATTAATGTGGTGTTTTGTGGTGTGCAGAAAGGAAGAGTTTTGCTGCCAGCTGGGAGGTGTCAGTCTGTCCTGAGGGACCCCACAGGGAGCTTTATCCTTGACCCTGATCTCCGCAGTCTCTCCGTGCATCCCTTCACCTTCCCCTGGAGTGGCGCCAGGTCTGCAGAACAGCAGAGGAAGGGGTGAATTCTCCAGCTGAAAAGCGACCTCGGGTGTTTGTGGTATTTGTAACTGTAACCTGGATTAATCCATCCTTACAGTGCATGTAATGGGACAGCAAATGTTGAGATATTTCATGAGCACAGGCCACGGGCTCACCTGGGGATGCTTACCTGGAGAGACCTGCCCTGATGCCAAATACACATCTGAGATGTATTATTTGAGGGAAGGTCCCTTTCAAAAACATTGGCTTGAGCTAGGGTCCTGTAGGGCTGGTTCACTCACTGCAGACAAGATCAGCAGGAGTAAAGAAACAAAACAGAAATGTTTTATTGCTTGTCAGAGTTTCCCCCCAAGATATTACAGCACAGGGATGAACGTTCACTAGGAACTTCCTCAAGGTCTAATTAGCTGTACATGAGTAATTAGGGCTCTTAAGGTAGGTAATTACTTTCAATTACTTTACTGAAAGAGTGGTCGGGCACTGGAACAGCCTGCCCAGGGAGGTGGTTGAGTCACCATCCCTAGAGGTGTTTAAGAAACGTCTAGATGTGGCGCTTCAGGGCATGCTCTAGTGGCAGAGATTGTAGGTTGTTTGGTTGGACTCGATGATCTCAAAGGTCATTTCCAACCATGAAGATTCTATGATTCTATGAGAACAAAATGTATGACTCCATAAGGGTTCTCAGGGCCTCGCCAGCTTGGTCAATGTGGTCACATCTCCCTCTTTTGGCTGCTGCAGGGCACCACCAGCCTGGAGGCAGGAAACAGTGATTTTTGGTGCTTGGCAGCCCTTGCTGCTGTTTAGCTGTGCGGAGTGAGCGGGCGCATTGCTGTGGATGGGTCATGAATGCAATTGGAAACGTAAAAGGATAGCCCTGAGGAATTGTTCCCAGAGGAGACAGTTATGGGTGGCTGTGGGCTTTTTTGCCTATACCACAGAAATTTGGATAGAGTAAAGGAAAGGATTTTTATTTTTTTTTCAAGGTGCAGCTGAGTCAGCAGTAGGTGAGCGTGCTACCCTCATTGTTTCCTTGGGTAATTAGTGGGAAATGGTAAAGCAAGAGCCTACCCAAGCGTGAGGGTGGCGACCATAGTCACCGTGTGGGCAGCAGCTCTCCCTTCTCCCCCCAGCCCCCCAAGCAGGTGCACTTTGTCAGTAGAAATCTCCCTGTGACAGGCACACTTTAGTCTTTGTATGAAAAAAACCCGCTAGCATGAAATGCAATTACACACCATACGCTGCACAGCACAACCAGTGAAACCCTAATTTCTTAAGGATTCACACCCTATTGCCCTTATGTTTCAGGCTCCCTCACCCCTAGAATAACCCCAGCTCTCCCCACGTCCCAGCAGACGTGCCGCCCTCTCTGTATCGGTGCTCCCGTGAACCTAGATGGAGGGAAGACAGCATGAATGCCCCCCGCTTTCCTTCTCTGCCAGCAGGCTGCTGTTTTCCAAGGCTCTCGCAGGAGCGTGGGGCTGCCATTCAGCCCGTCCCGCTCTCAGCATGGCGCAGCAGAGCTAGTGCCTGCCTGGGGGCAACCAGATGAGCACCCCCTGAGGAGGCAGCTGCACCCCCATGCTCCCTCTCCAGGCAGGAGCTCTGCCCGCAGGGGGAGCGTGGGGTGGGCGGCCAAAAGGTGGGAAGATCCCCTCTCTGTGACGCTTGGCTGGAGGTGGGCAGGGGGTTGAAAAGCTGCTTGGGGAAGACGCCAGGCAGACAAGCGCCCTGTGCCCTTCACAGAGTCTCTCTCTAGCCCTGCTTTTTTTTCCTTTTTCTGTTGGATGGGAAGTCTACTTGGGCAGAATTCATCCCATAGATACGAGGGGCAAAGCCTCATCACAGGCAAAGGACAACTGCAGGGTGCTGTTTGTTGTGGTCTTGCAGGTCCGCGTTTCACGGAAGCCAGTGTAAAACACAGCTCTATAGTTCCTGCTCCCTTGCAGTTATATGGCAAACGCTGGAGCAGCCAACGCTGCTCCAAACACTGCGGCCAGTCTTGTTCATCATCTTCATTAACAATGGGGTTGTGGAGTCTCCTCCTTGGAGATACTCAAAAGCCGTCTGGACGTGGTCCTGGGCAACTGGCTCTTAGTGGCCTTGAGCAGGGGTGCTGGACCAGGTGACCTCCCGAGGTCTCTTCTGTCCTCAGCCACTCTGTGACCCTGCGATTTGCGGCACTGTCTTGCCCTCAGCCCCCCAACCTGCCGCTTTGCTGACACCCACAAACTTGCGTGTTAGCAGAGGAAGCAAGAAACTGTTCCTCCAGGGACTGTCTGTAAAAGGGCTCTGTTCCAGCCAGGATGTCTTCAGCAAACCTGTTTCTTATGTCCCCTAATTATTTAGCTACAGCCAAAAGAATTTCCTAACCCCTTCCCTGAGCCGGGCCGTTCATTTGCTTTTGCAGCAGCGCCGGTTTTGCCTGCCTGATGCATTGCTTTGGCTCTGCAGAGGTTACTGCTGGCAGGAACGGCACCGCCCTGTCCTTCAGGGTGCCACCAGCAGCACTGCTCAGGTGCTGTTCGTTTGAGTCCAGCGCCTGTAAAATTTGGGACGTGTCTCCCTGTGATCCTCCTGATGGCTGTTGCATTTGCCCTGAGTTGCAGTTCCGAGCGGACTGACCGGAGGCATTGGGATGAGGGTGGGGGTTTAAGTGAGGATGTTGGTTAGTGGGGGCTGCTCGGCCCCGCAGGGACGTTGGCAGGAGGAGTGAGCCCTTTTGTCACGGCGTTATTCTTTTCTCAACAAAAGGCAAGAAATTCCCAAGGGTAACATGTCAGAGCAGACGTTATCAAATAGGTCTCTAGGGGTGTAAAGGGGTAACTTAAACTTTGCGTTTATTTAAAAATGGATTGAGTAAATTTGGTTTTGGGGATGTAAAATATGCAAACCTCAAGAAACGAATATACAAATGCAAGCAGGAAATCTGGCTAGCTGCACTCATGATGGGGAGAACCACTGTAAAACTGCCTCTATTTTGGAGACCCCCACCCACCCTGGCATTATCCTTCCTTACCCCTGCAGATGCGCTGCCTGTGGATCACCCCGTGTGCTCGTCTGATGCTGGAGCTGTGAGTTTCCTCTCCCGTGTTTCTTGCCATGCTCCACTACCCAGCTGTCACTTTGCGGCACATCCATCATCTCGACTTCTTCCCAATCCTCTTCTCCCCGAGCATTTTGCACTGGGATGTCATTGCTTATCCACAGTTAGACACTGCTGCCCTCCCAGAGCTTCCCTCCCGTGCCTTTCCCAGGATGTCGCTCCTCTTCACAGCCTTTCCCTCCCCACCGCCGCCTCTGACAGGATGCAAGAGCCCTTAACACAAAACACTTTGCCACGCTCTGTCGGGTGGAAAAGTGCCCACTGACTCCTGGCCACAGGGAAAAGAAACCTCCCTGGGTTTACATCCCTACAGAAAAGGGGCTGCAGACCACACGGCCAGCTCCTCGCCAGCAGGAATAGCTTGTGTCCATACCCCACAGGTCCCAAATAACATGCTCCCCTTTCACCATGGGCAGGCTGGGGGGGCTGAGATGTTTGGGGCAGTTTTGCCAGCAGAAGCACAGTGTAAAGGGCTGATGGGGGCTGGTTGCAGGGCCGAGTGGTGCCGGCTGCGTGCCCTGCTCTTCTCCAGCATCACGGACAACGCTGCTGGTGAGCGGTCGCTCCTGGGATGCTTCCACCAGTGCACACTCACCTGCTTGGCCCCAGCGTGCAGCTGCATGGGGGGGCTCTTGCCAAATAGCACAGAGGAGGCGGCGGGAGAGGACTGGGGGGGAAGTCGTTCGTGCTGACTACGACAAACACTGGTTTTACATCTCCCAGTCAGGGTCAGCCATCCTCATGGGGTGCTTGAAATGCTGGAATTCACCAGCTGTTTTCTTTGGATACCGGTGTGTTGTATCTGGACAGAAACCGAGGCGTGCTGTTGGACTGGGCACATCCACCGGTCTGCTGCGCCAAGAAAACTTTGCCCGCTGCTAGGACCTCTGCCTACTTTATAAACAGAAAGGCTGTTTGCCCTGACCTGTGGCACTCTGGAAAAGAGAAGGAAGGCGGGATCACGGGGAGAGCTGGGGCAGGGCGATTTCCCAGGCTCCAACCTGATGGCTTCATCTCCATCCCTCCCTTCCGTGGGTCTCCAGCAGGACCCCACCGGCTCTGAGCAAGGCAATAAAACACACAGTATAAAATCCCAGCCCCAGAGGCAAGCAATATAGACCTCACCCAAGGATCTGCCTCACAGGACAGAGAGAAAGTAGTCAGAATAATGGATGCTGTACAGAGTGCCCAGGAGGTGCTTAGCACATGGCTGCACACAGGACCTGGGGCTGCTTTCGTGGAGACTCAGCTGCGGAGCAGTTCCTGGGAGCAGCTGGTGGCTTTGAACCCTTCCGGAATGTCACTGTCCAGTTTGGAAATGATTTTGTAAATGGGTTTCTTCCAGGAAGGGTCGGCGTCCTTGCCTGCCCTGACGGCGCTGAAGAACTCCCGCAGCGTCAGGCTGGCCACCTCCAGGAACCGCCCCGGCACCTGCAGCGAGATGGGCATCAGCCCACAGCACCACCGGGTCCCCGGCTCCCCCTCACCCCAGTAAACCCCACCAGCCCCACCGCCTCTGCCCCCCACCTCCCCCTCCTCACCTCAAAGTCGTTTCCCTTGTTATAGTGCGTGTTGAGGGCACGGAAGAGCTCCGAGTCCCGGGAGACCCGGAGGGCACTGGCATCCACGACACCCTCCAGCAGAGCCTGCCGGGCAAACTTCTCCACCTGGATGTAGTAAAACTCACGGAAGTTGCTGAACCACTTGATGAGCTGGGAGGTGATGCAGCGGCTGAACTGCCAGGGGGGAAAGCCGGAGGATGGGCATTACACCAGCTTGGAGCCTCCTGACCCACGAGCCCCCACAAGCCCAGCCATGCGCTGCTGGCCTGGCCCCAAACCCAGCCCTGCCCCAGGGGTGCTAATGCACCAGCCAGGACCGTGACATGGGGGTGTCCACGGTGCCTCTCCTTTCCGAGACTGGGATCCCACCAGCCCTGTGGTGGGGAGGCACGTTCGTGATGTCCTTTAATGCCAATGCCTCCATCGCACAGAGCGAAGACCTGGCAGCCCAGATCTGCCGTGGCACCGAGCAGCCGCTCCAGGGCAGCCCGTGCTGAAGTGTGTGCTGTCCCCCAGCTCCCGCCAGAGAAGCGCTGGGGGGACACACTCGAGAGCGTCCCCTTCCCTGAGGTTCCCCAGCAATGCAGGCTGGGTGCCACGCCGCCTGGGAGCCCTGCCTGGCGCCAGCACCGGGTGCTGCCCTTTTACCTGCACGTCGAGGAAGTAGGTTTTCAGCAGAGTGGAGCTGGGGTAGCGGGTGAAGAAAAACATCAGCTTGGCCTTCTTAAGGTGGCCGGGGGTCAGCGCCTCCTGAATCTGCCTCGGGGTCAAGGAAAGCCTGCATGCAGCAGCCCGACCGGCTTGGCGCATCCCTGAGCACTGGCCCTGGCACGCACATGCCTGGTGCCTGTGATAGCCCCTTCCCATGGCCTGGCAGCAGGGTGGAGGGGGTTTGTCCCTGGCTGGGCTTTTCCCTTCAGCATCCCTGAGGAAGCTGACATTCCCTATGGTGCTTCCCAGGATGGTAGGAACAGGGTTACCCATGAAACACCTGTTCCTGGCATAGGATGACAGGACCGCCAGGATAGCCTAAGAGCAGGCTTGGGAGCTCCCGACTTCTACCCTACAGCATCTAACCAACCCTGAGGAGCAGCAGTGCCCCTCCATCACTCAGGACCCCTTTCCTGCCCACCCCTTTTTAGCCCCCTGTGGAGCAGGTAGGACCCTATCCCTGGGGAGACCAGCAGGGGATGTGCCAAGCTGTGGCTCTGGAAGGCAAAGGGAGCACATCCAAGCCCAGGGACCTCTCCAGCTGCCCCCAAAGGATATATGGATGGAGGCAAAGGGTGCCCCGTCCATCACAGCCTGCAGCTCCCTGTGGCCATCCCTGCCAGCTGGCAGCAGCGCCAGGCTCTCCACATCGGCAGGGCTCAGGGGCAGGGGATGTTGCTGCTGCGGCTGTCTCACGACCGACGACCGCAGTTTGACGGTTCCCCAGTGCAAGTTGAGGGATTCTGGAGGACCCCTATCTGGAGCAGGGGGGCTCCCGCAAGAGCTGTTGCCCCAGGGGCCATGCTGGCCGTGGCCCAGCAGCTGGCTCAGCAGCTGGCTGTCCTGGACAGGGGTGGCCAAGCCCGGAGGATAACCCATGTTGGGTACGTGACAGGGTTTTCTGCCCCCCTTTGAACTGAAGGAGCCAGCATGAGAGCCCGAGCTCTTCCCTGAAGTTCCTGACAGGGCTGCAGCCTGGGGTGAGCTCAGCGAGCCCGATGCACTCACGGGAGATGGCTTAGCAAGTGGCTTTCTGCATTTCCCAGCAGCAAAATACTCCCTCCTGGCACCTGGCCCCGGCACCGGGAGGCTGCGGTGCTGCTGCAGAAGGTGGCTGGCTGCCTTTGGCCAGATGGTCTTCAGGACAGAGTCCACCACCCGGGATGTCACCCCGGCCAGCTCGTGCTTCAGCGCCTGCGAGAGGACCCTCGCTGCTGAGGGCAAGCCACCTATGTCGCCTCTGTCCTCGTCCTCCTCTGGCCCGTGCACCTGCAGGACACTCCTCCAGAGAGGTGCTTTGCACAGGTCACTGGTGGCAGTGGCACTGTTCTTGTCCGGTCTGTCTCCAGGCTTCCCAGGCAGTGGATGCACTTTCTCAGCACCTTCCTGGCTTTGGGCAGCATCCCCAGAGTCACAAACCTGGGAGAACTTCTCCTGAAGCCACCTGAGCTGCTGCTCTAAAAAGCAGAGCTGCTCCTTCAGCTGCTGGCAGCCCTCAGCATGAGGGCTGCCCACCATGGGGGCCACTCGCCCAGCTGCCCCTGCACCCTGCTGGGGCACCCTCGGCTTCCTCTTGCTCTCCCGGGGCATCTCACCACCTCTCTCCCTCTCATGACCAAAGGCTGCCTCCAGGCTGGTGCCAAATGCCGGGGGGGTTGGTGGGAGACTCATGCCTTGGATGATGCTCTCCACTCTGGCCCGCTTGGCCCGTAGGTGCTGGTCAGAGAGCTGGTCCCGTAGGTGCTGGTCGGAGAGCTGGTCCCTGTCACCAGCACAGGGCACGGAAGCTGGGGCACGGGTTCTGGGGAAAGGCAGGGCTTGCGCTCCTTCTCCAGGAGAGGCACCACACTCGTAGTCCTGAGGCAGGGCCACTGCCTGGGAGGAAGGGAAAAGGATGCAAGGATCCAGGCTCCTGCCAACCATCGGGTGACTGAGGAGCTGTGATATCAGGGATGTGCTGGTGGAAGGCAAGAGAGAGTTGGTCTGGAAACAGGGCTCTGTCTTCAGCCCCTGGCTGTGCCCTGAAGTGGCACGGTCTCTGTTCTGCTCAGAGGCGGTGCTGCCATCCATTGTCCCTTCCTCCTGCCTGGACACCAGAGGGCTGACCCTCAGCTGGTTTGGGATCGTTTCCAGTGGTGGACTGGCAGGCTTCACAGGTGTTCAAGGTTTCAGCCTGATAGAGGCGTGGAGCTGGAGAAAGAGCAATGAATGTCAGCAGGCAGGACATCATACAGCAGCTCTGCATGCACATGGCCAGAGATTTTCCTCCCAGATTCCCAGGGCATCCCTATCCCCAGACCGTTCCCTGCTCCTGGCACTGCCAAACCCATGAGCAGGCTGTCAGGAGTCGCAGGACAGCAGCAACACCCTGGACATTGTCACAACTGCCACCTACCCGCCATGCATTCATGGTGCCCAGACTTCATTCCCATGGTTTGAGCCCCGGATGGTCCCGGCAATGTGGACTTCCCACACCACCAGCTGCGCCTGTGCCGGAGGCCTCTGGGGAAACTCCCCTCTGGGCTCCTGGACTCGGGTACAAGGGTGGTGAGCGCCAGACGGAGCCCTCTGCCACGTTCACCTGGGCAAAGGTGGGTTTGGGTGTTCCTGGGTGCTGGCAGGGCACGGGGACGGCAGCTACATCCCTGGCGAAGGCATTCGTGGCAGGTAGCAGTGAGGCCAGGGCACGGCTGCTGCATGCTTCTGCCGGCACCCAGCAGCTGCCACCACAGCCCCGAGGGCACGGCGATGGGCAGCAGTGCTGGGGGGCCAGGGAGGCACAAACAGGCTAGTGGGAAGGGGCACAGCGAGGGTGAAAGCGTGACGTGACCTGCTGTGAGCGGGATGCACTGGGACGTTCAGGCTAACGCAGCACAGTGCTCCTAAGCACTTGTTAAAACGCAGAATAAAAGGAACGGGGATGAGGATGGGGATTACCGGGGAAAAGAAAATCCACTGAGCCAGCAGCCCCCGGCTTAAAAATGTTATGCTGACTCCAGGCAGGGATCCACCCCCTCCGCTCGCTCGCTTGCCCAGACAGCTTTGCTAAAGAAGGCGCAAAAGCTCATACCCTGGGCAATTACAGAGTAAATGTCCCTCTGGGATGCTTCTTCCTCATCAACATTAATTAGCCGTAGCTTTAGGTTGCTAAAGTAGGACGGTTTATGTCTTTTCCACCTTCAAAGTGTCTGAGATTCTTTTGCTATAGCCAGAAATGTCTGATCATTTTCAACACCATCTCTTGTCCCCACGACTGTCTGCCCCACGGCGAGTCCCAGGGGCTAATAAGCAGTGTAGAAAATGGGTTTCTACTCACTGGTTTTTAGCAGGTTAGCTTTCATCAAACACCCAGGCAGGTATCTGGCAGAGCTCTACCTTTTGCAGACCTCCAGTCTTGACAAACCAAGTATTTTCTGGGTTGTCCGACACCACTTGTTGCTCTCCCGTGTTGTCTCCCCACCCCTCCCAAACATTAGGATTTCATTTTCCTAACAGTCTATCATGAGGGACATTCAAAGTGTTCAGTTTACCCGTGGCCAGCGCGAGGCCGGGGTGCTGGCAGTTCTCAGCATCACCCCCCACCCTTCTATCAGGAGCTTCCCCACCGCCTGCGGCTGCCTCTTCACCTGCCAGTGGCTTCCAACAAAGCCACGCAGCAGATGCCATGCCGTCAGACATTTCATCCACCCTTAAGGCTTTCCGCATGCCACAGGCACAAGACAACTCGTCCTGCAGCCTCACTTTTAGATGCATCAATTTGTTACAGAAACGCCTTCTTTTGGCACTTGGTCACAATTTCTCACCTCCTCCGTGTTCAACAGCAAGGTCACAGGGAGCTTACCCGTCCCCCGTGCTGAGGCTTCCTGGTCTCAGAAAGCCAGGGTGATACACCCCTCATAAGCAGATCGACAGAGCTGGCAAGGAGTCCTCCACTTGCCTGAGGCTTCCAGCACCACCACCTTTCTGCCAGAGATTTGGAGAGTGGGAGCAGAGCCTGCGGTCCCAGGCCATGGCATCCTGCCTTGGGCAGCCTTGGCTCCCCCCGGCAGCCTCCCCAGCGCTGCGGGGCCAGGAGGTCCTGCCCCAAGCAAACTGCTCCTGCTGCTGCAGCCCTTTCCCCACTGAGTTAGCAAATGTACTTCGGTTCCTTGCTACCAGCCTTTACCAGTGCCACCTTCCAAAACACTACAAAGCAGCCGAGGCTCCTCTTACCTGAAGAAAAAGACCGAGGAATGAAACAAAGATGCTCAGAAGAGAAGACAAGCGTGTCCTCTCCAAAATGAGAGCCACCCAACATAGGGTCCCCAGGTGCTCCTCAGTGGGAGAGCCGTGCACAGAGCACCCTGCCGCTCCTCCTGCACTGCAAACATCCCCCCCAAAGCCTTCCCCAGCCTCTGCATCCCTCTGGCTTTACCGAGCGGTCCCCGAGCTGAGCCGCTCGCACCTCTCTGCGCCACTCACCTTGGCTCCAGGGGCGCAGGGAGCGCAGCGTCCCGAGGGCAGGTGGCCGGGGGCCGTGGGATGCCGCAGAGGCAGCGCGGGCGCGTCCTCCCACTGCGCTCAGGTCCTTTAAAGAGGGAGTGGGGAGGCCGGAGGCAGCCAACCGGCTGGGAACGACTTCTGAATATGCAGATGGACATCCAGGAGGTCAGGTCCAGTGCCAGAGTCCAGCCAACTTCCCTGACGCTCCCCAGGCTCATAGCCCCTGGGGTCAGGCAGGCAAGGGCTGGTGCCGAGCTGCCCAGGCAGGCAGAGGGCCAGACGGGCAATTCCTCCCTACAATTTGGCTTAGAAACCCCATCCACGACAGTGAACCGTCGGTGAGATGATGCAAATACACCAGGCTAGAGGCAAACAGTGCCACAGGCAAGGAAGGAGCCAGCCCAGAGCTCCAGGTTCTGCCCAGCTCCCACGGAAAGTGCCCAGGCATTTCCAACATTCCCTGCCATTGGGATACCGAGGCATTTTGGCTGTCCTGGAAATGGAACAACACAGGAAAAGCAGCAAAACTGAGTCCCTTGCTTATCGTGGGGTGCTTTAGAGGTAGGTCTGCAGCCATCAGAGCACGCCTCAATGCCAGCCCCAGGACAAATCTACCTGCCCCAGGGGCACACGTGGTGGTGAGATGCTTTGTGCAGGAGCTGTGGGGTGGGGGGACAAAGCCTAGCCACGTGTCCTACTCCTGGGGATTCATCTGCTTTGCCTCCACACACTTACTGAACATGGTGATGTTTGGTGTATTCATTTGGTAGGCAGGATGCTGTGGTGAAAAGCAGTTGACATCAGGTGGTCTTGTTCAAGGATATTAGACCTCGGAAGACAGAACGCAGAGCAATCCCTGGCAGAGAGCCTTTCTGGCTCAGTTGCCTTTTGCTAAAGCAGTCAGCACATCCTCAAAGCCTCAGAGACTATCCCCTGTTGGGTTTTATTCAGCCTCTTTTCTTTGAAAATGATTCCAAGGATGTTTGTTGCAAATTTATATTAGGAAACTATTTTGGAGGTTGCAGTTTACCATTCATATATTATTAAGCAATGGCTAAATTAAGGACATGTGCATAACCTGGACTTGGCTCCTTGAGATGCCTGGCTGCCAGACAGCCTTTTATGACTATCTAAGCTAATTCTCCGATTCTGTGAATAGGTTCCTTGGGTTTTCTTACACCCGTTGTTCTCCACCTGGAAGAAGGCAGAAACCAGAAGCTATCTGGGGGATTCTAAAATGTTAGATCACATCTGAGCAACAGGGCTTATTTGTGCACTCATTTGCCTGTTTCCCATGGTGAGATATCCTTGCCCATTTCATAGAATGGTTTAGGTTGGAAAGGACCTTTAAAGGTCATCTAGTCCAACCCCCCTGCAGTGAACAGGGACATCTTCAACTAGATCAGGTTGCTCAGAGCCCCGTACAACCTGACCTTGAATGTTTCCAGGGATGGGGCATCCACCACTTCTCTGGGCAACCTGTGCCAGTGTTTCAACAGCCTCATTGTAAAAAAAAATAATAAATTCCTTATATCTAGTATGAATGCACCCTCTTTTAGTTTAAGACAATTCCTAACCATGCAACACCCCACTGGCTGACGCTTGTAGCGGTATCATCCTGCATGAGCCCAAGCCCATGATGTCTCAAGGTGAGCAGGAATCCAGAGTTGGTTCAATGAAGAGCATCATGAAACGGCACCCTTTGGCAATATGTAGGGGCATTTACGTACCAGGAATCATAGGTAATGTAACTCGTACATAACGTAACTCGTAATGTGAAAGCCCCAGTGTGTGCTTGTGCTGGGGACAGTACAGCCTGTGGACAGGCAGGGCCACACAAAGGCACTGACAAGGAGGACACAAGGCACAACCGAACCATCTGCTGTCCCCTGGCCCTGCACAGGGCTGTGGAAGACATGTTAGGTATAGTTCCACAGGAGGCTCTTGAGGTATCACGATCTGCTCCTGCCCCAGACCTGCCCCACAGACCCGTCCCCAGCCTGTCCCTTCCCCACAGTCCCTGCCTTAGGCCTGTCCCTGCCCCACAGCCCTGTCCCCAGCCTGTCCCTGCCCCACAGTCCCTGCCTTAGGCCTGTCCCTGCCCCACAGCCCTGTCCCCAGCCTGTCCCTGCCCCACAGTCCCTGCCTTAGGCCTGTCCCTGCCCCACAGCCCTGTCCCCAGCCTGTCCCTGCCCCACAGTCCCTGCCTTAGGCCTGTCCCTGCCCCACAGCCCTGTCCCCAGCCTGTCCCTACCCCGCAACCTCTGCCTTAGGCCTGTCCTCAGCCCACAGCTGTATCGCCAACCTGTCCTTGCCCCACAGCCCCTGCCTTAGGCTTGTCCCTGTCCCACAGCCCCGTCCCCAGGCCCGTCCCACTGAGTCCCCCCCCACTCCCGGCCCGCGATGGTGCCGCCCCTCCGGCCCCGCTCCCCCCGTTCCAGAGAGGTTGGTCGGGCCCTGCTCGCTTCCGGCTCGCGCCGGGCCTGCTTCCGGTGTCCGCCCTCCGGCTCCTCCCGCCGCCGCCGCCGCCGCGATGCTGCTGCTGTGGCGGTCCCGCTGCCTGGGCCGGGCGCTGGGCCGCTCGCTGCGCGCCCTCCGGCAGGTACTGCCCGCCGCGGGCACCGGCCGCGGGCAGGGAGGAGGGAGGGCGGCGGTTGGGCGGGCGGGGACGGCGCCGCCAAGGGCACCGGGACGCGTCCGTGTTGTCCGTCCCCCCTCTCTTCCCCCCCCACCCCGGTCCGCCGCCCGCCGCCGCGGGGGGGTGAGGGCGGGGGAGGGGGCGGCGGAGCCTGTGCCGGATCCCGTCGGGAAAGGCGGCGGCTCGCCTGCGGCACCGGGTGGAGCTGGCTGACGGGGAAAGCTTCCGCCGTCCCCGCCTGTCGCTGGGCCGAAGCGTGTTGGCGCGGGGGGAGACACTCTTGTTGTTTGGCAGCCGCAAGTCGCCTCGCATCCCCACACACACCGGCAGAGACCCTCCCCGGCCGGGTGGGCCCGGTGCGGCAACGGCAAATAAACGCGTGTCTGCTGCTTTTCTTATTTAATTCCCGTGCTCGGTGTTCAGAGCAGGCGTTGAGCCCATGCAAACGGCAGCAACCTGCGCCGGCGGTAACCTGGGCTTTGTGGAGTCTAATAGCCAGAGCCAGCTGCTGAAACCAACACCGGGGCGGCTCTTGGCCAGCTGGTTTCTGCGGTTTGCTGACTTCTGGCAACATCTTCCGTTTAAATAGCAAACTTGCAAAGCTTTATGCGCTTCCATGTATATATATGCATGCGTTTATATACAGATATATGCATACCTACAGGAGGAGAAAGATCACGTCTCTTCCAGATGACCAGCTGAAGCCTTAGAGCATGAGATTTGATTTTGGCCATCATGTGAACGTAGGCGAGCGAGCATTGACAGCTAATTGTAATGTTGAATGTTTAACTATGTCATGCTTCCCCACAGAGCTATTGTGTGTTAAATGCTTGTCTCTGGGCACTACAAACACATTTGTGTTTATAAATAAGTATGTATATATATAAAACCGCACTATAAACAATTTATAACTAACTGTATAATTACGATTTGTTATACATATATGTAGATACAAATGTATTATAGTACAGTTTAAAATAAGCTTATTTAAGTGGCATTTTAACAGTATTTAAGCTTTGTCAGCTCTCGGTGGTGCTGTGTAATTATACGGAACAGGAGGGAAAGACAGATGGAGTATTCAAACCTTTTACAAAACTACTGCAAATCGGAAAGTTACAGGAGGTTATAGCTGAGTGGTAGGAAAGGGGAATAATTTTAGTTAGACGTGCTAGAAAAGTTGAGAAGTCAAGATAGTGGTAGTAGTTTGATTTCCATTTGAGTAAGGATATGGGAAGTAAGTTTTGACAAAGGGGTAATACAGTCTTTTTGGAGAGACAGGAAGAAACACCAGAACTTGGCAAACATCTGATGGAAGAAGTGAGGACAATAGACATGAACAAAATTCATAATGGAAGAACAGTGGAGTCATCAAGAAACTAACAAACTGGCTTGATTTTGATGATCTCGTGAAAGAGAGAAAGGTCCTGGATTCATATATCGAGTAGAAATCATGAATGTGCATCAATAGCCTGCATTCGAGCATGTAAGACTCCGGGGCGGGGGGATGACAGCTGTTGAAGGATGACCGGAAAAAGTCCAGAGAAAAGCTAGTCTGAAAAAGGATGGTTTGATCAGGAGCTGCGTTCAGCGCTTTGCGAATCAAGTCTTTCTATTTATCTGTGGAAGAGTTTGTAGGGCACTTTTTCTTCCCTGTTTGATCCTCCCCACCTGCTGCAGGAGTTCTCAGCCTGTCTTCTTAGTAACAGTATCCTGTATCACAGCATTGTTATCTTCCTCTCATCTTAGCATCTGCCCTGCCATGCTATATATAATTGCACTAACATCCATGAAAGACGTGCAGTGAGTCTTTTGTGTGTAGCAGTGGTTTACGCTCATCCTCGTTAAAGCAGCAGTTTCTTTGCTTTGAAGAAGCCGGGGCTGGAGAACCGATTGCTGCTTTGCCTGTCGCCAGAGCTGCCCAGCGCTCAGCTTCTGTTTTGCCTCTGTTGAAATTAACTGTACCCTCCTGTTCAATTAGTGGGAACAGGGACCAGTTCAGGTAATGACACTGTTGGAGAAGGAATCTGTAGGTGTACAGGCTGTCGCTTCAGCTGATGTAGTCCATAATTTATTTCAGTGTGTAGTGACCCTACTGGAAGGTGAGGGCTCCTTGAAAGCTGTGGCCTGGGACACTGTGTGCCGGGGTCACTTTGACATAATAACATTTACAAAAACAATTCCAAGAAGTCATGTGAAACATGGGGGAAAAATTAATCACTTGGTACGTGAGTCACAAGCTAATTAGTCCAAGACTTATTTCTCCAAGTGAAGGCTGTCTTCTTAAAGTGACCCAAAGTACTCATGCCAGCTAGCAAAACATAAATGTTTCCATTTTCACTGAAGAAGCGCCAAGATCAGGCAGAGGGCAGATTTAGCCAGGTGATACCAGGAACAGGTGTGATCGCAGTGATTCCTTCAGGGAAAAACAGAACAGGAAACAGCCCAGTTCAGGCGTCTCCCGGGGCTGCACATGCATCTCTGACATACTGTAGTGAAGAGATGGACACACCGCGGTTCTGCAGAACACAAGACAGGGGAATCTCAGTATCTTTTCTTAGTGGTTTCCTCTCCTCGTTAAAGCTCTTTCCCTCATTTCTTAAACCTAAGAGGCAGAAGGGTAGAGCGATACCAATTTTTTCCTTAATTTTACAGCAGCTGTGGAACACAGACTTGGCACCTCTTGTGGAAGAGGGCTGCAGATGTGTTTTCTCACAACGATTTATTTTAGGACAGGCCTTCTGAACTTTTTTTTTAACCTTACAATAAACTGGTTCTGAGCAAATAAAATTGGCTGTTTCTGCTTCAGTCTCAGGCTGTTGCTCTTTCTTAACAAGTTGTTGTCTGGGATGCTAGGAACACCTTTAACCACTGTTTTTTTATAAAGCACCCAGGAAAACATTAATGGGCAGAGGAGAACTCAGGTCACTTGCTATTTTATTTGTGATAGACTTCATATTATCTGGGACACTAGGGAAAGTGGGAAGACTCTGATCAATATGGGAACTAACATATATGCTGAGGATTGTGGTGCTTTAGATGCTTGACCAAGCTGAGTTAAGTTGAAGTTTGTCTTGCTGATCCCAACTTAGGGCTGGCTCTACACAAACCTGATCTGAGTTAGCAGAGGGCCAGTGCTGCACCAAGATTAAGCGTTGTAGCATTCACGATGACTTTGCAAAGTCCGCTCAGTGCTTCCTGCTTTCCCTTCCCCAGCCAGACATGGGGCAGGGGCTCCAGCGGGTCCTGCCGGAACCTGGTTCTGCAGGCTTGTCGATCCAGGATTGTTGGTCCGTGCAGCAGAGCGGCGAGCAGGGTACCTGCATGGCACTGTGCTGGAGCTCCTGAGCTCTGCCAGACCCAGACTGGCTTAGCAGCAAGTCAGCCTGGCTGCCTGCATCCTCGGCACAGCTAATCATAACCCTGTTGAACTGCCCATCAATCATTGGGTTGACCGTGGGTTAATATCCAAGAAGCCACATCCATCAGTAAATTTGGATAGTTAAACTGACAACGGGTCAATTCCAGGCCTGTTAATAGTTTTGATGATGTTAAGTGCCCATAGAAAGTATTTTCGCATGCTATAGCACTCAGTCCTGTAGACAGTGTGACAAGCTTAAGTATCTCTTTGGTCCTTGATCTCTATGTTGTCTTAACACACACAGCTCCACAAATTATTTTGATACTTAAGATCAGTTATATCCCATCCTCCTTGCTCTGGTGAAGCTGAAATCAGGTTTTATACTCAAACTTCCCTTCAGACACCTAAGATGTGAATGAAGTCTAATTTTTACCTTAGCTGCTAGAGAAGGGTGCTTTGAGCTGTTGAGTGGCTGTTGTTCCAGGCAGGTCAGCTGCATTCGAATCACAGTTACTGTGATATTTTGCTATGGGTTTTAGGTTTTAAAAAAACTGTCTAAATTATCTAAAAAAAAAAAAAGCTTTTAGAACCTTAGGTTCTCCAGATCTGCAGGTTCAGTGCTAGAGAAATGTATAATAGCAATAGGGAAAGTAACTGGAGTAGCTTGAAATGTCTTTTACTTTAGAGGAATGTTATGCTGAGCTAGGAATGCAGTCAATGATTACATGGGTATGAAGTGAAACGTCACCAGAAGGTGGAATTCATGGCTCACTGAAAGCAGTAGAAATTTTGCCTTCTCAAGTTCAAAGGCTCCATAGCCTTAAAACAAATGAACAAAAAACCCCTTAGGTGCTGCATTCATGACTGTAGGAGTAAACATCATGGGATGTTTTTTCATCGTATCCAGTAGCTACCCTTGACCTTCTCATTCATAGCAAACTTTTGTGAATGAGTCTTTAGAAATCTGTTCCTTCTTAAAGAGGAAAGTGTGCATGAGAAGGTCAAAACAGCTGAAGCCACAACTGACAACAAAGTGCGTCGGGTTTACCATCACTCCACAGGACAGCATCCTGGAAGGAGACAAAGCAAAGAGAAGGGTGTAGATGCTTTCACCATCTCCCGCTCTTGCACACTATGGGAAAATAGTATGCCTGCAGTCTGGAGCATGGGAATGGTGGGTTCTTGCTCTGATCCAGGTCTCGTGGGAAAACCAAAGTCCTTCTAAGGTGGTTTCATCTTTTTGCAATACTGATAGTTCATCTTCTCTCTGACAGGGGAACTGTACTCTGGCAAGATGCTCTCTGTCTGGTGAGTGTTACGCTTTTATTTCATTTCAAACTACCTAGACAGGACAGAGCTGATGATGGAAATTTGTAATAGCTTTGACTGGGGCTTGTTTCTGTCAATCATGTAATGAAGAAACAGTTGGTGAAATGAGCTGTGTTTCCATGCGAGTGCCTCCCTTGCCTGATGTACGTGCTGCCCGATCCATTCAGTTCTGGTGAAGGTTTCACAGCAGCAGCACAGTGTATTTCAGGCATTGCAGTGCTTAAAACACATGCTGTTGCAGAGCCTAGTTCTCTAATAAACTCCTTTGAAAATGATGGGTGAATGTTAGTGACATGTCAAATCTAGTATGCCTGTGAACTCTTCAGTGCTTAAACTGGATTTTCCCAGAGCTCTGTTTTTTCTAGCTGTAGTGTGCTTATTTAGCATTATATCACTCACTTCTGATTCCACTTTGAGAAACCAGTTAAATCTGCTTACCTTTTCTGGTTTCTGGAGTTCCAATATCAGCTCTTTAGTATGGGATGGTGTCAAAATTGTGTCACTCTCTTAAAAAATGAAGTGGGGAAATGGTTCTTCCTTCTGGCATTGCGTAATTGAGATCATTATGGTCTTCAATTGCTATGCTGACTCTCTTTAAGATTAGTCTGGAAAACTGCCCAGTGCCCTGAAAGAGACAAAGGACAGGAGTTCAGTTCGTAATAAAAATTGCAGTGTCAGGGTATGTGAGCAGTGTGGGAAGGGAACAGTGGGGTATGTGAAACCGAGGAGCTATGCAAGTACCTCCCTGCTGTGTGTTCTTGAAAAGAAGTGTTCTTGGGACAGGGGTGGACAGAGAAGAGGGTTGATGGTGGCTTGCTACTCTGCCCTACACCCTGTTTTCATTCTTTTTTTCCTCCTTACCTGTCCACACAACTGTGAGGCTTCCTGAGGGTGCCTCGCAGGGGACTGATGCCTTGCTCCTATTAGGAACCCCTCTGTATTGGTGAGGATAACTCAGCAGCAACTGAGGTTTTAGCAGTTCTGTAAGTGTCCCTTGTAGCTGTTCCCTGGTTTTGTTCTGACTGGTGTAGTTGCTGCTTTGTTTGCCCTTTTCAAAGTTATCCTTGTTAGCTTTAAAGTCAAGATATAACTGTTTTTCCCGTCTCTAAATCTAGATGAAGACAAGACCGCTGTTCTTGGCAAGCTCTGGGCAGGTTTGATAGCACTGAAGTGCCTCTATATGGCTGTGTTCCCCACTTAGTCCCAAGCTTCTTTCAGGGTGGACGCTGGTGTCCTCTGCACTCTTTTACCTGACAGGGACACTTGAGGGCTGGACAGCTGGGTAACGTTCCTGTGGGGTAACACCATTCTCATTCACAGGTGTGGCTGGGAGCCAGGGACTGGCTTACACCAACAGCAGGAAGCTTGTGTAAGTATCCCCAGGAAAGCTGTGATGTGGAGAGACTGGGGCTGCTCTAGCCCTGGTAAGATTTGGGGGCTGGGAGGCAGAATATGGTTGGCTGTCATGCTTAAAGAAAACAAGCTTTGTCTGAAGACAGATACTGAGGCAGGGAAGGGACAGGAATGAGGAGACTAGTGATAAATGCATCTCTACCCTTTGATTATCTGACTAAAAGTCCTGTTTGCTCTATGGTGGCCTCCTGGTAGGATTTCTGTCAGGAGAAGTGGGGTGGTTCAGGGAGCTGTTGTTCATATGGCAAGGTTTGCATTGCTGAGGTGGTAAAAATGTATTTGGGGAAATAACTTTAAGAGTGCATCCATAAAAGCCTGAAATGGTGGTCGGTTTGCACCAAGTAGCTTTTGTTAGAGGAAATGCTAAAGCGTGTTCGCTTCAGGTTTCCAAAGGTGGTGTCAGTAGGTATAAAAAACATCCTTTGGAATGCTCGGAATTGCCAGCTCCCTGTGAAGGGACGTGGTGGAGCGAGAGTCTCTTGGATGTGTTGCCATAGGCAATTTATGGTGCTTTCTCTTTTTTTGAAGCAATCTAGCAAATTCGGTAGAGATGACAGTCCTGATCTGGAGGTAAAAAAATGTTTACTGCACTAGTCTTGGGCGTAGGGTGGGCTGGCTAAGTCAACCTTTTATCAGCATTTAAACCACAGGGGTTCTGTTAGGTTGTCTCCCTAAATTAAAATTTCATAAATTTCAGTTCTCACTGAGTTTCGGAGAGCACTAGTAAGTGCTAGTAAGCTGTAACGTTTCCTTTCTTAGTGGGATTGTTGCAGCTTGAACAGTAAGTAGGAGTCCCTTGGAAAAAAACACATCAGAACAGCTGAGCAGCCTTTCAGATCAGTTAAGCAAATGTAAATTCTGTATTTGAGCTTGGTGCCAGCAGCCTGCAGAGGAACATATTTCTGTGTTCAAATCTTTCTCTCTTTCTGCAGAGTAAATAGCTCCAGTGTCTTCACTGTCCGTTACTTCAGAACCACTGCAGTATGTAGTAAGTAAAAAGTCTGGAGTCAGTGGGATGGCTCTTGTGCTACCTACTGCTGTCCTGACAACAGCTGAAGCTACCTCTTCCATCCTTGGTCTAGGCCCGCTGCTGTCTCCACCTCAGTGAATGGCTGAGGGTTTATGTCCCACGGCCCTAAAGACTTTGTCTGGCATGCCTGTCACAATGTGACTTTCAGTCAGATGGGAATTTCTCTTTTGTTTAAACGTTGATCAGTGTTGAAGCAAGGAGAAGGCCAACATTTGATGTCTGTTGACCTACACCCTCTACTAGACTCCTGATGACAAGAATGAAGCAATGCTGTAAGTTTTGAGCTCTGCATGTATTCCAAGTCTGTGTGTCTCTCTCGCAGGGGATGACGTGGTTACGGTGAATACACCAGCCTTTGCAGAGTCAGTCACAGAAGGAGATGTCAGGTGGGAGAAAGGTAAGCAGTTGCCTGAAATTCTCAGCACTGTTGCTGCTGCACTGGACAGCTCGGGGATGGCTTGTAGTTCACTGGTTGACAGCCTGCTCTGTGCCTTTCAGTCTGTGACAAATGAAGTGGTTAATTGCAGTTCTCCTAAGGGGTAAGGATTGCAGTTGCTGTGTCGGCACCTTTCTGTCACGGGTGATGTTGGGTGAAGGGTGATATCTAAACTGGAATCAGACTCTGTGCAGTAGATTGATCACTTGAGCTAGACTTTTCTTTAGAAGTTGCGGAAAACTGGGATAAGAAAATTCTGGGTTAATGGGGGAGACTGCTGTGGGTTAAGAGGGAAGGCTGGAGCACACCTCCCTCCTCACGGTGGTCTTCATATCTGTCATTCAGCTGTTGGAGATACAGTGGCGGAAGATGAAGTGGTGTGTGAGATTGAAACAGACAAGGTAGGAGTTTTCTAGACCAAAACTTTTTCTAGTTCTGTAGCGAGTGCTCCGTATGGCTCCTCTCCTGCTAAGAGCTCCGAGAGCCTGCAGGCCCTGCCTCTGTCTCCTTCTCCCTTCATGGAGAAAAGCTTTTCTCATCTAGTGTGAAAGCTGGCTGTGCCTGAAGTGAGAATTCTCTGATAACTCTTCTTTCCTCATATACTTGATTAAGCATCAGTGGTGCTGATATTTGTTGGAACTTCAGTTCCCCTCCTCCTTCCAATTTCAGTGCTCTAAGCTTTGAAACCTGTTTGTGTTTAAACAGAGGAGAAATTTTGCAGAGCCACAGGATGTGTTCAGATTGTTTTAAATTTAGCCTTTAAGTTTACTGATTCTTTAAAGGACTCTTACGCTTTGAAGTTCTTGCTAAATCTCCATGCCAAGTTCTGCTTCTGGTGTTACTGTCAGGAAGATGCTGGCAGCAGGTCAATTCTTGATTGTACCCTGGAGCAGGAAGATCAGGTTATATGTTACACTGCCAGCATCTCCTAAAACTTCTAAGTATTGGCACAAAATCCTGGTGGAGGGTGTGAAAACTGGTGCAAATGGTGCGAGACAGAGCCACTGTCTGTGCCAAATTACAATGTGTGTCTGTGCTTATTGGCATTTTCTCTTGGACATTTGTTCTCCGTGCAGCGTTTGGGGGAATTTCACTGATTTTCCTCTTTGCAGACATCAGTGCAAGTTCCAGCCCCAGCAGCTGGTGTGATTGAAGCCCTTCTGGTACCTGATGGTGGCAAAGTGGAAGGGGGTACACCTCTGTTCAAACTCAGGAAAACTGGAGGTAAGTCAGAAAATGTATAACTTGCACAGGCTTTCCTGTTTCCACCAGTCTTTTTCTGAAGATGGAAGCAAGGCATTTAGAGGGATCCTGAGAGAGGTGAAATGGTTCCTTCATCTGCCCCTATTCTGTTGTCCATTAGAAAAGCATAATTTTAGTCCTTCTGAGGGGGGAACATTCCTTTTGCTCCTTCTGCAGAAGACTGCAGCTCTAAGCTAAAATTAGTTGAGAATTCTCCTGATATAACTCCCTTCTCTGCCCTTTTGTCTTTAGCACCCAGTCTCCTGCACAGTGAGGAGATCTAGGGTATCAATGAATAAAACACTTTCACCATGGGATCCTCTAGTGCTGGCTTCTATCAGTTCAGTAGCGCTGAGAACATAAAGGCACTCTGCCAGAGGGTTAACTTTTATCAGGTTGGTTGGACCTGGAGATCCTTGGCAGTGAAAGCTGTGGTTGCCCTTACTGTGGTTCTTCCTTGTCTTTCAGCTGCTCCTGCCAAGGCCAAGCCAGCAGCAGCCCCTCCTCCTCCTGCAGCCCCTGAACCTGTTGCTGCTGCTCCCCCTCCCCCTGCTGCAGCACCAGTTCCCACTACAATGCCACCAGTGCCACCTGTGTCAACTCAGCCCATCGACAGCAAACCAGGTGAGGCAACAGCCATTTTCTCCTATTTTCAAGCCTCTCTTCCTTGGGGAGAGTGTGTAAGGTTAAAGACAGCAAACTGTCTGGCATTTATGGTGAAGGCCTCCCCACATTATTGCCCTGCGTGCTACAGACTGGAGAGCTCAGCTATGCCTGCTACCTGTGCAGCCCAGTTCAAGGCTGCTTCTGTACTGTGTTGGTTGAGCAAGGCGCTCAAACAGGCTTTCTGCCTTAGGGAGTTGCAATCAAGCCCTGGCTTCCATTTTTGACTGATGTGTTCTTTACCCTCAGTGTCTGCGGTGAAGCCGGCTGCAGCCCCAGCGGCAGCCCCTCCTGGGGAAGCAGTGCCCAGCAAAGGTGCCAGATCAGAGCATAGGGTAAGCTGCGGGAATAGGGGCCTTGCCAGCACTTCTCTTGCTGGGTACTAACTTGTTCTGGCATAAGCCGTGAGCTTTCTGGATGTGTACATATCTACCTGTTCACACCCAGCTTGATGGGGCTGTGACAGATGGGGAAATGCTCTACATGAGGGCACTGCTTAGGGGTGGGGTGGAAGAAGACCCAGGTCCAATCCAACACAGGTCTTTTCTAGGCAGAAGTCTTGTCTTGAACTCACCTAACTGATCACAGAAGGCTCAGTGTGATCTGCTTGGTCTATCCACAACCCCTCAGCACAGGACGGAGGCTGCTTCACCTGCCATGTGCGTTCTTAAGAGAACATGGTTGAGCAGCCTCCTTTCTCAGCAGTCTTGCTCTTCTCACATTAACCTCATGCTGGAAACTGTGTTAAGCTCGGGAGCTCCATAGTAAAAACAACTCCTCAGCCTGTTGTGCTCCGCAGGGAGAGCAGGAGTGAAAACCTTGGCCCTAGGCATCCATTACCAGTCAACCAGATGGCAAGAAAAAGGGCCTTTTGAGTTTCTTCTGCATTTCGCCACTTGTATGAACTTGAGGAAGCTTCTGCTTACATCTTTTTAATTTTCAGGTGAAAATGAATAGGATGCGTCAGCGTATTGCTCAGCGGCTGAAGGAGGCTCAGAATACTTGTGCCATGCTGACCACTTTCAATGAGATCGATATGAGGTGAGGAGCGGACCACCTTTTCCCTTTACAAGTAGAAAGAGATGCAGACAGTCGTCTTTAAATAGCAGCCAAGACCTTGCTCATTCTTTTTGGAAAGATTGGCAACACGTCTTTTGGGACGTCTTTTTTACGTGTGTACCACTGTCTGCACAGCTTCATCAGGGCCGTGTTGGTGCTGCGGTGTGAGAAGGGTTTCATAGCTTCCGAATGGCCTGACATTCCTCGGGAATCATCTGCTGCTTGTAAAAGGGGCAACCTGGTTCCTCATCTCTGTGGCTCTTGGTTGAGAACTGGTAGATGGCTGAGCAGAAGAGCAGGAGTGACTGGTGTCTCTTGTATAGTGCTTATTAGGAGACACCAAAGTAGAGCATCTGATTTCTGACACCCCACCAGATTACTGCTGTTGGAGGTGGGCATATTTAGCTCCCCATGAGGTGGTTCCCCAAGGCTCATCAGCCTTTCAGGTGAGCAGTACATAGGTCTGAGGCTCTTGCTGTCAGATAGTGCAGCTTTCCAGAGACAGACTAGCATCCTTCCCCATCCCCTGCCGGCGGGTGGGGGTCTCCTGACTCAAGTGCTTGCACGGTCTGGGCGCACTAATGGCTTTGGAGGGTGGGCAGCTTATGTTACAGTGCATTAAGGGGAAATTGTGCCCAAATCAAATTGCCTTGTGAAATCCTATTCTGCTCCTTAAGACAAAACATGTAAATATTTGGGTCTCAGAACAATAAGGTTGGCAAAATAGTCTTGATTGGAGGGGAAGTGCTGCAGCTTTATCTGCTCTCAGAGGCTCGTTGAGGTGTCGATTTACACTGGCCTCGGGCTCTCATTGCATCTGGTAATCTGGTTTGGATTGATTGCTGTGAGGTTGACTCGAGAGGGCCTATGCTGGGGCCTCCTGCTTCCCGCGGGGGGTCAGTGTCTGAAAGGAGGAAGCCATAATGAGCCAGTTTCGTAGCAAACCTTGTCTTCATTGCTGCAGTCCTTGTGCCTTGGGAGGCACTAATGTCTTTGGACGGTAATCCTAGCCCTAAACAAGGTTAGGCGCAGGAAAACAAACACTCTAAACCATGGAGACCCCTGCCCCTTGCTGGCACTGTCGCTTCAAAGACTCAAGGTCTCTGGAGCGGGGAGGGATGGACCATGCAATTTGACAGCATCTGGTGTTAGCCTGGAATAGGCAGAGCTTGTAGCCACAACTTGGTTGACTTTTTGTAAATGGCCTCGGTTCTGACAAATAGAAGGAGTGGGGAAACATGATTAGTCTGGGTGAGCACTGTGGGTGGGCTGGCACCCACTACCATAGCACCTGGGAAGATTTTTTTCATATTTGCTCAAGTCCCAAAGCCAAAGAGTTGGGTAAGGAGGCATCGTCATGCTGGCTAGTGCTGGACTTGCACAATGGTTGAAGTCTTTTGCCCCAGTCACCACATGCATCTTTTCTGCTCTTGGCATTTCCTGGTTTTCCACCCTTCCCGGTATGGCCCAGCCACACCTGGAGTTGCTGTCTGCTGCGCCACGCTGGTATTGGCAGTGGTGTCTCCAGAGAATCGGTAGCAACATCAGGCCTAAGCAGGAAATACGCCGTGCCACATCTTGCTTTTGTGCTTGGCAGTGTGGACCAAGCAGATAACACTGTCCTGTTGAGTTTGTGGCCCAGGACCTGTTCCCGTTAGATCCTTTGGCAGCGTCCTTAAGAGCACCCTCAGCCCATTTCACCTGTCACATCTGAAGGATTTTTCATCAGACTGGGGGTTTGCCAGTTGGTGGTGCAGGTTTGCAGTCCTTGGGGCTGGCCCTGAAATCTATTATGGAGTGAGGGAACGGTGTTTTCTTGGACTCCGTGCTGACCAGCGTTATCATGTGTTTTGCAGCAACATCCGAGAGATGAGAGCTGTACACAAGGATCCCTTCCTGAAAAAGCACAACCTGAAGCTAGGTTTCATGTCAGCTTTTGTGAAAGCTGCAGCTTTTGCTCTTCAGGACCAGCCCGTTGTGAATGCAGGTGAGCGGTGACCCTTGCTGGTGAGTTGCACATCTCACCAGTGGATGTGGCAGTGGGTGAAAGCAGGTGGCCAAGTCCACGGCAGGGCTAATAGCTTGGGCAAGCGAGTCAAATATGCACAAAAAGTGGGGACAGTCCTACATGCCGCAGCTGATTTTGCTAATGCCACTTATGTAGGTAGAGCACAGCTTACCAAAGGGGCTCTATTAGAAAGGGGTGGCCAGGAGTGGGGCTGGGGCCATGCCTACGCAGCCTGCAGAGGGAAGAGCCTGCTGGTTGGTCTCGAGGTAGCTGCTGTAGGTGCGATGAAGTTCCTGGGGGGTGTGAGAGGTGCTTGCTCAAACCGAGAGGAGAATAACCAAGGAGATGTCTGAGGGGGACTGACCTATCAGGACTGTGTTTCCTTTCTGTCTGTCCTGATGCGTCTCCCACAGGTGCAGTGAGGGCTCATTGTTCTCTGGAGTTATGTTTAAGCTAGAGACAAGCAAATTGTTATGATTTTGTGTCTGCTTCTGGCCTCTTGAGCCCTTGATCTTGGGTACTGCATGTGTAATACAGGTTTTTTTTCCCCTCATTCTAGTGATTGATGACACGACCAAAGAGATTGTGTACAGGGACTATGTGGACATCAGTGTCGCTGTAGCAACTCCCCGGGTAGGTATCTTGGATGCTTTGTCTGTGGTTCCTGCAGCCTCAGGTCTGGGATGGTCGTATATTTTAAGCCGACTCAGCTTTGACTCCCCCTGCAGCAGAAACTTAGTGATGAGACTGATCTTCTGAATGAGACATTCGGTACATTGTGGACTGCTGAGATGGGTTTTGGGAGAAGATGGAGGACCAAGAATATTCTACCACTGTATGAGGAGATGTAGTAACAAGGTCAATGTAGATCTCAGTGGATAATGAGTAAGGCCAAGTTAAGAAAACCTTTTTTTTCATGGACCCATGAGGATATGGCATAGACAGTATGTCTTGTCCTTTGCATGTCCTGTCCTTTGGCTAACCCTGCTGTGCTGTCCCACCATTTCTGTAAATCACATTGCTGAGTCAAAGAGATGTTCCTGTCCAGGGGAGAGTATAGGATGAAGATAAAGATGTTGAATTAGTTGGTCTTGTTGTGAGGCAGAGGTTTGGCCAGGACTGAAGTTCTATCACTGCTCGCAAAGTCTAGGGGAGGTCCAGCACAAAGGGACTCCGCTCTTGTCACCTAGAAAGAGGTGGCAGCTGAACTCTGCCCAGTGCCTCACCTGCTTTTATGGACACAGAGCTGGATCCAGACAAGCTTGGTTGATTTTATGAGATGGGCTCACAAAGGCAAAGATGTCGTCTCATTTATGGTGTCAGCCCTTGGTGCGTGTTGTGCGAGGTTTTCCGGACGGCTGCCAGGGCATGAGACAGCTCTGCCAACCACCTGCTGTGGGCTGAGGAGGAGGCAGGAGCTCTGCTGGGCTGAGGCCAGGCTCCTGCCCAATAACGGTTGTTTGTGTGTCACTGCGGTGAATTTGCTGATCATGCACTTTGCTTCTCCCTAGGGTCTTGTGGTCCCTGTCGTTAGGAATGTAGAAAACATGAACTTTGCTGACATAGAGCGTGCTATCTATGAGTTGGGAGAGAAGGTAAGGAAAGTTGGAGGTTTTTCTGAAAAAGGCTGGGAGGAATGGGAAGAACCGGGGGTGCTGGATAGGCATGAATTGATTCAGTCCCTCTGTCGTCATCTCTGACCTCTGACACACTGAGTTGTGCTGTGAGGAGTGATCCAGTTACAGCTGTAGTTCTGCCTGTGCCTTACAGGACAGATCTATCTACTTGTCCTTCCAGAACACCGCAAACTATGCATTAGTGTCATGGTGTGTCTTCACCTTTGTCTTTAGAGGCCAAGGCTGAACTGCCCTGGGGTAGAAGTCCCTGTGTCTGTCTCCTGCAAAAGACAGAGTTGAAAGCAAAGGCAAGAGAATCCTTCCCCAAAGCCAGTAAATGTTCAGATGTAATGACAGGAGCATTTTCAAGTAATTCGTGCTGGTTTTTAGCTGAACAGATTAATAAGTGAAGCTCTTGCCATCAGCATTTGTTCCTGGAGAGGGTGAATGTCCAAACCCTTGTCCTTTGCCTTCTGTGGTCTGTGTGGCTTTCTAAGACCTTACTTATTCTTCTAGGCAAGGAAAAATGAACTGGCAATCGAAGACATGGATGGCGGCACTTTCACAATCAGCAACGGAGGGGTTTTTGGGTCACTCTTTGGGACACCTATCATTAACCCACCCCAGTCTGCCATCTTAGGCATGCATGCCATCTTCGACAGGCCTGTGGCTGTAGGAGGCAAGGTAGGTGGAGCTGCACAGGAGGTTTGTGTGAACAGAGAGGAGGGCTCAGTGAGATGAGGACCACAGCCCATATGCTTTTTCTAGGGGGTTGGTGTCAACTTCTAAAAGGCTTTACTGTGAAGGAGGAGCAGAGACTAATAGGTGTAGGGCAGCTTTGCTGGCGCTGGTAGTTGCCTGAGGTGTGCAGGGGGCCTTGTCCTATCTGTGTGGGGGAGAACTGGATAATCTGCTTAGGTGTGGGGAGGAGGGGGAGGCTGTGGCCTTTCCGATAGAGAACAGCTCCAGAAAGGGACCTAGTCTTGCGTGCTGTGGACCCAGCCTGGGTGGTGGTCAGTGCCTGGGTGTGTGAGTGTGGGTGGGTAATCCTACCAGGCAGGGCACATCCAGGAGAGCCTGAGCCCTGGATTCAGGATAGGAAAAAGCCAGGTCTTCCCTGAATTCACAGGAGGGTATCATGCAGGCAGCAGGGATGAACCGACTAATGCCTGTCTTATTCTTCCCCTTCAGATCGAGGTGCGGCCCATGATGTACGTGGCGCTGACGTACGATCACCGGCTGATTGACGGCAGAGAGGCGGTGACTTTCCTGCGCAAGATCAAGGCAGCGGTGGAGGATCCCCGCGTGCTGCTGCTCGACCTGTAGAGCAGCTACACCCCCACACAACTCACCCAGGGCAGGGCCGCAGCACCAGCAGGGACGATGCAGGGCATTCAGGAACTGGCAGAGGTCATTCCAGTCTCCCTCCCTCCGCTGTGATCAGAGCTGTCCTGGAGGGAATTGTGGGGATAGCTCCTACCTCCTTTCCTGTTCTGTTTAACGAAGGTTCAGTTTCTCACGAGGATTGCTATGCAGTGGGCCAAACACTGAATAGCGCTGCCTTTCTAGAGCCATCTATATGGCATCCTCTCCCCCCCAGCACCAAACTCTCATCTCTAGCTTGTCCTATACCAGTGGAAAGTGCTTGCTGCTGCTGTGCTAGGGTACCTTTCCCTGCCACTCCAAGGTGGGTTCAGCTTTATTTCCTAGCACTGAGGTTCCTGTGAGGGAGAGGAGAGGAAAGGCTACTGTTCTGTCCATGTTTTGCTTGAAAATATTTCATTCTTGTCTGCCTTGCAAGGGCAGTCTGGGGACCCCCAGGCCACCTGCAGCAGAGGTTTTGATCATAGCAGGGCTTGAGGTAGGTGTCACGCCTCCAGCAGTACCTTAGTTACACTCCCTCCACAGACAGGAACACAGCGGTGGCAGCTTCCCTGCTTTCCCTTGGAGATCGTTTGTCTTTTTTCCAGCCTGGTCACTGTGGCGTGAATGTTCATGTCTGGGTGGGCAGAGCCCATGACCTCTGTGGAGGTAGCACTGTTCCTGGGGGAACAACCATTTCACTATTACATGCCCGACACGGGGGTAAGAACCATCCCCCAGCAGCTGTCCTTGAATCACGGCTCACTGACGGTGGATCTGACTGCTGGCTTCCTGCGTGCGAGGGCTTGGCCTGCTACCAGCAAAGAGACAGCTGGGGAGGGCCAGGTCTTTCAGTGTAATGTATATCCCAGCCCAAGGCTGCTGGTTTTGGGGGGAGGGGGGCAGTCCTTAATCTGATAGCGCACACATGTATGGGGGAGTGAGGGGGTTGCTAGTGCCTGCGGAGTCTATTACCCTCTACACAGAAGTTGTAACTAAAATATTTAACACAGCGGATTTTAAATGAAATAAAACTGGGCAACGACTGCGAGGTGGGGTGTGTTTGAGGGGGGTGAGCAGTCCTGGGCGAGGACTCAGGCAGCAGCAGCGTTCCTGGTGTAGCGTAAGAAGCCTGTTATCTGATGGTGAGAGAAAAGAAGGAATGGGAGCTGGGCCTGTCCCTGGGGGTACTAACTTGTGGCTTCTCTGGTTGTGAATTCTGCTGTCCTCAAACCCTCTTTGTCACAGAATTGGCTTTTCCCAGCAAAGATGAGGTTTTCAGGGCTGGAAATCATCTTTTCTTTTTTGTGGTCTAGCAACAGAACTGTTACAGACAGCAAGGAAATCCCAGTATTTGCTAAATGGCACGATGGCCAAGAGGGAGCACTTGGGACAGGCTCTTAAAAGTACAGGTGTGGAGCCGGTTTGGTTTTTTTCCTGATAAAACGGGAGTGTTGTAAATGGTGAAAACGGGGAGAAAAAGGCCGTTGGGGGCTGCGGAGGGAGCGGGGGGCGGGAGCAGACGGCGGGAGAGCGGAAGCTGTCCGTGGTGCTGAGCGCGCCTCCCCGGGGAGCTCTCCCGCTTGGAACAACACGAACTGGTTCCTGGATCATGGCAGGGTTTTTCCAGCTCTGACATCAACTTCAGAGAACGGCTTGCCCTTCCCGACTGCGGGTGAAGGCGGCAGCCCCTTTTGACAGCAAGCGATTGCGCTCACAGCTGGCTCGCATGTCGACAAGAGGGAGAGCAGTTCCTAGTACTGGTTTCCCACGGCTTCCTGGCAGCTATGGACAAAGCTGCGCGTGGAGTCAGCTTTCCTCTGAGTGTCCCTGGTTGAGGTGGAAGGTTAGGAGGAGAGAGAGGAAAAAAACCCCTTGCCCGTGCTGTAAAGGGCAGAGAGTCTAGCTACTCTTGCACAAATAAATTGAACAAAAGAGAAGGTTCTGATTAAAAAATGCTGCTAGCACCCAGTCCCCCGTGCTGGTTTAGGATACAGAGGGCTCACCTTGACTTTGTACGTGAGCCTGGGGAAGGGTAGTGCCTGTATTCTGTCTGGAGCTGCAATAAATGAGGCCTTTGAACTACCCGGGGAGTGAATGTACAATCAAGCTATTTAAATGATGCAGCCTAGCAAACTGCTTTAGTTAATCTGCTCTCTTGGGGCTTGCTGTAGGAGGGTCATGCAGGTGCTCTGCTTGAAGCTTCCTTTTTGACCCTCCCGTACGATGCCTAGGACACTTTATGGCAAGAAGTCATGCTGTGGCTTTGGCCACAGGCCTAAGAGTAGGTCCTGAACCTCCCCTGAAGCAAAGGACTAGGAGGCTGGCGGCCAAGGGGGGAGCCTGCTGCTGCTGGAGGGTTCAGCCAGCGCAGGCTGCCCGAGTGAGGAAAAGCCCCAGGCTCAGCTGCTCCCAGCATCTGGCCTGCTTAGTGGTCTGCTCCTTGGTTAGTCCTCTTGCTTCTCCCAGCCTCTGAGGTGTCCTCTGCCTTTGCTGGGGTGGGAGATGAGTTTCTCCTGGGCTCTGCTTCCCTCTGGTGGACAAGTGCTCCTGCTGCTGCCCAAGAGCCAGGCCGGGTCAGCAAGGAGCAGGGTATTACTGCTGTTCACAAGCAGGAGGTGGAACTAGCTAACCGTAGAAGTTTTAGTGGTGCCAGTAATTCCTTATTATCGGGGACAAGTGATCAATGGGAGGGAGCGCTGAGAGAGGAGAGCCAAAATTACATCCCTGCCGCTGCTAGTTTGGCCTTCAGCCTTTGGCTTTGACTTGCACAAATGAGCACAGCAGCTTCTGCCTCGGGTTGTGAGCAGACAGCTTTTCTTCCATCCTGGTTTGTATTTGCTCTTACCCTTCTTCCATCAGTGCTGGTTCTTGGCGTTCATCCCTTTAAACCCTCGCTGTTTGTTCTACCAGGAATGACCCTGCTCAAAGCACAGCAAGGAGGGCAGTGGGGCTGCTGCCCTGCCAGCAGAAAGGAGCAACCAGGCCTGGGAGGCTGGAGACGGAATGGGTATCGACGACAACAAGGCTGTAAGAAAACACGGGCACTCTGTGCATTTTCCCAGCCCTGAGCTGCAGGCACATGGCCATGCAGATCCAGGAGGCCATGAGGCAAGCAGGGCACAAGGGGAGATGGTCAGGCACTCGGTGCCACCTTCTGGGTTCTGGCTGCAGGGTGCTGACAACCAGCGGGTGACACCAACCTGGGGCTCCCACGAAGGTTTGGAGATTTGTTTGAAGGACAGATTTGGGGCCCTCCCTCGATCAGCACAAGCCTCCCTGGTCCAGCTCAGAAACAAAAGGATGCTACTTCTGCAAGCGATAATGAGAGGTTTATTCTTTTCAACAGCCTGGGGGGAGGGCGGAGAAGAGCAGAAGGCTCCTTCCCCTCTCACCCCTGCAGCAGGCATTACCCACACACACACATGCAGCCAGGGATGGGCACAGGGGCCGGGCTCGGGCACCAGCCAGTGGGGCCTGGAGGAGATGCACTTGAAAGCCACAAAAAAATGACAGGGCAGGAGGGAGGTCACTGTGGTAGCAGCAGAGATAAAAACCATAGGGAGGGAGTCGCAGGGCATGGGGCTAAGCTGAGCAAGGTATGTCCCAGAAGGGGAGCATGGCCTCTCACCAGGGGTGGGCACCTGGGATCCCTTTCCCACCAGGAAGGACCTAGAGGAGAAGACAGCCTGGCCCAGACCGCAGCCTCCTCTCTCAGACACGCCAACAAACACAAGCAGAGACGGAAGAACACGTAAGGCTGCAAAACACCATGCGTACCCCACCCTGGGGCAGCCCTTGCACGCACCCCACCCCCCCCCCCCCCCAGCAGGCAGACCTGCCAGTGCCACCAGCGGTGACAAGTGCCTGGGAGAGCGGCTCTGTGCCCAGCTCCCTGGGGGAAGGACAGCCTGCCTAGCCCACCAGCTTGTTCCACGGGATGGTGCTGAAGAAAGTGTGGGACTTCAGCTTTGCCAAGCCACCTCCTCCAGAGCCCAAGCGCCGCTTTGGGTTGTACTGTAGGAGCTGCAGAGAAAGGGGATGAGACAGCAGGATGGAGAGGTGGGGACACTGTAAAAGCTACCCAGGTTGGACCCTCTAGCCCCATCCTCCCTCCCATCCACCCAAGCCCCTCACCTCAGTGAGCAGCGACGTAGCGGCCAGGCTGAGCCCCTCTGGCAGATGCAACTGGGTGTGAGGCTGAATCCCTGAAGGGTGGTTTTGGGACAATGGCTGCAGGAGGCAGAGGGTGATGGTGAGCGGAGGCGCTGAGGAGGGTAGGAGCACCCTGCTGAGCCTCCATCGCCACACAACCCCAGCTCTACACAGCAGGATCTAAAACCGGGTGTCTGAACACCCAGAAACCATGCGCAGGCGCTAGGAATCGCACGCCTGAAGTAACCCGGCACAGTGCTGAGGTGCCAGCAGGGCAAGGCACCCTCCCAGCCCCGCATGGCAGGGAGCTCTTGTGCTACGTACGGCGTCACCTCCTCCTCCCCACCTTCCACAGCTCCTCTGCCTCTTACCACTCCTGTCAGCAACTCGTACAAGAGAGCGCCAAAGCTCCAGCAGTCAGCTGCTTCGGTGGGCTCCGTGATCCCCCCCACTTCTGCAGAGAGAGCCAGAGAGGCGTTACAGCTGGAGGCAGGAGCACCAGTGGCTGGGCCACGCCAGGCACATCTCGCTGCCTGCAGAAGCCCCTTCTCCCCCGGTTGGCAGCACTGGGCTAAGGGCAGGAGAAGGCAGGGGACGCGTCCCTTACCTGGGGCACTGTACAGCTCTTCCCGTGCCTGGCTGCAGCACTGGGGCTCCACCTCTGTCCACTGGCCAAAGAAGGTGAGACGGACGTGACCTGCAGAGCAGCACCAGAGCCAAAAGCAGGGAGGTTAGGACAAAGCTAAGGAACTTTGGTCAGAGCACAAAGCCAAGCCATGTCCCTGCAACTGGGAACAGCCAGGGCACTGGGTCCCTGCTGTGCCGCGAGCGCAGACACTGTGCATCCCCTGGCACTGCGCACCCCCCGGCATCCCATGCAGCTGGTAAGACTGGTTAGGTGGGCTCCAATCTCGCAGACCCCAGGGCAGGCTGTAGTGAGGAAAGAAGCAGTGCCAAAGAGCGAAGGTTAGCTTTCCCCTTCCAAAGCTCTCCGCATTCCTCTTTTCCTAAGCAATTTCCAGTTCGCCCCAAATGAGCAGGGACATGCGCTCAGCTTGCACTGACAGTGGTACCCATGGCCTGGAGGGACGGGCAACCTCCAGAATACCCCAGCAAGCAGTAATTACGAGCAGGGAAACGCTGCAATCCCACTAACCTCAGGCACAGTTCAGCCGGTCTCAGCTCCCCCATGCTGGGATTCCCCAGGCAGCCAGCCCTGACATGGGAGCAGGAGCAATGCATTCCTGTGGCTGCAGAGCCATCTCTTGTAATTACCACTTGGAAGTCTCAACTGAGGCTGCACTTCCAAACAGCCAAACCTCCCCAGACTCCCACCCTCCCCCAAAACAAACCCAAGAAATTCCGTGTCCCTGGAAATGGGGCAAACAGCAGTCTCCCAGCCGAGAGGCCAGTCTCCTTCTCCGCGGGGCAGCGGCCTGGGGCACTACCTACCGGCTGCATCAAGCAGCAGGTTCCTGGGGTTGAGGTCCCGGCACAATACACCCTGTTGGTGAAGTCCCTCTAAGGCCAGGAGGATTTCCGCTGCCCACAGCTGCACCTGCTCCTCCTTCACAGCCCACGCTCTCCGGCCGTGCCCATGGGAAGCCAGAGCCTGGCACTGTCCTGACAGCGGCTGCTCTCTGAGCTGGCCACGGGTCAGGTTTGCTCCCCGCGAGGGCTCCCGCGCCGCTGGGTCGGGCCCATGGGGCTTGACAGAGCTGGAGGGGGCAACTCCTGCATGAAGCTGCCGCTGACCCGAGGAGGTCAGGAGAGGCCGAGCCCAGGGGACCTCAGACACTTGCTGAGACGGCAGCTCCCCTGCCCCTGGCTGGTCCCCTCTCACAGTCTTTGGTACGGGGCCGGGTGTCTGGGGAAGCCTTCCACCGGCACATGGCCCGGGGTCTTGTTGGGAGGCTGGTCTCTCCGATACGCAGCCCGTGCTGCTCCTTAGAGCGTCCCAGGGATAGATGACCAGGGCCTGGTTGGTAAGGTGGCTGGGGCCTTTGGCTGATGCTGCTGGAACATGGTCCATGATGCCAGACGTAGCCTGGGTGACGCTTAGGTCCTGCCCTCCAGGTGTAGCCCTTGTGCCACCAGCAGGAGCGGGGTGAAGCCGGCAGTGGTTCCCTGAGTCGAAGTCCATGGGGTCAGGGGACTGCTCCCGAGGGGGCAAGGCATCCGTGTTTCCCAATACTCGGTGGGTCGTAGAGCATGGGAGGTCACTGCCCATTCGAGCAGAGAAGACGGAGACTTGGCCGCTGCCCTGGGAGCTTCCCACACCGTCCTCTCTGCCACGGTTCCTCAGGGCTTGAACGGTGTTTGCATCGGCAGAGCCCTGCTGGACACGGTACTTGGAGCGAAGGTGAGACCACAGTGTCTCCCCTGGGAAGTGGAGAGAAGAGCAAGTGATGGTGCAGAAAGCATCCCTGGTTCCCCTGCCGTGGACACTGCCCATTCAGGCACAGGCCAAGGCCCGCAGGCTGGGGACATGACCGAGCATCTCCCCAGCAAAGCTCAGGTCCATGCAGAATATTCCCCAGCCCTATAAGCACACCATGCTCAACGCCACACCTCCCCCGGGACCTGGCACAGCAAAGGCTCATTCCCCCCTCCTTTAGAAGCCCTGATCCCCCTTCTGCACAGTCTCCTTGGTCCCAGCTCTGCCACTTCCATGTCAACGGTCAGCCACATCTTCAAGCATGCCCCTGATCCCACCGCCGTTCACACTTTCTCCTGAAAACCCTTTCCTCTCCACATGACGGTGATGTTAGAGAGCTCCCCCAGCACGGCACAGACCCCATGGGTCAGCAGTGAGCCGGAACAGTGAGCCCTGGAGCCCACAGCACACTGCCAGGGCTTCCCAGTCTCCCCACATTCAGCTGCTGGCTGCTTTCTGCAAATTCATCCTACAGCAATGCATGAGGAGCTGAGGCTGTTCTCCAACACACGTCAGCCTTCATTTGTCATTGCTGGACTCCAGCTGCTGCTCCCTAGACATCCGTGCAACCAGCAAAGAGCAAAGAAGCTCCTTGGGACAAGCCTCCACCTTGTCACACTTCTTCACCAGGATCTGGGACAGGCCCCAAGCTTGCCTCCTTGTTGTACCCAAACCTAAATGTGCTCCCTGCCCTTTATGCTCCGATTCTCCATGTCCTCTCTTCGGTCTGATCTCAGAATCCAGTGTGGCCTCTTCTTTTGTAACCAAAAAATGTTTTATAAAGGTCTTATCAAAAGTTTTGTTCTACAACATCCAGGTGAACTACCTCACTTGGTTCTCCTCCATCATTTTCCTGTCATGGACAAACAATTCAAGTAAAACGAAGAGGTTTTTCTTTTCAAGACACTGGACCACATCAGCCTCAAGGCATGGCCACTCCTTCCCACAGGACTCAGTGGTCCCTAGGCGAGTTTCCACATAACACCCCTACACACACAACCTCTTTCTCCTTGTAGGTCTCCACAGGCCCATTTCTAGGTTACTTCCCCAGCTGGCTCTTACCAAACCTCCAGAATCCCCAATACAGCTGAGCAGTTCCTTCCACAAAGTCTTTAAGCCCTGATACCCATCACCCTTCTATGAAAAAGACAGCTTGTGCTGTCACTATAAAAAACAGTCCCAAACCAGCAGAAGAAACATATTTGAGACTTTAAAGAAAGGGAGGCTGGGGATAAGAGTGGGGTGCTCCACAGATGGGAGGCAACGCTGTCCCTACTCACCCTGCACGTGCTCCAGGTGGAGGAAGATGGAGTCCTCACTCACGTAGTAGCACAGCAGCTTGACCATGAAGGGGACCCCATGAGGGATGATGGTCTGTCGCTCACGGGTCTCAACATGGGATTTGGGGAGGCTCTGAGGAGGTACAGGTAGATGGACATTACAGCACAGTAGAGGCTTGGATTCCCTGCAACCTAGCACCTGGCAGGGCAGGAGGCCAGACAGAAAGGCAGTGTGCCATCTGCTAAGCCCCACGGCTGTTCCCCTGTGTCACCTGCAATGGAGCTCCCTGTCAGCCCCCAGCTGTGACAAGGCAGAGCGGTCCCCACCTGCACTGCGGGACCCAGAGGACGCTGCTCGTCCAGAGCAGTGGCCTTCCCCCACAACTGCCCCTGCTTCCCGCAGATGGGAATCCATCATCCCAGCCCTCTCTCCTCTCCCCTCTGGAACTGATGCTTCTCCTTGTCATGCCTCCTTGTCCAATTATAGAAGTCCTTTATTTTTAGTTCCAAGGGCACTGGAAAATGCCCTAGGACTTGTACTGACCACACCTAACCCACTATCTGCTTCAGGGGTTGACCCAGATTAACACGGGCGTAAGGCTTGGCTTGCAACTTTACAAGGCAGAGGAACGGCGGACCAAGGAGAACGGCTTCCCTTCCGATCACAGAAGATGGCAGAGGCAGCCAAGAGAAGCTTTATGAACACCGAACTTCCACTAACACTTCTGTGATCTGCTATTTTTCAGTCCTCTCACCTGCCCCAGCCATATGCTTGGACAGGGAGAAACAGGCAGATGAAACTGAAAACACTCACCTTAAGTATAAAGGTCCCACCAGTGGCCGGATCCTGGACGATCTGCACCTGGGAGCAATATATACAGTACCGGTCAGAAGCGGTGACTGCTCCTGCCCCAACACACACCCAACGTACCCAGGAACGACCCAGGGACTCAACTCTGCAACAACAAACCGCCACCCAACTAGAGGAATTTGGTGGTGCACAAACCTCTACTCTTGAAAGACAAAACACAGGTTATTAGCAATGACATAGCCATGGAGCCAGGGAGCAGAGCTAATTAAGACAGAGGTGACTCCCACACCATTTTTGATTCCTTCACAACGAAGGCTTTTCACTGCTCCTTCCTGGCTCTGTGGGGTGCGCTGGGCTGCTCACCCGGGCCTCTGCAGGACAGGGGGACCACATCAGTCCTGACAAACTGAGATGTGAACAGCAGAGGAGAGCAACGTGCCAGGGTGCGTATGGAGATGGTAAGCCATCTTCACTCCAAGATCATGAACTACTAATTAGTTGATACACCAGTATAGTTTATCTTCTGCTGAAGTTTTAGTTATCCATAGGAGCCCACCACCATGGTAGCTAAGCATCAAGCATGATTCCATGCATGGGAAAGAACCAGATGCATCAACCTCCTTGTAAATATTTTGAGACATCTTATAAGCAAAAGGAATGGGGACATTAAGAGATCTCCCAACTAACCCCTAAAGGGTCTTCCATCCTCGCCTGCAAATTTTCCATGGTGGGAATGGTGTGGATGGCAACCCTCACATTCCTTGGTGGGTGCGCTGGGGGACGGCACCCCCATCCCAGCTGCCAGGACCCTCCAGGTCACGCTCCCCTTGGTCCAGCCCCAGCCTCACTCCCCCCACATCCCAGTCCCAGGTCAAGTCATTACCTTATCGATCACTCCCACAACCTTACACCGTCTCAGGTTCTCCACCGCCGAGCTCAGCGTCCTGATCGGCCGGAAGCGCAGGCTGCTGTAACCCTGCAAGGCAGTGAAGGAGAGGATGAGGGACCTACAGATGCTACTGTCCGTGAGAGCGGGTGGAAGAAGTCCCCGTGTTTTCCAGAGCAGGCAGCAATACTGCCGGGCTGGTCAACACCCAGAGACAGCTCTCCAACCACCACAGTTGATTCCTAACATCGGCTGGGACATTTTCTCGGCCAGCTCCTGGATTTCTGAAGATTTCAGGTAAAGCTTGCACCTGCAGCGGAGGCAAAATTACTCCAAAATTTACACCTGGACCTGGACTGCCTCAGCGCTGAGGGGATCTGTACGGAAGGCAGCTGCTGTTCTCCTCTCGTCCTTCTCACCAGGCCCCGACCCTGCCCTGCCTTGCTCACCTCTCCCTTCATTAACCATCTGCTCCCCACCGTGCAGCAGGCAGCCATTGTCTTGGGTTTCCACCCAGATGGGAACAATGACAGGGAAGATGACATTTTTAACATCTGACAAGGTGGTTCCCCCCAGTGGCTTCAGTCTCACTGAAAATGGCCATTTTCACTACGATGCCACAAGCTAAAACGCTCACACGTGGGGGAATGCACCCCACGCAAGCTGTGCCCACCTCAGCTCCTCGCTCCAGGCAGGGCAAAGGGCTGCCAGCCCCCTCGCAGCCCCCGGCATGCCGGGACACTCTGCAGTTGATGCGTCTGCCATTTTCTCTATGCCACCTTACTGTGACATCTGGCAGAGGTGGCTGAGGAGGCTCAGCGGGGCTGCTTTATGCGTCCAACCCACCTCCCCCCAGGTTTCTCAGTGCCACCAATCCACTGCCATCCCACCTGTGCCACCCCACGCCAGCCCCTCACCGTGGCGGTGGGGTTGCCACCCCCCGCAGCCCGCTGGAGGTGGCAGTTGAAGATCTCCTCCGCACGCCTGAGGTACTGTGTGATCTTCCGCTTCACAGCCTCCCGACGCTCCTTGTTGGGGTCAACTGTGGGTGGGGCAGAGGGTGGGCGTGAGGGGCCTGCTGTGCTCCCTGGAAGGATGCCCTGGTCCCCTGGCCATGCTCCCCAAAGGGATGCCCCTGTCCCCTAGCCATGCTCCCTGGAGGCATGCCCCATCCTGACCACATTCCGCAGAGGAATGCCCTAGTCCCCTGGCCAGGCTCCCTGGAGTGATGCCCCAGTCCCCCCGCTGGTTTCCCCTGAGGGATGCCCCAGTGCCCTGGCTGGTTTCCCTGCGTGGATGCCCTGGCCCCAGGCTGTGCTCCTTAGAGGGATGCCCCGGTCTCCTAGCTGTGCTCCCTGGAGGCATGCCCCATCCTGACCGCATTTCCCAGAGCAATGCCCCAGCCCCCTGGCCATGCTCCCCAGGGGGATGCCCCAGTCCCCTCGCTGGCTTCCCCTGAGGGATGCCCTGTTCTCCGGCCGGCCGTGCTCCTTAAAGGGGTGCCCCAGTCCCCTGGCTGTGGTCCCCGGAGTGATGCCCCATCCTGACCACACTCCCCATGAGGATGCCCTGGTCCCCCAGCCGTGCTCCCCAGAGGGATGCCCTGACCCTCTTGCTGGTTTCCCTTGAGGAATGCCCCGGTCCCCTGGTTGTGCTCCCCGGAGGGATGCCCCATCATGACCACGCTCCCCATAAGGATGCCCTGGTCCCCCGGCCGTGCTCCCCGGAGGGATGGCCCCGCCGAGGCGGCCCGGCGCACCCTGCACGCCGCGGAGCAGCACGTCCACGCCGTTCTGGTAGTGGTTGAAGGCCTCCTCGTAGTCCTCGCTGACGTCCCGCTCCAGCGCCAGCCGCAGCTGCCGCGCCGCCTCCACCAGGTAGTCCCGCCGCCCGCCGCCCTCGGGCCCCGCCGGCGAGACGCGGCTCCGCAGCTGCCCCAGGTAGACGCGGGCCTGCGCCAGCGCCCGGGAGCAGGGCTCGGCCTCCGGGCGGATCATGGCCCCGCACCGCCGCCCTGCGCCGCCGGGAGACAGGGAGCGGGGAGGCGCCGGTAAGGCCCCGCCGCCGGCCGCTCACCGGCGCCGCTGACCGGTTCCGGTGACCGGCATCGCCCCGTCGCCCGTCCCGTCCCCCCACTCCCCTCCCCGGGCACCCACCTGGCCGAGCCCCGCCGGCAGCATCCCCCGGCGCCGGCAGATGCGGCGGGGCGGCACCGGGCCCGCGTGCCGCCGCCGCGCGCCCCCGGGGCGGCGGGGCGGCGCTGATTGGCTGCGGATGAGGTCATCACACACCCCACCCACCCCCACCCCCCGCCGCCCCGCGGCACCGGGGACGCACCGGAGGGTCCCGGACGGGGCCGGGAGGGTCGGGTCCCGCCCGGGGTCGGGGATCCCGGGGCCGGGGGGGGGGCGGTGTCTGGTCTCCGCCGGGGTCGGGGGTCCCGGTCCGAGGGGGAATCGGGTCCCGGACGGGGTTGGGGGGGGTCCTGGCCAGGGTCCCCCCGCCGACCCCTCCCTGCCCCAAGGGAGGTTCTTCATCTCTCCGTTAACGTGCAGTGAGCACCACCATCACCCACCCCCCGCTTCTTGCTTTATTATCATCGTTAGTCACCATTAGTTGTCCTTAATTAATAAAGCTCCCGTTCATTAAGGACTGCCCGTGCTACTGTGTTTCCTTCCTCCCGTAACACGTAATTAGCCGTGTTTTAAATAGCCTTTGCCTCTACTTGCGTCTGGAAGGGTGCACCCGGGGAGCCGCTGGGTGACCTGCCTCTTCTGCACGGCCCCCCCGGGGCACTGAGGGCTCCCCTGGTTTGTATCTTGCAAGCCGGTGTCGTTGCCTCCCTTCCCCCGCCACCCCCCCAAACCCTGGGCTCTCGGCTGGCCCTTTTACCACTCGTTTACCAGCCTCCTTTGTTTTTACGAACTGATTTCAAATAGAGAGAGCAGGGGAACGTCAGCACAAATGCATTAAGGCACAGCGTAGCGAAGATCCCGGCTGGTGTTTTAACGAATGCTTTGTACGTGGAAAATATCCGCCTTTGGCTTAGCCTAGAAGCCTGCATTCTTGGCCCCCTGGTATGGCTTTTTCTCGGAAGGCCGGGTCTGCAGGGCCCGCCAGGTTACCCCAGCCACCAGTGCGGGAGATTTGCCGACTCGGGAGCGCTCAGCCAGTCGTGGCTCAGGCCAGCTGGTTTCCTGCGTCTGTGGAACGGTCAGTCGAGGTCCAAATAACTTTCTTTCTGGAGGGTCGGGGGGGGGGGGGACCTGCAAAGGGAGGACAGCTGGCAAAGGGAGGACAGCTGAAATCCCAGCGATGCTCTAGGAAAGACTGCGCTGAGATAGGTTGGGAAGAAGGAGGCACCTGCATTTTTGTCCGCCCCTTGCTAACTGCCAGGCACGTCCCACTGCGACAGCAGATGTTGCCAAAAAGGCGGTTTTACTTTGTCGGGAGCTGGCCCCATCGCAGCCACACCAGCCTGGACAGTCACTGCGTTCAGCCCTAGCCGGAGCCAGTACTTGCTGTGGGGCTGGCCCCAGCCTTTCCCAAGGAGGGACCAGATGGCACCTGAGCTTGGAGCAGAGCAGAGGCCCCAGAGCTAGGCTAGGATGCCCAAGGGGGCACCCATTCATGGCTGCCCCATCACTTCGTACCCTGCACACACCGATGGCGGGGCATCTCCCCCAGCTCAGGTCACCCGGGCAGCTCTTTTGTGCTTCCCAATCTTTGAACAGCAGAACAGGAAAAGTAAATCCCGTGCCGGCATCTCAGCTCAGCAACAAAACACCCTCTTTCTTAACGAAGGCCATTTGTTTAGGAGTGCGAAAGGCTGATGCTGTGCCTCAGAGGGTAGGTCTGGTAGGATGCTCTGTGAGACAAGCCTCTGCCCAAACATAATCCCTGTGCTTAGTTCTTTGATTTCTTCTCAAAACACTTCCAAGTTCCTTTTTCCCACCAATCTCTACCTAACAGAGCCCATTTTTTTCTGCCCAGCCTGTTTAAAGCCCCCAGTCTCTAGGTTTTTTAATTCCAACCAGAGCCCGGAGTCTCCTCCTTCAAGAGAAAAGTCTGAGCAAGCAAGAAATGAAGCGGGGCCCGGGATGAGGACAGGGACTCTGCCAGCAGGACTCCCCTGCCTGACTTCAGCAGATCTGTGTGGGCCTGGAGAGGACAGAGAGCACAGGTAAACTACAAAACCCAGTGTAAGGTGTCTGTAGAGGAGGTTGGATATCAGGGGGATGGTGACAGGGAGATGTGTGATGGGACGTCACTGGCAGGGGAACAAAATTCCAGTTGAGTTCATTGCCCAACACCTCCTGTAGCCCTTTGTCCTGGTTTGAGCGACACAGGACTAATTTCTCTTCCAATGCTTGGGAAAACTGCACTTTTAGAAGACTCCAGTGTCTGAATTTGTGAAAATATTTACTTTATAGACAGCTATTGTATGGGTTTCAAGGTCTCGGTGTTTTCGAGCTCGCCAGGTGCAGGGATGAGGAGGAGCAAGACCCGGGCACTTGACCCCGGGCTGGCCAACAGCATTATTTCATACCATGAACGTTGCATTCAATATAAATTAGAAAGTTTGCTGCACAGTGCTCTCTCTCCTTTGATGGCGGCAGTCCAGAGAACTTGCCCCAAACCCCTGAGCCCTTCTCTTCCCCCCGAAGCCGCAGCGCTGGCAGTGTCCGGCGTTTGCTGTCCCCTGCTGGGAGTGCACAGCTTCCTGCTGATGGAATGGGCTGAGAATAATCCTCCTGTATTTTATATTGGTATCGGGATCAATATTGGTTCTTTACTGTTATTAATGTTAATAATTAAGTCTTATTCTATTAAATCTGTTTACATTTCAACCTTTGGGTTTCCTTGTTTTTCCCGATTCCCCTTCCTGGGGGGGGAGGGCTCATCGTGTGATAGAATAATTGTCTAAATGACAATAAATTGTTGTGGGTTCTTCCAACCATAACACCCTTGTAGAGATAAACCGGCCGTTACTCAAAGTCACATCAGGACGGTATTTAAAGTTGGTTTGGTTTTTTTTGTTTCACACAATTAAAGCTGTGTCCCCTCTGGATGGGAAGGGAGGAGCTGGAAGATGGTGGTTTGGCTTCCTCTTGGGGGCCCACGGCGGAGCTTTGCAGGGCTGAGTCTGGGCGATGCCGGGGTGGCTCAGCCCTGCGCAGACAGGCTGCGGGGCCGGTGAGGCGAAGGGGACACGGGGCAGCGCAGAGGAGAGTGAGCCAAAGGCATTGGCGAGGAGACATGCCCCAGGGACTGGCCTGCGAGGAGGAGGCTTGCAGGGGGAGAAGATGCGTACCAGCCCCGAGGCACAGCGGCCCTTAGCTGTGGGCTTCCAGTTTCCCATGTCAGTGCCGCTTGGAGGACGTTAAATTTGGGGGATTATTTTTAGATTAACCTGCTGAAGAGCTTGTGGCCCTTATTGGGAAGTGCAAACTTCCAAAGCAAAACCAGCACCAACAAGTAAGAGGGAGGGGAGTGAGAGCCGCCCTTTTTTCTCACCGCCTAAAATAGCCGCATGAGAGCTGACAAAAGCTTAAAACAGGCCGAGACTGCAAACACTGCTGGCTGCAGCAAGCCCAGCTTTGTGAGGATGCAAAAATCTTGTAAGTCACAAGCAAGAAGAGGCGAGGACCTCAGCGCATCTTTATTTGCCCCGGAAACACGCGGGAGACGTGCAGGTACAGAGAGAAGCTGCTGGGAGGCAGCGGTCTGCTGGCACCCCAGGGTCTGGGAGGCTGGAGGTTACCAGCGCAGCGTTAACAACAAGGCTTCATCAGCTGCCATCTCTGGGCTCATCTCCTCCCGGCCCTTTCAGGTAATTCCCCCCCAAAATACGTGATGTTTTGTTCTTAGTGCAGCCTGGAGCCCAGCTTATGTTTTGTCTCCCCTAAAACTCCCCTTCTAAACCATCTCGCTGCAGCTCTGGCTCCTAAAGCTTTATTAAACAAACCTTTGCTCTGTAAGGCTGGGAGACACAAGGAGGGAGCGCAGGGACGCTGATAACCCAGCGGCGTGCTGCTCCCGCGGGAGAGCTGCCCGTCTGCGAGGGGTACACAGGCAGGGGAAGGATGGGGGATTTGGGAGCAGCGGGGCTGGGGCATGTTTGCTGCCTGTCCGTGGAGGACCAGCATGGGGTCGTTCTGCTCCCTGCTGGCTTTGGGACTGGGGGTCTGTCCTGGTCCCTTTACAAGGGAACCAGTCCCTTCCCACGGCCCCACTCGGCAGTGCTGGGGGAACATGGGGGTCCGTAGATGTAGCTGCCCCTGTCGGGGTGCTCAGGGGACACATCTGCTGCGGCCAGCGCGGGCTGTCAGGAGCTACTGATGTAAGCCTCCAAAAAAGGCACAACTGGGAGCAACACAGGAGGACAGACAGCGGCTGGTCCCCTTGGGAGGGAGCATGGTTGGTGGCCAGAAGCCTCGAGGCCAGGAGCCCCACTCTTCCCCTCTTGACAGCAGGTCCCCAACCTGACCCTCATGTCACCATTGGGCGTGATGTCCTGCTGGAAGTCCCTGCCACCCTTCGATGAGGAGGGTCCCAGGGGCCCCAGGGTTCTCCCCTCTGGTAGGGACACGCAGGGGCAGGGGAGGGAGCGGGTCCTCCCCCAGGTGTATCATGCCTGCAGCAACCCCAGGAGCTTTGGAGAGTTGCTGGGACTCATCAGGTTCCCCTCACTGGTGAAGCCTCAGTAAACCCCCCCCCCCCAGTGCTGGAGGGAGTCCCAACACCTGGAGATGCCACTCCCAAACCTCCCATGCTGGTGGTGCCACATCCTTGCCGTCCACCCTGACACCCCATGCCAGGGGAGGAGAATAGACGCAGCACCCAGGGGACTCAGGCGATGCAGGGGGAGAAGCGACACAGGGCAGCCGTGCGAGGCAGGCGCCCGGCCCCACGGGCTTTGGGCAGAGCTGCCTGAAAACTCTCCGTGCCCAGCAGCAGCCAAAGAGGTGACACCCGACACCAGGAACCGTTAGGAAAAGCCACTGGGCAGGAGCTTGTTTGATTTTTTTTTTTTAACCCTAATCACCACTCTTGACAAATTTATTTTTTTATTAATTAACATCCTTGGGCTTATGTAACTTCCTTTTTAAAGGTTTAATACTACCACAGTGAAAATTCTACTGTTAAAAACAATATAGAAACCATCACACACATGCCTCGACTGCTGCACACAGTCCTCCTTCAGCCTCAAAGTGTAACCAGCCAGGCTGAAATGGCACACAGGGATGGGGAGAGCCTGCAGGGACCAGGACAGGCCACCGGAGCTAGGGTGCCACGTGGCCCATGCAAACCCCAAGCGGCACGGGAAGGGGAGCAGCGAGTCCCCCTCATCCATGAAGCAGCCAAGGAGGAGCTTCATGGGCTGTTGTTGGGACAGAGCCCACATAGGCTGTGCCCCAGAACACTGCGGATGCCAGAAGTGGAAATGGGGTCCAAAGGGATCCAGACAGGATCCAGCTGCACGGGTACACTCACCCAGTCTACACCATGCTGCATGTGGCAGCATGGAGGTTCACGTCATCTCAACACGCACCACCTGCTTCCCCTGCCAGGGTACCACTGCCACAGGACCTGCCCTGTCCCCGTGTCCTTGTGCCAGCCCCAGGCAGCACCAGCATTAGGGGTCTGAGGGATCCTGCCCCAGCTATGGGCTGCCCTGTCAGACACGGGGAGGAGCTGCCGCCTTGGACCCCAACACCTGCTATGTTGGGCTCCACTCTTGCTCTTTAGCACAGGATAAACCACAGGTCATCTCATTCGATGGTAACTTTAGAGCCTTTGCCCATCTTGCCCTCCAGACTTTTGCTTGAACCTTTCAAGAATAACCCTTGATTTTGTTTTAACCCCGATTTTGTTTTAACCCCATGCCCAGGATGCCCAGCTTGGCCTTAGGGTTTCCAGCAACGTGTGCTGCTCCAGGGCACAGCACAGCAGGGGATACATTTGGCAGCCAGCCCCAGCCCCGCCGCAGCAGGAGTGGGAAAGGGGAGAGGGAGAGCCCCAGGGGCACCACTTAAGGCACACAGAAACAAGGGCTGGGGCTGCCCCACAGACCTGGGCACAGACCAGGCTGAGTGGGGAAAGCAGGAAGCAACAGCACCCACAGCCACCTTGACGAGGACCACCAGCCCCCTACACCCGCAAGGATGTTCCCAGTAAGCGACGGGGCTCCCAGGCCAGCCTGCCCCCATGCTGGGTGATATGAGCTTTGATGGGGTGTTTCTTGGGTGGGAAGGCCCACGGGCAGCCTGCCCCCCGCTGCTCCAACCTTGCATCAGCCCAGCCACAGGGAAGGAAAGCCATGGGACAGTGAGCCAGACATTTGGACTGGGGTGAGAACAGGATGGGGATGGTTAACGGGGGGGGAGGGTACCAGCCCCACGTCACGGTGTGGAGGAGGACAGTTCCCCCAAGGGTCTCCCAGTACCCACCTGAGCTCCAGCACATGGGTAGCCCCCAGCCTGGGGAAGCAGCTTAGTCCTGACCTGCTGGTTGCCCATCTCCAACATCGCACCAAGGGAACCCCTTGGGTCCTGCAGGAGTTGGTGCTGGGGACAAGCCCCGGGCCACCACAGGACTGCCCTCCTCCAGCCTGGGTGCCCATGGGGAAGAGCGCTGCCTGCAGCTGCTGGAAAGCAGAGAGGAGCGCTCGCATTGCCAGCTCCTGTGTCCGACCACCAGTTTTATTGAGCAGGGCAAGGCTGGGACGTGGCTGTGAGTACGCGAGGAGCCCCGGCAACCCCAATTCCCTCCCCTTCTCCACCAGGGGGGCTTCCCAGGCAAGTTCCCTGGCACCCTCCTGGGCTGCCCCATGCCAAGGCTGGGACGGACGCAGCCCTGCAGCCTTGCCTGCCCATTTCCTTCCTCCCCAGCTGCAGGGCGCTGGCAGGACAGAGCAGTTTTGCAGCTGCAACTCTCCGATCCGTCTCTGTCCGCCCCCCCCATCATGCTGTCCCCAGCCAGATCCAGCAGCACGGCCACCAGCTCCGCTCCTCGTTGCCCCCAGGATGCCCTCAAACACCAACACCCTGCTTGAGCTGCTCATCTTCAGCCCCGGGTCTGGTCATGTGTCCTTTCGTCCTGCTGCCAGCAGTGCAGAGGGGGCAAGAGAGTCCTTGGTTCCAGGCTGCGCTCCCGCCAGGGCCAAGCAAGAGTCCAGTCAGCTCTTCCCTGCCGGAGTCCTGCTCCCCACTGCTGCTTGGAGGGACACGGCTCCACACGTCCCCCACACCATGGGGGAAACGCAGCTGGCTCAAACGCAGGCGGCAGGAGCGAGGCCGGGGGCAGAGCGGAGGCTACCTGCGTGGCGTGCCACATCTGCAAAGAGAGCACGGCACGGGGTGAGTGCTGCCAGGATGGGGGGACGGACACCAGGACCTCCAGGATCACCCACTCTGCCCCACGCCCCCAGAGCACCAAACTATGGGGTAGGGACCGCAGGCAGCCTCTTCACGGGGAGGAGTGAGGGCAATGGGGCTGAGCCCCGAGCAGCAAACTTCAGACAAAACAGGGAAATACAACAGGAAAGTGCCAGCCACAGGCACCATGTCCCAAAACCGTCTGCAGGAAGAGTCCAGCCTGTCACAGCAAGCGGTTCGAGAGAGTCAGCTAAATGTAAGGAGGGAAAGGGTTCGAGTAACCCAAACAACGACTAGTCAAGGACTGCAGGAAGGACACAGCCGGCAGCAAGATGAGGCTGAAACTGGAAATTCAGGGATCCAGGAAACCCCAGCGTGGTCTGTGATGGTGACAGAGCTACAAACCATCAAGTCACCCAGCCCATCCATCCCCACCCTGGGTGGGACCGGCCAGCTTTGAGCAGCTGAGCCTGGAGACTACCCGGAGCACCTATTGAGCCTTCAGGAAAAGGCCTGTTTGCCCAGAGCCGCCCACTGTCCCCCCCTTGTCCTGCTTTCTCCTGTGTCTGCCCCGCACAAGCCCCTCACAGCATCAGTAAAGACCTTAAGGCTTAACGAAGCTGCTCTTCCCAAAGAAATAAGACACCACCCATACCTGCCCCTTCTCACTTACAGTTCACAGTCTTTACGTCTCTTCTTCTCTTGTCTTCTTTTACCTCGGCCCTTGGACCTCCTCCTTCGAAAAGGAAAGTACCACAAGACAGGCTGATGTGTGGGAGATGAGACCCCCCAACCCCAGCCGGTAACGCCACCCCTGACATCGCTTACCTTCCCAGCCTCATCAGGTCCTGCCGGGGCCTGCGGGGTGGGAAAAGGACAGTGAAGTGGTTACTTGGGCAATGCCATCTCTTGAGCTGCTGTTGAGGTGGTTTATCAAGATGCCCCAGTGCGCAGCACGAGCTACCTGTTACCATTCATGCTTAAAACAGACCCAATACAACTTGTCTCCATGTTATCAGCTCCTCAGCCGGGACCTGACTGCAGTCGGCAGAGAGAAGGCAGGCACAGGAAAGGGGCAGGGGATAGTCAGCTTTGGTGACTCCCCTGGGGATGTGACATTTTGCCCATGAGGCCAGGAAGCACAGGTTCAGTTTCAGCTGCTCTCAGTGACAGCTTCCATAGCTCAGCTGGTTAAACAAGACGCAACGTCCTGAGTAACACGTGGGATCTGCTGCAAGACACCAGCCACGACATACTTGGCTTAAGCATCCCCGAGAGGGGGCAAGGCCAGGACATCCATCACGCCTATGCTAAACTTCAAAGCAGAGCCATGTAAAGGTGTGGAAGGCGGCTTACGGAGAAGCCGAAAGGTGCTGCAGAAGCAAGAAGTTTACACAGATTCAAAGGCTGTCTGCACAAGTACTCATAAGAGATCCCCTGGGAGTTACCCTAAGTAGGAAAACCACAACAGGCTCAGGAAATTCCCTGCACGGAAAATAGCTGGAAATGGATGGGGGGAAGTAACACATGTGCTTCTTCCCATTCCCTCTTCTGCATCCACTGACAGATCCTCCAGAGACGCTTCCAGAGCTGGACGGGCCTTGGGTCTGCTCCAGCACAGCCGCTCTTACAACTGCAGGGGAATACCGATCTGGGGATCCTCTTCTTCCAGGCAAAGATCACATCTCACAGCTGCCCAGCAGGACCCTCAATCCCCAGTTTTCGCAATACTAAATCACCCTGGGGTCACGATGGAAAGCAAACGCCAGGACCCCCATGCAGACAGTGCCGGAGAGCTCTGTGGCAGGGACCAGCTCTGGGCAGCACCGGAGTCGCTCCCTGCTCCCACAGCACTGCAGCCCCTGGGCAGAGGCCCCGTCCTGCCCAAGCTCTCACCACTTCTGGGACACAGTGAGCACCTTGAGGGGTTAAATGTGTGCCAGGAGTTTGCGGCAGGTTGGTGCTGCGCATCCATCCTGGGCCAGTGCTGCGTATCCCTGATCCATGTCAGGTCAGCGCTGCATGTTTTAAGCTTTCATTTGTTGGCTTGGATGCAAACCCCTGCTCCCCGGTCCTGGATGAGGCAGCCTCCCTTAAATGGGAGCCCAAGACCCAGCCCTTCAGCTTTCTCTTTGAGCCACGGTCATGCTCAGGTATGCCAAGCCAGGGAGCCCCTTCCTGAGCCACCACCTTGGGCACACTGCTGCACACCAAACACCTGCCTCAGAGCCACCAGCCTTGCTCCGTTACCCAGAGGAGCGCACACACCAGGCATGCCAAGGTGTCCACAAGGATAGGGGGCACAGACATCCCTGCTGACAGAGCTGGGGTGCCACAGGTGCCACAGCAGCTCCAGACCTGTGGACAATGCCACGCACCCCCTTGGCTGCAGGGAGCAGGCTGCAGAGATGCGGAGCTGCCTGCAGCTGAGCAAGGGCCATAAGCACCGGCAACCCCCAGCGCGGAGACAGTGGGGGTGTCGCAGCATGGCTGGGGTGCCCCCAGGGCACCCTTGTCCCACAGGCAGAGTGAGCTGGCAGGGTCGCTCTTGCTGAAGGGGCACAGAGGTGGAAAACAAGCCCGGGGGTCCCTACCTGCACTCGCACTGCTTGTGCTCGGTGAACGCCATCTCCACGTAGGGTGCCTCCCCATTTGGCTTTATCTTCAGGAGCTGAAAGAGGAGCAAAGGTTACCTCCCGGCCAGCGGCAGGAGGGGGCTGGAAGGAGTCCCACGGCACTGCCTCGACACCTCAGCCTCTTGGGCAGACGCGTGTCTAACCTGTTCCTCGGGACCTCCGGCAGCGGAGACTCCACCTCCGCACGCAGGCAGTGCCGGCCAGGCCCGGCCGCCCCAGCAGCTTGGGAGGCTCTGCTAGTGCCGCCCTGTGTCTTCAGGGCTGTAATTTAAGCGCCGTGGTCCTGGGATTTCCCAGCCTTAGAGGAGATTGTTCTGTCTCTGTCTTTGTGGAGAGCTTTCACATATTTGACCACTTTGCACATCTCCTGTCTCCGATGGAAATATCCTGCTAGTCATGTTTTCCAGACCATTCCTGTTGCTGCTGCCTCCTCCTGGCCCCCTTTCCCACAGCCCAGAGCCTGGAGTCAGTACCACGGTGCCTCCCCAGCCCATGGGGTGCAGGATTTGCCCTGCCACGTGTCAGTCCACAGCTCAGCCCAGAGCTGGAGTTGGACATCCAGGGGCTTCACAGGGTATGTCCATCATTGGTGTGATCCACGCTAGCCCCCGCAGAAGTGCCTGACATTGTCATCCCACTCATGGCAGCAGGATCCCTGCCTTGGAGGGAGACTTGTGCTTGGGAATTTGCCTCCCGTTCCTGTCAGGCTCTTGCTCCACCTCAGTCAAGTTTTTTTGGAGACTCCCACCCTGCCTTCCAACATGCTTTCAACCCCAGAGGGACCAAAATCACTGGTGATTTATTGCAGGCACTCTCTAGTCTGTCATCCACAGCAAACCACAGCTTTTCCCTGCTCCCTCCAGCAGCGCAGCACAAGGGCTGCAGTGTGAGGACAACGGCTGCCCGGCACACGGGGAAGAGCCATCCAGCAGCTTGTTCGCAGCCCAGGATCTCCCACCCCACTTCCCTCAGCTCCCACACTGGGGACTGGAAATGCAGCCGGTGCAGCCCTTTGAGCCCCCAGCACAAGTTCACTGTCAGCACCACCGACCTCTCCCTGCGATTCGGGGGCAGTACCTGCTTTGCCCCAGCAGGCAGAGTCACAGGCAACCGGGAAACGGGCAACTGGGAAACCTCCAGCCCCACTGAAGGACAGGGAAGGTCTGGAAAGGCAGCTGGCAGTCAACCAGACGGACCACGCAGAGAGGAGAGGGCAGGGAAGCAGGGAGTGAGGCCAGTACCACCAGGGGTGTCACCTGGCCTCAGGGACAAGCCCAAAGAGCAGGCAGAGAGACCCTCCTGATTCGGTGTGCATTTGAGCAGTTGTGAGTAAGCCCCCCTCCCCTGTTATCCATGCTGCTACGATGTCTGGGAGATGAGAAGCTGCAAGTTCACCCTCCCGGCGCTTGGCAAGTAGCCTACCACCTCCCCAGCGCAGCCACAGCCCTGCAGTGGCAGTGCTTACCTGCATGGTGACCGTGCTTGTCTCCACGGGGACGCAGCGGAGACCCTCGTCCCCGCAGCAGCCTCCGCAGCGCTGCAGGGAGACGCAGGAGGGTCTGAAAATGTACTCCACCTCGTTGGGGAACTCGGTAATGACATCCACCAGCTGCTCCAGAGGCCGGCAGAAACTACGATTCCAGATCTCCCGAAAGGTCAGGACTGCAAGAGACCGGGGTAGGGGGGATGTAAGGAGGCACCCCGGAGAGGCTGAACCCAGCGGACCCACTGCCGGGGCAGGTGCACCAGCCGCGGTGGGGTCCTGCTCCCATCACAGGGGCACAGGGGTGCAGAGGACCCCCTGGTGCCCCCAGTAAGCCCATCACCACACTGGTGCGACGGCTCGCACAGCCACCACAGCCACCTCGATGGGCTCTTTCTCCACCTGCCCGCCAGCTCCGTCTCCTCCTTCTCAGGCACCCGCTTCCCCCCCGCACCCCCGTCTCCCCTCGCCCCTCCTCGGCGGGCGCCGAAGCCCAGCCCCGCAGAAAACCGTCCCCTCGGGTTTCCCAGCAGGAGGGCCAGAGGGGAGCCGAAGCGGAGCCTTTCTGCCCGGCACCGGAGAAGCGGCAAGCCCGGGGCAGGGCTGCGCTCCGCTCCCGCCCGCGGCGCTGCCCGGTGCCGCAAGCGTCCGGGGCGGGGGGGACGGGCTGCTCCGAGCCCCGGCACTGCTCCCCGCTCCCCACCGGGCATCGCCGGGGGGATAACGGCCCCGGGGGGTACCGAGCTCCCCCCGGCCCTGCGCGCAGCCCTCCCCGCGCTGCCGCCCCCTCCCAGCCGGGATACCGGCGGCCGCCCGCTGCCAACTCACCGGGCGGCTCCGCGCTGGCGGTCCCCCGCGCCTCCGGGGCCTGCAGGGAGGGAAAGGCGGGCGCTGGCGGGGGCGGCACAGGGGGACCCGCCGCCGCCCCCCGCCCCAACGCCGGGAGGGGCTGCCCCGGCCGCCACCGCCACCGGGGGCAGCGGCATCGGCGGGGCCGGGCTGCCCCCGCTCCGACCCCCCTCCCGCCCCCCGGCTCTCACCGGGGCGGGCGGCGCCCCCAGCGCCCCGGCCACCAGCAGCCGCAGGAAGGCGCCGAGCAGCCGCATCGCCGCTCCCGCCGCCCCGGCACCGACTCAGCGCCGCCGCTACCGGCTCGCCGCCCTCGGCATGCCGCCCCGCCGCCGCCGGGCCACCGGCCCCGCCGTGCCGCCTCCGCCGCCGCCGGGCCATGGGAGCGCGCCCCGCTCCGCCGCCGTATTTCACCGCCGCCGCCCCGCCCCCGCCCGCCCCGGCCCCGCCGCGGGGCGGGAGCAGGTGCCCGGCCCCGGCGGACGCGGGGACGGCCGGTGCCCCCGGGAGCGCCGGGGCCCCCCGCCTCCACCCCCCGCACCGGCAGTCTTTTCCCCGTCGGGCTGCCGCGGGACGTCCAGAAGCCGGCCCGTGGCCGGTGACAGTCCGGGAGGCAGGAGACACCGGGGCTTTGTCGGGGCTTCTCGGCTCGCTGGGGTCCCCCGGGTCCTGTCCATCTCTCCCAGGGTGGGCGTGTGCTGCCCTGTGCCCGCCTGGCCGCCCCATGCCCACTGTGCCCACCCAGCAGCCCTGTTCCCATCCATCCCTCCCGTTCCCCTGCTGTTGCTCTGCCCCGTCCCTCCCGGGCACCCCATGCCTGTCCACTCACCCTGTCCCCACCCAGGCACTCTGTGCCCGTCCACCCACCCCGCTCCTCCTCAAGCCCACCCTGTGCCTTCCCAGACAGTCCCTGCTGGAGCCCTGGCAGGGCGTTTCCAGCCCACTCAGGCCCAGAGACACCATCCCAGGGTCCTATCTGCCATGGGGGGTCCCTCCAGCTTGGGAAGGAAGGGGGCACAACAGTTCCCGGGAGAAGGTCTGAGGCCAAACCCTGCTGCCAAGGGTAGCCCCAGGGGAGGTCTGTGGCCTTTTCTGTTCTATTTTTAAGCCCCAGTGGCCAGGAAAGCTGGAGCTATGGGAGGTGGGAAGGGAAGAGATGCCAGCAGGCAACACGATCCCCCGTGGGCTGCAGGTCCCAGGGAAATAACGGGCTCTGTGTCCCTGACAGGATTCATGTTTGTGTCCTCCTGGGAGAGCAGGGAGGCTGCTCCAGGACTTCCCTGCCCACCTCTGTGTGAGGTCCATTCCTGTGGTGTGAGGACACTGCTGGCTGGTCCCCAGCCCCATAGCGCCTGTCCCCAGCCCTGTGGGGTCTGTCCCCAGGGGATGCGGGATGAGCCAGCTGCCTGTCCCCAGCCCCGCCAGGCCATGCAGGTGGCAGCAGCTCGGCCGTCAGTGGGAGCTGGGCTCTGGCTGGAGCTTCCCAGCATTGGTACCACTGAGCGTGTGAGAAAGCTGCTGGAGCGGGGCCTGGCAAATTAGCAGGGAGATGCTGCAGAGATAAGCACACAGAAATCCCGGCCCTGCCGGGGGGCCGGGTGTGCTGCGGTTCATCACTCAGCGGCACAGCACAGCACGGCAGCTGCCGGGGGCTGCTGTGGCGGCGTTCGATATCTGTTCATGGTCTCGCCCCTGGCTGTGCAGCAAGGAGCAGGTACCATCCCCACTGCGATGGCTGGAGCATGCCTGTGCTCTCCCTCTGCTACCCCACGGACCCTCCTGTGCCAAGGGGACCTTCCCATCTCCCCAGGGTGGGTTTTGAGGTGGAGGGGGTGAAGGGAATGTTTCCGCCCACCAGAGAGCCCGGACCAAGAGGCTGCCCCGAGGAGCAGCTGCTGCCAACTCGCTGGACAGACAGAATCCTGTTATTGCAAAGACCGTGACCACACAGGGCCTCACGCCTGTCCTTGCAGGAAGGTCCCTTGGGGCCACCTCTCAGACACAAGGCCAGCCTCTGGCGCTGGAGCAAAGGGCTCTCCCGCAGAAGCCATGTGGTTGGGGAGACCAGCCCTTAATTGCCGAGTGCAATCCTGTTCCTGGTCTGAAGCTATTTCCTCAGAGGCCTTGGGCAGAGTTTACATTCCTGGGATGCGCATCCCCTTTCTAGGCAGCATGGAGCAGAGACAGGAGCAGAGAAATAATATTTGGACACTGGTAATCTGTGACAAGCAACATCCTCCTGCAAATGGGAGAAACATCCAGCTGGCCGGGGCCATGGCCACTCGCTTTCCCCTCTGCCGCGCTCCTTCCCCGGGGACCGAGCCTACCCTTCCCCAGCTGCAGGACAGGGCTGGAGGTCGATGCTATAAATGCACCGGCGTGTCCCTCGCATCGCCTCCCACCAGGCTCTAGGGAGCAGAGTTACGCACTTTGGGAACAAGGGACAGAGGAGGCTCAAGGGACAGGCCAGGGACATAAGGCAAACAGAGACATTTCCTTAAAGGGCAGATGCCTCCCCTGCCGTGAGCCCCATGCGGCGGCTGAGGGCTGAGAGCATCGCCTCGAATATGCCACCGCCTGCCTGTGCCACCTCCCTGCCCTGCTCCCGGTGCTGGGGAAGGAGATAGCGGGGGAATGATGGCACATCCCTGTTGCGGGTGAGCCCTGGCAGTCCGGCGGAGACAGGCAGCCCCAAGACCCAGTTGCAAACAGGCCACAGTGCAGCCCTGCCGGGGAACGGGCTCACCTCCATCCCTCCTACGCCTTCTGGGTGAGGGGCAAGAGCACGGGCCCCGGCTGCCTGCGAGCACTGAAGAAGGCCAGCGCAGGCAGCCGCTCTCCCCCACGAAACCTCACCCTGCTCACTGCTGGCGAGTGCCCTCCAAGTGCCCTTTTCCATAAAACAGCCCCATTTGAGCATGAAAATCCCCTCACAGGCGTCTTCTCCCTGGCAAAATCCCACCTTCAGCATCTCAGATGAAAAGAGCCCAACAAAACTCATCCCTGTGTGGCTCTTAAGCCAACTGTACCCAGGACTTCCTTTGTCACTTGCTGAGCCCTTGGAGAACACCCCTGAAATCCTCAGGGCGTTATTTTTGTGCTGCTGCTATTTAGGACACCAGAGCCAGTCTGATCAGGGCTGGAGGCTTCCGCCAGGGGAAGTGCCAATTCCCCCGTGCTCCAGCGCCCGGCACTGCCACCCCCTCAGGCTGCTGCTGCCACCTCTCCTGGCGGGCAAGAGTCCCCACAGCAGCTCCCTATGTCCCCCGCTGTGACGGGACTCCCAAGGTCAAAGCAGCACAAAGATGGAAGGTGCCGGACTCCTCGCGCCCGCCTTTCATCCCAGCGTGCCCATGTTTCACCCTCGGTGTTCCATTCGATTGCTTTTCCCAGCGCTGCGATCCGGCTCTTAGACTCTCCTAAGCTCTCCTATCAGTGAGAGCAGACGACTTGGTTCATAGAGAATGCTGAAATAAACCAGCTCAGTCTCCTGCAGGTTGTGCCTCCACAGCGAGGACGGAAGGCAAAAGGCAGAGGGCTGGAGACTGGCTGTTTGGAGCTGTGTGTACCTACATGTCAGAGTGGCAACGGGGATGGGCAGGATCCCCATGGATCGGGAGACTGGCATCAGGGATGAGCATGGTCTGGTAGGGGCTTCCCGGGCACCAGCCCCACTGCATGGGGAAATCCAGGCCTCTCTGCCAGGAGATTGCTGCTTTCTCCCAGGAAAAAACAGGGCTCTCCAGTGCCTTTGCAGGCACATAGGGCTGCACCCTTGGATGATAAGCATTGTTCCTCAAGGAAACAACCTGCAAACAACCTGCCCGGGAACCTGGGCCCTGAAGGACTCCCCAGAGCCACGCCATGGTGGCTCTGACTCTGAGAGATGCCGGCGGTGGCATATCCCTGGCTCCTGGTGGCTGGTTGCTGTGGCGTCAGTGCCTCCTCCCAGCCCAGGTGCGCAGGGGGATGTGTTTGCCGAGGGGGAGCCTGACAATAGGGGGAAATGGGCCGTGCCGTGCACCCCGATGGCGGTGGCTCATGGCCCCAGCCGCTGCTGCCCGCGGCAGGCGGAAGCGTCCGGCCTTAGTCAGCCCCGGCCGCACGTGGCAGGAACTCTGCTGTTTGTTTTGGTTCCTCGGGACAGGGGGAATTTGGCCTCCCTGGGGACCCGCGACCGAAACTGCAGGCACCTGACAGCCCAGCCCCGCGCCTGGGGACAGCAGGGTCTGGCCCTCCTGGTCACAAGCACCAGGACCGGCCCATATCAGACAGGAGTTTTGGAGAGACATGGGATGGGCACCAGGGCTGCTCAAGGCAGGAGACCTGAGCGAGGGGAAGCCACGGCAAGTCTGGCTGCTGCTCCCAGGCACAGTTTAAATCCCTCACAGGGACAGGGATGACACCACCAAGGAGTGGGTCCCTGATATCCCCAGACCCAAGCCCTGGGAAGCCGTGTCCCTCAGCCAGCCAGTGCTTGAGGAACAGGGTGGTGGCTGGCAGACCCAGTGCCACTCAGCTTAACACTTGGTCCTTCAGCACAGGTCTAGTTTAGAGCTGAGGCTGAGCTTGGGGCAGGGGACAGAGTCGCCTTCCCACCAGGGCAAAGCTGCGGGCAGGCAGCAAAGCAATGCCAGCAGCGGATGGGAGGGTTAATGATGACCAGCCATCTCCCAGACCAGCCATCAATCAGCTGTGCCCGGCAGGGAGGTGATGGAGAGCACGTGTTGCCAGGCTCGGCGCTTGGTGGCCAGCCTGGCTGCCCCGCGTGGCAGGGACCGGCCGGATCACGGGTGTTTGCAGGAGAGCACAGCCCCGGCACAGGACGAGGCACCGGCGAGCCGAACCACAGCCCCAAGCATACGTGGGTGCCTACAGGTAAGTGTTGCGTCAGCAGCCTCTGCAGCTACTGCGCCAAAACAACAGCCCCTCGCACACGAGGTGCCGACAGTCTGGAGCAGGAAGCGGAGAAGCAGCACCCAGGGCACGGCTCACCCCGCTCTGCCCGTGCTCCTCTCCTGAAGCCCTGGGTGGGAGTGGATCCCCCAAGCCCCAGAAAGCCTGCGGGAATTTCCCCTCCGGCAGCTGCAGAGCACTGCACTTGGGAAAGCCCAAACAGGCTGCGCCCAGGACAGACTGATGCAGCAGCCTGTGCATGACCCTCCAACCACCGGCAGAGACGAAACACCCCAGGCCCCCGCGGGGCAGGAGGACGGGGTATATGGCAGCCCCAGGAGGGACAGAACTCTCCCAGCAGGAGCAGAGCAGCCCCTTTCCCCAGGAAAGAGATGGAGGTTACTTTTCCACTGAAGAACCAAGCATATCCTGCACATCTATCGTGATTCATCTCCCTCGGGAAAAGGGCAGCGAGCACTGAAGAGAGGGGAGAGGCGCGCGGGCGTGAATCGCCTGCTGCTCTGCTGCTGCCCCTCGCCTCCCAGCACTCCCAGCCCGGCCAGCCGGTGGGCAGGGGCTGCCAGGCGCGTTTCTCCCCTGCCAAAATCAAACCTGATCCACGCCCAGCCCAGAGCTTCTGGCCGCTTATCATGTGGATGCAGTTCTCCTGCTTTGAGCTGTCATAATATTGACACAAAGCAAAATAATAGTGACGGCGAGACTCTGCCTGGCTCTGGAAGGCAAACAGGCGAGGAGACAGGGAGCAACAGGCTCCGCTATTGTGCGGGACGGGGCAGCAGCCTGGGCTGCTTCCAAGCCCTGCTCCCCGCCATCACGCCTGCTGATAAGAGGGGGGAGATGCAGACGGAGCAGGGATGCAGGCTCCGTGGCACGCTCTCCCCATCAAGGAGCGAACGTGTGCATCGTCAGGGCTTCATCCCGGAGGCTTTCCCAGAACGTGGGCGGAGGAGTGGCTCATCTCTCCCTTTCCCTGAAACCTGGCAGCCGCTGAATAGCTGCCATCACCCGCAGCAGACAATGAGCAAAGCGAGCCCGGGGCCAGCTGCAGCGCCGGGAGCGCGTGAGCGGAGGAACTGCGGGGAGCTGGCCGGTGACCAGGAAGCAGCCCAGACTGCTGGTGTCACGGACCCCTCAGTGACCACAAAGCGGCCGGGATGCGCTTTGTCTCACCCCGAGGGCCTGGCTTCCTGCAGCCGCTCCAGGTTTGCTCGGGGGCTTCTCCGAAGCCAGCCTGGAGGGACAGGCCCCCGGCATCACCTCCTCCCCGGCCCGACCAGCCTGCCACGTGCCCTCTGAGCAGGGGACAGAGCCACGGCCAACACCTGTGCAGTGCCACCCAGATTCCTGAGACACTTGTGCCTTTGGTGGCACCGAGCAAAGCCAACGCCTTTTCCGGGTACAGAGGCCTGGTGCTCCGTTAGCGATGCTGGGGCCAGCACCTCCCGCCCAGCCCCACGCCGTGCTCCCTCATCCCTCGCCGGGGCTTGTTTTCCTACATGACAAGCAGCGACTTCACACACTTCCCTCGCCTCTTCCTGACCAGCCTGGCCTTTGAACCGGCTGCCTCCAGCTGCCTGCAGCCCGAGAGGAGACCTGGGGAACTGCCGCAAGTGAACGAGCCGACGAGTGAGGCTCCACATCCAGGGGAGGCGTTTGGACGCCGGCTTCCCATGCCTCTCCCGGGGGTCGGGAAGGGCGAGGGCCAGCCCAGCCTGGGCTGCTTCCACAACGAGCCCTAGAAAAACTGTCCCACTTTCCGGCCTCGGTCTCTATTTTTAAGGCTCCGAAAAGGAAGGGGGCGCAAATGGCAAACTTGCTGGCAGCAGAGACGGTCCCTGGGCCGGATTCAGAACCGCCTACTCGTTTCCCGTAGGGATCATGGGCTCCATTGGTACCACAAGGGTCTGGCTATGGGCTCGGCCTGCCTGCGGGTGCTGCGCTGACGTGAGGATGAGCCAGCAGCCGTTTTCCAGACAGAGACAGGCGCACGTACGCACGGGCTGCCGAGCAAGGAGCTGCATCAAATCCTTCGCTAACCTGAGGCGCTGAATCCGTCCTGTCGCTCCCCACAGCAAGCCCTGCCTGTTTCTCCTTGTCCGCTCAGGCGGTTACAGCAGCCATGCTTTCTTGAGGATGACCAGTTTAGGGGACAGTTGTTACCAGGGTCACCAGCGAAGACCAGCACAACGCGTACCTGCAGCGTCAGCTGTGAATTTCAAGCATGCTAAAACTGCCTATGACTCAGGCAACGCGTGCGGGCGCCTCCAGACCCACCGAGCTGAGCTTCCCAGCTGTTCACGTACCTGCTTTTGATCATCAGCTGTTTGTTTGGGTTTTTTGTCTTCTTTCCCTGGAAGCTCGAGTTTTAAACGTGCATTCAGCACTCGGTTCAGCCCACCATTTCCATCCCTTTCACTTACTAAGTGACCTGCTTTCTCCCCCGTAGCTTGCAGAAAACATTGGTTGGCGCTCCCTCAGACCTTCACTCCTGCCTCCACGTTTGTGGCTGTAAGAGTTTTGGGCTCAAGTCGCCTCCTCTGGCCTTTGCGCATGGACTTTCCAAAGACCAATCAACTCACAGTGAAGATACCTTTGGTGCATCTTTCTCCTTAGACTGTGTTCCCCCCACTCCTATGCACTATGCCATCCTTAACTCAGTCACTCATGCTCAGCGAGTAGCTTAGGCACCCAGCAATGACCCTACGCTGCTTCTTCCCATTGTCACCTATCCAGTCTTCACGGTCTGTGCTGTGCTGACAGCCTGCCCTGTTGCTCCTGCTGGGCTGTGGCTCTGCTGGCTCTCGCCTACTGGCTCCTTCCCTTCGCCTGCGCTGAGTGTGAGCAGCTCCCTTCGCTTACCCGGGTGTTGCAGACGAGTCCAATTACTGGAGTTCAGCAAACTCTGATTCCCCTCCCTGGCATTTCATCCGGCCCACTTATCCGCCAAGAGTTTCTAATCCAAACAGCCTCCCAGCACACGATGTTCCAGTGCTCCAAGGCTCTACCCAGCCTCTGTCTTGCCTTCTCCTCCCTCACACGAGCACTTGGGGGATGACACTCAGCCCCTGGGGATGCAGAATTCACTGGGCTGAGGGGAAGCAGTGTTTCCAGCAGCCATCCCTGATGGGATACAGAGCAGGGCACCATCCTGGGCAGGCTGGCAGCTCTCCGAGATGAGCCGGATTTCAGCTCCTCTGCAGGCCCAGAAAACGTGCTGCCTTGCTCGGCCGGCCAGCTCATCTCCTGCTCAGCTCCTTTGCCCGCAGCACCAGCACCGTCTGCAGTCGTGTCAGCCTCCTTCCTTGCTTATGCACCAGCTGGGAAGCCGCAGCGGCCAACTCTGCCCCAGGGGATGCGGATACACCCGGGAAGGGAAGGAGGGTGTGCTGTGCAGGAGGCAACTCCCTGTGGCTGTGGCAGGAGAGAGGGGTCCCACTCCTTAACACCCAGCAGCTGTGGACCACCAGGTGAGTCTCCTTCCAGCTGCCCACAGACACACATACGCACCCCCCACCACACTGCCCCTGCCACAGCAGCCAGTGCAGCCTACAAGGCAGCAAGATTTCAGCCGAGTATACCAGAACACCAACACGCATCTTTCCAGCTGCCTTCCCCACCTGCCCCATGCTCCCTGCGCTACCACTGCTCTTCCCCACTCCCTCCTTTTCAGCCCTCCTGGGCACTCCTTGTCTAACTCACTGGCTCCTGGTGGCAGCTGCTGGCTAATTACAGCCAGATGTCTCGTAGCCACAGTCCCTCCGAGCAGCCAGAGCCCGGCGTTTGCCTTTCAGCTCTCCAGGGAGCTGCAGGTTCTGGCTCAGCTCAGCTCCACGGGGCTAATAGCTCCCAAAATCCCCATTCAGAGGCTTTCATTCATGAAATACAAGGCAGCAGACCAAATTCAGGACTCTGCCCCTCAAGGGACACAGGACTGCTGGCAGTCTTTGACTAGCTGTGGCAGCAGTGCCCAGTGGAAAGTGCTGGAGGGAACCGGGCAGGAACAGCACGAGCAGGGAAAAACCCCTGCAGCCTGGCATGGCGTTGAGAAGAAACTGCCCTGCAATAGTTACTGGGACTGGAGCAGGGAATGTAAACAGCCCAGCGTCCACAAGGAGGTCATAACCTCAGAGTTCAGTTTCCCTTCCTCTTCTCCCTCCTGCCTAATCTCCAAGAGCTGCTCTGTTTACTAGTGACATAAGTAAACAAACAAAGGAAAGCTCCGAAGCAATTATTTTTAATTTTTTTTTTTTTTGGACAATTCACTGGAAGCTCCGGTCCCAGGGTGCTCGTGTGGGAGCTGTCTCTGCACGCCACAGCAGCTGGCACACGGCAATGCATGGGCACGGCCAGCAGCAGAGGCAGCATCCGACGGGCACGGGCAACCCTCCCCTGCTTTGCCTGCAACGCAGCTGTGTGGAGGGGGAAAAGGGGGAACCACTTTACCCTGCACAAACATGGAGCCGGCTGGGCCTTGCTTCAGGGAGCCTCCAATTTATGCAAGATGGAAGAAAACAGACCCCTAAAGCTGAGGAGAAGGGGGAGGGAAGGCAGTGAGGAATAAGGACGTTCTTGGTCAGCGCAGCAGGGCCCAGCACAGCTGAGCCAACAGCAGGGCAAACCTGTTACCCTCTACTGGCTCTCTCCAGGAGCAAAGGATGAGACAAGCTCATTGAGGAGGGAAACTCTGACTTCTGTCCAGGGCAGCAGCACCCCAAGCACAACCAGGCACGTGGCCTTTCCCCAGGCATTTGCAGGACGCAGTGAGTCTCCTTCCCCAGGGTGGTAGGTGTTCTGGCTCGCAGGGGCACTTGGGGAAGCGGCAGGAGAAGAGAAGTGTGGAAGGACTCTCAGCTCAGCCCAGGTGATGGGTAACAAATCACCTGCAATAATCCTCAAGACCCAACGCACCAGCTGTTGGTACCTTGCTGGGGACCCAACAGGCCCTGGATGGCAGCTGGCTGTAGGGTGAGTCCTAAGAGAATCAAACAAGCACAAAAAAGATGCGATGAGCACCCGAGGCCCTTCCCTGCAGGAACCGCTCACTGAAAGCTTCCAGCATAAACGGGTTTGCTGTGATTTCCTAATCTAAAACAACAGGACACAGAGCAGAGCCACAGAGTAAAGCAGCACCGCAATGAGAATTACACAGTGGCTCCTGCCTGCTCCCTGGACACAGAGCTCCAGGAACTAGACACAAAGGAGCTACATTCCTGCCTTATCCAGGGCTGGTTCTGGCTCTGCCAGCAAGAACAATTGGACTGCCAGGAACTGCGCCTTTCCCACCTCATTTGCTTTGGCTCTTTGCGCCTAGAACACCACACGGTCCAAAGTAAATCCCTGCACATGGGCTCTCCCTGCTGCTCGGCACAGACGCGGCTCCCTGCCTCCTGCCCTGCCGTACAGACACTGTGTTCCCCCGCGCAGGCCCTTCCTGACGCCGGCATTCCCCTCCACGACGGCGTCAACGGCGGCGTGCTGACCAGGCGCCTCCCCAGGCGGCGGTAACCTTGCTGCTCCGCCCGCGGCGGACCGAGAGGCCCGGCCGGCACACACCTGCCGAGCTCGGACGGGGAGGGCCGTGACGGGCCCGGCGCCCACCTCCGGGGGCGCCTCCCCAGGGAGGCCGTCCGCACCGCTCGCTCGCTCGCTCGCTCGGCTCCGACACCTTCACACCGCCACCACACCTCGTCCCCCGGCACCGCGACCTGCAGCCAGACCCAACCACCGCCGCCACACCACGACCCTTCCCTCTGGGCCCGGCCCGCCGCCGTCCCACAAGCCCCCGCGCGGCGGGGTCAGGCGTCACGGCCCGTCTCCCTGGTTACGAGAGTTTCCCCCCCTCCAGCCGCAGCCCACTCGCCGACCTCACTTCTCATTGGCTGCGCCGCCGCCTGGGGGTGGGAGCACTTTCTCAGCCTTCGCCAATGGGGAAGCGGCAGGGCGGAAGTGGAAGCGGTGCGTGGGGCAGCGGAGCCCCGCTGGTCCGGTGCTGCCGTCGCCGCCATGCCGGGCGCCGCCGAGCGCGGCTCGGAGCTGTCGGAGCAGATCGAAGCCTTCGTGGCGCGGCTGCGGGGCGGCGGGGAGCGGCCGCGCTCCGAGGACACGGCACGGCAGACGCTGTCGCTGCTGCGGAAGATCATCGGGCATGGGCGATGGAGCCGGGCCGGTGAGGGCCGGGCGGCGGCGGACAGGGCCCGGCGGCGGGGGGAGCGGCGGGGGCGCCTCGGGGCCGTCGTGGGGTGGGTGCGCTCGGAGCAGTGATAACCGAGTCCCTTCCCGCTTCCAGGGGAGCTGATGGATCTGATCCGGACAGAGGGCCGGAGGATGGCGGCGGCCCAGCCGTCCGAGACAACGGTGGGCAACATGGTGCGGCGAGTGCTGAAGGTCATTCGTGAAGAGTACGGCAGGTGAGGCGTCCCTCCCGCCGTCCGTGCCCCTCCCGGAGCCCAGTACGGCCCTCCCGCCCGGGGTGTTCTGCTGCTTCCGTGAGCCCCCTGTAGTTCCCATCACCTCTCCCGCAGAGGGACTCAGGAGTTTAACATCAAAGGAAACAAGCCGTTTTCAGCGTAGCTGATGGCGTTCCCTCTAGTGAAACTCTGCTCAACGAATGTGTCGTGGGGGGTGTGAGAACAGCCTGTGCCCTCACCTCGGGCTCTTCTCTCCTTGCCTTCCCAGGAGGGTCCACTCCACCAGAGCGGTAGCCGTAGTCCCCTCCTCATCTGCGGGCTGCAGCACTCGTACACGACTTCCCGTCAGAGCTTGGGGTGTCTTTCCACCAGAGATAGGTTGGGAAGCTTGATGGCATGGCGTGGTGTGCCTCCTGCCTGGGGTTTTCCTTCCTCTCTGTTCACATCTAGCTGTGCTGCGCCGTGGGGATGGTGCTCGGCCTGGCCGTGTCCCCGCGCTCCCTGCCAAGGCTGAAGGGCTGCTTCTCTCCCCAGGCTTCATGGGCGCAGTGAGGAAAGCGACCAGCAAGAATCCCTGCACAAACTCCTGACTTCTGGAGGACTGAGCGAAGATTTCAGCACCCCTTATCCTCCCCTCAGAGCTAACGTTATCGAAGCTATTAATGAGCTGCTAATAGAACTAGGTACAGATGAGTCTGAACTGCCTCCTGAGCGGACCTTCTCATGGGCTGTGACTGATGCTTCCCCCTCCTCTTAGGTGGAAAGAAAACAGCGAGGGTGTGGGAGGCTTAATCTGAAGGAACTAAGGAACTGAAGTCCTCTTTGGCTTACAGGGAGATGGGTGGAACATTGTGGAGGGAACAGCATGGGGGGGCTTTTGGCCTGTGCTCTTGGTCTTCTGGGAAGTCTTGAGTTGAGTCCTCTAAAGAAGAGTATCAAAAATACGCCAAGGTTGGACTTAATCCCTGTGCACGTATAACCTGACCCTTGTGCACAAAGCACTGCGATACATTTTTCTTGTTCTGCAATCTTGTGACAGATCAGGCACCCGACTCTCCTTCCGAGGCCCAGGTTGCCCTGCCTCGCCTTTCCACGTGGTTCTAGTGCTACTGAACTGTAAAACCATTGGATTTCTGTCCCTAGTTGTGTGGGCATGCTGGTTATGCTGACACGATCCACTCCCCTCGTGGTGGAGTTTTCAATACAGCTATTTCTATGAGTAGCTAGGGAGCACAGGGCATTCAAGGGCCAGTTTCTTGGTGCCTCTCCACCAGTAAAAAGAATGGAGAGAAAAGCTGCTGCTGCTCTACCAGTGCTCACAGTATCACTTTAGTAAAAAATGATCTTGCTGGAGGACAGCTCTAGCAGTACGTGTGTTGCTTTTCCTGGCTGCTTTTCCACTTACGGCTTCCTTCCGTTACAGAGGGCACCACTGATAACATCGCCATGCAGGCGCTGGAGCACATCCACTCCAATGAGGTGATCATGACCATTGGCTACTCACGCACCGTGGAGGCCTTCCTGAAGGAAGCTGCCCGCAAGCGGAAATTCCAGGTCATCGTGGCGGAGTGTGCTCCGTTCTGCCAGGTGAGGCCTGGGCTGGCTGTCTTCTCCAGGTGCTGCGCTGTCTCGCGTGTTTACTGAACTCCTGTCTCTGGAGGCAAGCTCAACGTTACAAAGTTCCTCTGCAGTGGAGAGATTGAAGGCAGCTTGTTATCCTACGCTGTGTCCTTCAGTCAGAGGGCTGTATCTGTGCTCCGTTGCTTTGTATTTTTGCAGTTCAGACAAGAACTGAGTGCTAGTATCTCTACAACTGCAGTGCAGGAGATATGTCCCAGGGCACCAATTGGATTCTGCCTCTTTTTAGGGTCATGAAATGGCTGTCCGACTATCTAAAGAGAACATTGAAACTACGGTCATGAGTGATGCAGCTATTTTTGCTGTCATGTCTCGAGTCAACAAGGTAAGGAGGGCTCCACTGGAGGAGGGAGTTCATGGTGGGTTGGGTGCTTAGGCCTCCCACGCCAGCTGCAGGTCCCAGAAGGGATGGATGCGTTTCTTTGAAGACTCAAAATTGTAATAGTCCCTATTTACAGCTGGGGTGGAGATTTGGTGTGGAACCCCAAGTTAGTATGGTGACTAACTACATGGTGATAGGATTTTCTGCCTTAGTGGCTAACAGGCAGAAAGGTTACAAGCAAGCCAGGAGAGCCTCAAAGGATTAACCTCAGTTTTTAAAGAAGACGGAACAAAAAGCAGCATTTTTCCAAAGGGGAGAAACTCCCTTTGCTTGTAACACAAGATGGATGGTGAAGGGAATTGCCAAGGTGTATCTTTTCGAACAGACCTGTTCTGTACTTTTTATAGAGGTGAAGACTTGGCACCCCAAACTGGGGGGGAAAAAAAAAAAGTGCTCATAACATTATAAAATCTAGCCACACCCCATCTATATATTTTAAATTGCTTTACATTATTCCGATTTTACAGGGACAGTAGAACAACATGGAATGTAGCCCAGTTTCTGCTTGGTGTTCCCTGTGGTAGAACATACATTTGTCCTCTGAAGTTCTGTGTGCTGGCCTCACCATGCTGGAGCCATGCTCTTGTTAGAGAGGAACATCTCGGTGCAGAGCCAGTGCCAGATGAAACACATCAGGCATCCAGCTGCCCTATAGCTCCAGCCTTTGGCTGGCTGGCTGTTCTGACAAAGTTCTCATCCAGCAGGGTCCGAGCCAGGAAGCGTTCCTTCCCTAGTGTGCCATGGAACATGCTATCTAATGCTGATCTGCTTTTTAAGGTCATCATTGGTACAAAGACAATCCTGGCCAACGGCGCCTTGATTGCTGTGAGTGGGACTCACACTCTGGCACTGGCAGCTAAACACCACTCCACTCCGCTCATTGTCTGTGCCCCCATGTTCAAGCTTTCACCACAGGTAAGTACAGCAGCTCTTCAGGACTGCAGCTGCTCTACACAGAGGTGGGGGCCGATTTTATGCTTGTGGAAGCTTAGGGTGGAGAGCACCATCTGTCCCAAGGCAAGGTTGGTAAATGAGCCGTCTGCCCCATCTAGTGCTGTTACTTCAGATAGATCCCCACCCAAATCTGGCACACCTTGGGATCTCCGTGTGCTGAGTAAGCAGTACATTGGGTATAAGGATGTAGACCACTGCCTACTACAGACTGACATCACCGTACTTATTTTTCTTCAACCACAGTGGGTTTCAAGTTATATTGTTGGTGTTGAAAGACCCTGTGTACTGACAGAGGGGGTAGATGACGGAGATGCTCTAAATTGTTTCTTACACTCAGTACTTTTTCAGTATTGTCAGGTGACGTTGCAGACGGAGGAAGTCACTTTTCTGCTGCAGTTCCCTCGGCTTTGCAGAATGGCAGCCAGGTTATAAAAGGCTCTAAAAGCTCTGAGGAAAATCCCTTCCCCCATAGATGTTACAGAGGTTCTAGACACAGGCACTATATAATTATTGTAAACGGATGTAGTATCACCTGGCAAGTTGTCTTCCTCTGCTTTAGTTTCTTCCAGCACCCAGGATCTGTTTTCACTAGGATAATTCTTGACCTTTCTCTACTCTTTCTCGTTCAGTTCCCTAATGAAGAAGACTCATTCCACAAGTTTGTGTCACCACAGGAAGTGCTGCCTTTCACAGAAGGTACTGGTTCTTCTTTACACAGACTGGTCAAGCTGGTTCAGACTATAATTTAAAAAAAAAAAAGTAATAGCTCACATAAACATAAGACTGACCTGTAACCCAAGACAGAAAATCCTTTCCTATTTTCTTAAGCAGAAAACAGTGCTGGGAACCGTCCTATTTTATACGTAACTTTCTATTACAGAAAGTACAGAAAAAGGATTTCCTTTGAGCACTATCGCTTCTGCTCTGAAATAGTGTTGTATTACAGGATTGTGATAATGATGCCAAACAGGTGGCGTTTTCCTGTGGGACAGAGCAGATGCCCCACACCGAGGACAGCTTCCTTTTCTTCCTATAACTCATATTAACTTCTTGAAACTTCGTTATGTGATCCACTTGTTGAAACCTGGGATCTCTGCAATGGGCTTCCCACACAAGCACCATCTTTAGAAAGGCATCAGCTCTCAAGCCCATTTTCAGACAGCAAAGGCTCTTTCAAAGCCCTGTTTCTATGTGACAAAGACTTTTGAAACGAAGATACCGGGTTTTGTGTAGGTTTTTGGTTTTGACCTTCCAAGCTTTTCTTTAAATAACAACTTTGGCAGCATCAGAATTCTTGTATTCTAATTACATACTGGCATATTTTTTTTTTGGCAATTAGAAAATCTACATCTGGGTTCTGAGGTTTTTATCAGTAAAAACTACCAAGAGAGTGCTGCCATTCATTCAAGATTGCTGTATACCTGTAATTCAATGACATCAGTGAGGAAGCTGGGAAGCGTTCAGGATGTTCCAGTACTGACTTCAGGGTGGCATGTGCATAGCCAGTTTCTTCAGGGGCTCAGGAAGATGTGCAGAAGGTTAAATGTACTTTGAGTTGCTTTGTCTAATATTGCTGCTATTCGCTTTACAGGGGAGATCCTGGCAAAGATCAATGTTCACTGCCCAGTGTTTGACTACGTCCCCCCAGAGCTCATTACTCTCTTCATTTCTAACATTGGGGGTAACGCACCTTCCTACATCTACCGCCTCATGAGTGAGCTCTACCATCCAGATGACTATGAACTCTAATGCTGTGAAAGCACGTCACTCTTCAGACTCTTCCTGTCTTTCTCTTCAGAAAGATACAACAGCTAAGTAAAGTGTACTTTGTAAAGACGGGTTGCTGTAGGCAATCAGTGGGGAATTTACTCAGCAATGTCTTTCCTACCTAAAAGCAACAGAAGGCAGAGCTCTTGTACAGGTATTGATCCCTGTGCTGTGTTAGAAGCCACGTGGAGCTGCTAACCCACTTTGATTTTGAGGCAAGGCAAATGTGGAACCCTTGGGGGCAGATAAGCTGTTACTTCAAAGTATGCTGCAATAAAGGCTGTTTACAGTGATCTTGCTGTTAAGCATGTTTACCAGATATGGTTATTTTTGTTTCTTTAACTAGCAGGAGTTTTACCAGTGTAGTGAGTTGCCTGCACCTATGATACAGTAGCAGCCTTTAAGGTGTGCTTTCACATATGAACGTCATTGGCGATTTTCTTCAAAATGGATGTTTTTGATAGAGATTTTTGACGAGTTGCTGAAATACCAGCCAGCTTTTTTGTACACAATGCTAGAATGGAAATTCCATTCTTGATGAAAGGCAGACCTTCAGAAGTCCTGCCAGCCAGCTTGTTCACCTCTCTGTCAGTAGGCAGAGCTCAAGCTCTTGTTTCACTTATCGTAGTCTGAGGGTCTTTTCTCTCCTGTACTGCTTGAGTGACTCTGGTTATTCTTCTTGGGTGGAGATCTAGTCTTATTCAGAAAGTTCTTGATTTTTGTGAGGGGCAGCATGGAACGTCTTAGAAATCTCAGGCAGATGACTTTTCCTTAGTTCCTTTTATCAATATATGGCAGTACACTACACCACAGTTAAGGCATCAAGTGAAAGTAGTTTCCACTCCTTGTTTCGGTTTTGATTCAGCAGATGTCAATATCTCTCTGATTTAGTTTTAAGTTAGATGTATGTGATTAAACAAAGACATCATCTTTTAGCGTTCTGAAATAAACTCTACTCCTTTACCTTAGACTGAGACACAAAATAGAACTGGAACCTGTAAAAAAAAAGTCTGACTATTGTAAAAAATGCCTTGGGTTATTTAGTTATTTCTGTGTGGGTAAGTTTCTGTACACTGAGAATGAGTGGCTATGCTGGGATTTAGAAATCTCTCACTCAAGAATGCAAACTGCAGGGAGCTGGAGAAAACAGCCGGGTGTGTCATTCATTGCCTAGTTAAATAAAAAGAATGTTTTTTGATCCTAAGTTGGCCTATGTGTACTGTGAAGCTGGTCACTCCTCATTCCAACCACTGCCATGAGCCCAAGGAAAAGGTTTAGTGTTAATTTTATTAATAAATACCTCCCCATTTTCAAAGCATTATAAAATACATTAATTAAAAGTCTCTGCTCTATTATGCAGAATCTTGCTGTGCTTGCAGGGAAAAAGCACTTTAGTAACTGTGAGTGGCTGCAACTTCTTGCCTCCGATAGTCAAGCACTGACGTAAGGCCCAGGCTTACGATGTAATTCCTGAATGTTGAAAACGCTTCTCCAGGGTAAAAGGGTGGGCTGCGCCTGCTACATTCTCCCGGCTGGTCTCTGTTTCTTAGGTCAGTACTTGGAGCAGAACTTCCGTGACTCTAGCTCAGAAACTTGGCTCCACACAGGGTATTGTTATCTAACAACAGGGGGACCTGGATCATACCAACGCTTCCAGTGGTTGTAGCTTTGATTAGGGTCTTTTTTTTCCAAATAGGTGCCATGCTCGTGCCATCTTCCGCAGTCTAGCCAAATTAGGTTTAGGCTGGAGAAAGAAAAATTAAGAAGCACTAAATCATAACTAAGTAAATGAGCTTCAATTCCTCCATGCTCTGCCATAATACAGTCACTCCCAAGATTTTTTTAATATCTAAGTCTCACCTGACTTTCAACAGAATACAATTTCATAACTCAATATAGCACAGAACAGAAAAAGAGAAATAGTGATTTATTTTTTTTTATTTAAATGTTGCTATTTCTTTGCTTTTTTCCTCCATTTTATAGCATCTTAGATTTTAGGGAAGTAGGCATTTAATTAGCATCTTTGCCAGTAGTAGAATATAAGAATTGACATGTTTTCCAAGTTTTACACTTAAAAACTGCAAACACTTTAAATAATGTTTAATTTTTAAGAACTAGTGGACCCCATTCAAATCAATGTGATCATTCAAATGAAATATGGTAAGATCCTTGCTAAAGTGTTTTCAGGACAGAACTTTAATGTTCTATAGTTTTGTTTTATTGCTAACAGCTACGTAAAAACTCAAGTAAGATGCAGCCAGTGGCGATGGTTTCAAACTGGCCCATTCTAGTGCTAACACACACATATACATGACATGCCTCTGATAATCCAGACTATGGATTATCAAAGGCATATCTGTGTCCCCCACAGTACCTGCTTTTCCTGCTGTAGATGGTCTGTGTCTGCAAGAGGCATCATGGAAGGTCTTCCATGAGCACACTGGAAGGGCAGCTGGCAAGATGACAAAGCTTGAATAAGCCTGCAGCTCTCCTCCAAAGTCAAACACTCATTAAACTTAATAGCTCCTGAAAAAAAGATACAAATTCTTGCATGCGCTGCCAAAGAGAATTCAAACCACCCAGCAGACTTCCCTCCACAGCTGTGGTTTTCACAGAAAACAAGGCAGCTCCCAAAGATTAGCTGGGAGGCTGCAAACGCAACCCAAAGGCTGCAGTATGGCAGACTTAGGGCTTAGCTCAATTAACCAACCTGCTGCATAAGGATCAGCTTTCCATGGCCTAAGCTTCCATCTCACCTAAGTCTGATGGATGGTAAGTTTATTAGGTTTTGGCTTTTCAGATGACATTGCTTTTTTTTTTTTTGCTTTTTGTGTATGCATGTGTGTGTGTGTTACAGCTGAAGACACAAACAGTTCACAAATCAAACAGTATTAAACCAAGACAACAGCTAATATCAGTTCCATCGGCTTTATCAGTTCTTTGTGCCTGCCACTGACAGGCATCAGTTCCAAGACCAAAAGCTAGCTCTGCCACTAAGTAATTTCTCACAAGAGAGCACTTAATGGCATCCAGAGGAAATCCAAGCAGAACATTAGGGAGTCATTTCAGAGGTGTTTGCAATCTCTAGCCTTCACAGATGCACAAGACCATTTGCAATCTGCCTTTCAGCCATAGCACTTTTTTAGATATTAAAAAAAATAAATACGTCTTTTCTGCCATTCATAGAATGCAGTGACACCCTGTGAAAAGAGATGCTTTTGGTTCATGTTTACTCCTCCAGCATAATCTTGTTAATACTGAATATGGCACAGGAACTGCCACAAGAGGCTAGAGCTACTGAGTCACCTGTAAAGTCTGCTCATTTCCAGGTGCTGGAAAGCCATAGTCCCTTAAAAGATGTAAATTATTACTGCACTCCTTCCAAAAATACTTGAAAGGTCACAGGCACGCTTAAGCTAGCACTTTTGATACTTACATGAAACAAAAAATGCTTTTTGGGAAGAGTGTCTAAAGTCTTATTTCCTGCTTGCTTTCAAGCAGATTCCAGCAACACCCCTTGCCCCTTCACAGAGCTGCTATTTGAATGGTTTAGAGCTCACACAGATGAGTGCATCTCAGAACTGTGTTCTATCTGTGTTTCATGTGAGGGTTGGAAAGTACAGCCCGTACATGAATAAATCAGAGCAGTGTTGCTTGTCCCTCACAGTGCCGTCCATGAAAAGACCATTATCTCCCTATGAAACACAGTCTGTAATCCTGGAATTCCTGCAAACACATTCTGATACTACTGCCCCAGGGAGGATGTTGTGTAGAGACAGAAAGGTCAAAAATAAAACAAAAAGAAGGAAGAAAAGAAAAGCAGAGTTTCCCTACCATGACAGGCCTGGGAAGCTAACACCTTCAGCAATGTCAGAGGCAGCGTCCCTCGTGCTCCTCCTCCTGTGGTCTGCACTAGCTAAAATTAGTAAGGGAACATCATCTTACTTTCCATTTAATATGAGAAAAAGGAAGAACTGTAACACAAAGGAAATCAAAAATGAGGAAAAGCTAGTGGATTATCTGGTCCGTATCTCTCATTTGAGGCTTAACACACTTGCTCCTCTTGATTCACTTCAGTAAGCTTTCCATTATTATAGTCAACTTTAGAAGCAGACAGCAACTCACCTCAACTTGTTCTTGAATAAGCTCCTGGAAAGAAAAAAGGTAATATCATCAGTTGCTATTTCTCCCTTTCATTGCCCATACCCTGCTCTGTCCACATCTCCGTATAATTTAGTGTACAACTGCCAGAACCAGGAAAAATTATGCTGATGCAGGTACACTGTGAAAGCTAGTACAGTGTGAAAGATCAAGGCACAAGACCTGACCTCTCACAAGTATCTTATCAGAATTTAGACTAATCACTTGGTTTCTCTCTGCATCAGTTTCCTCTCTGTAGAATGGTTATAATGGAATTCTTATAACTTAGAGTGCAATGAATGCGTGTTATCTTTGAGGAGATGCCCTTTCTTCTTTGGGTAACAGTCCATGTGGATTTCATTTCTAATGTCTAAAATGCAATGAATTAATAATCAATCATGAATAGGTGTTACCAGTCCTAAGCAAAATAAAAAGGCCTGCAGATTAGATCCGCCAAAAAGCTCATGAGATCTCGAGGCATCAGCTAAGAATGAGAGTTCATAAGCCACAGACCTGATCCCCTCCTCCGACACTTTTAGTGCTCTTGGCTCCCAAATCACACCAGGGAAGTGCATCTTCCCGAATATAGCAAGGTTGGAAAAAAAAATTTAATCAAATGAATCATCTTCTTTGTTTCTTATTTTTGTATCAGAAGAGATGTATAGCAAGACTGGACTAATTCACAATGGCTCAGCCTAGCGGCTGAATATGGTACTCCAGAAACAATTTTTAAGGAGTCCTCGAAGCAGTTAGGATTGTGGAGAATTGTTTACAATGGAAACTGCAAGTAACCAGTTCAGCAATTCCCTCCTCAAACTGCAAAACACCTGGAACAGCAGCTTTTAGAAAGCTGCACTGCCCATGTATAGATTTCATGAAAACAACTTTAAATCCTAACAAATAATATTTCTGTATCAGCAATATTAATAGTTTTACTCTTCATTCAAGCATTTACTTTTCATTTGAGCATTCATGAGCCCTAAAGTATTGAAACATCTGCACTATATACGATTTTTCTTAGCTTCTTCACTAGTCCAAGTCTGAAACAGCATCTTATCGTTTCTGTTACAGTTCAGGGATTTCACTTGTGGCACTGTTTAGTTACTAAAAGGGATGGCACCCACATTTGCCAAGGGACTTCTCTCCCTCATAACAGATACTCTAATACCCTGGGCCATTAACAAAGAACAAGACTCAGTATCACAATTTCACCCATCTCCACAGCTGACCTCCACAATGCTTTTAGTGACAGGTTGTCTTTTCCGTCGTAATTCATTAGCTTCTCTTTCTATAAAACACAGTGGCACTTTCCTCACTAGAATCAAGGAGCTGTTGGTCTCAGGAAATGATAATTCAAGACCCAAGTCCTCCAAATTTTTGTAGCAGCATCTGAGGAAAAAAACAAAAAAAACACCAAACAACCAGAAATAAGACATCAACCACAGTAGCTATGTCTCCACAGTATACAGAAATACTTCTGTATTCCCCATATATGTTTCCTCCTGCAGTAGTTTCCAATGTCAAAATCCATGCGTCATGAGATTCCAAGTAATTTTACCCCTTCAGCCTATATTCAGACACATTTTTTCACTCCAATCAACTGTGCATATTTCATGTTCCACAACCACAAGATCTAAGAGTTCCTGTATTACGTGGAGAAAAGCTTTATGTGTGATTTATAAATCTTTTCTAAAGATGCACAAGGTGTCTGGTTGAACACACAAACACTCCAAATATTGAAATTACGCAGCATAAAGACTCCTTTAAGTCTAACCTAAAAAACTGTGATTTCAATTGACATGTAATAGCAAATACTTACAATGGAGAAAAATATTGTAAGAAATTTATGCTGGTTTAATGAACTTTATATGTCACTAAGGAAAGAAAGCCCAGGAAAGAACAATCTCTAGTCAATTGGACACATGTCACCCTGTGGATGGAAAAATACACATAAAAACGAGACTTCACAGTCAGATGAGAACTTGTCTTCAAAACGAAAACAACTGTAACAATTTATAGTTTATTTTATTAACTCAGGGAATATTCACTTAAAACAAAGGTGGGAAAGGTCAAATTTTAGAAAAGAGATTCTTTGAACAAAAAAGAAGGTAATCTAAACTTACTAAAATCAGTCATGAGACTAGTACAATTATTATCCTCCATATGGAGATGACTTATGTAATTCTACCCCAAAAAAGAAGACATGCTCAGCAAGAGCAGCGAAAGACAGAAAAAGCCCATTGTGGTGAAATGAAATAATCCAAGCAGCTATTGAAGTCAATCAGGCCTTTTTCTTTTTTAAGGGAGGGAAAGAAAAAACGGAAGTTCAAGAGAGTCAACAGAACAATGCTTAGTAGACAAATAATAGAATCAAAGCTGCAGGTGAACCAGAGGTCCAGCTGAACTATTAAACAGCAGCATAGCTGAAGAGAATGGTCTTTTAGGGAAGTTAATTTATTCCATTACATCAAACTTCATCACAGAATACACTCATACTCTGCCAGCAACAATAACAACACAACACGTAGCACTTTTTAGTGAGGTTAGTAAAGAGATGAACTGCCAATAAATACTGATAAATTAAAGAGCAACACAATAAAAGCACCACTAAGCCAGCACCAGTAAGCTTCCTGAATCAATTATCTTCAGCAATAACTGAAAATCACAAGCGGCATCCCACTGTCCTGAATAATTTAACCAGTGTCCTTAAAAGAAAACCACACCTCTCTGATTTACTTTATCTTTTGTAGTATGTTTGTTATTTAGCTGATGAAGAAAAGTAGCTCACAGAATTTATTTGGTCTTTCAAAAAGCCTTTGATGCTGCCTCCTAAAAGTGGCTAAAAATGAAAATGCAAAAAGTTGTCATGGATAGAGAAGTAACATTTGTCGTGACTTAGAGACTACAGAAAAAAGGCGTGCTAGCAACATTTGGTCAGTGTTCAACATGGCGTGACTCCTGATCTGTATCTTCATAATTGTTTATTCATGATGTGGAAAAGAAGGGGCATGGTCAAGCAGGCAAATTTGTAGAAAACACAAAATTATTTATGGTAGCTGAAACTAAAGATCATGATGAACTCAAACAGAACTTAAAACAAGTAGAAAAATGATGAATGAAATCAGCAGGATGAATGAAAAAGGTATAATGAAAAATGGACACAAAAACTGAATTCACTGCTCATAAGACAAATAAATGCAAATTATCAGGAATAATTTGATCTACTTGTACATTTTGTTGACTTCTACACAAATAGCAAAAATTTAAAGATACCCCACAACTCTGTGTTTCATTGTTGTGACTATTCAATAAACAAGCAGTTCATGCAAGCAGCGGTAGCCAAAAAAGCAGACAAAATATCAGGTGTGGATGTAATAGACAGAAAATATAGGCACAGTGCAAAGCTATTGTACAAATCAACGTGATACCCTCACTTAGTACCTTGTATTCAATTTTGGTCATTCAGCCTCTAAAGTAGATATATCAGAAATAAAGACATTCAAATATGAGTGCAAAAATAATTCGAAGTGGAACGAGAGGCATTACAAATATTCTGATGTTAGCAAGAACATCACTAAGAGGTGGGAACAACAAAGGCATCAAAATATTACTGAACTATGAAGAGCAATGGTTACGTTCTCACATTTTTCCCTAAGGCAGGTAGAACATAATAGTGCTTTACACTTTCCTTTGGAATTTCTGGTATTGGCCATTGTCACACAAAAGAGTTACCAAACAGATACAGCAGTGATACTGTTATGATTGGAATACACCCAAAAGGGGCTTTACACCAAACAAGTGTATCCCTATAATAGGCAACAATCTTAACAAGGAGTGATTTAAAAGCTGTCGAGTTTGCCAAAGGCATCACAAAAAAGAGCAGTTTGAGAATAATAAGGTAGTCCTGTGAATGTTAAGATAGAACATCACCTGAAAATGAAGAACAATGCAGGGAAGAAAAAACACAAATGTGTGTGGCACGTGTCAGATGGGGACTTTGGGGAAAAAAGTTTGATTAGCATCCAGTAGGTCTGCAATAGTCCAACAACAAATCTATATCTAAACTCTTGTAGTAGAAAAGTTAAATAACCTAATAGTAGGTAGGTCACCATTATGAAACATTTGGGAAACAGTATTCACTAGTTACTCTTGGCAGGCACCAACGATTAAGGAATGCATTTTTGAAGGAGTCACAATACAAACTTTACATACCCCATCCTCCCTTCTCAAACACTGCCTGTTAAATCAGTGACTAGATCGACACTATGGGCACCGCACCCCAGTGTGCACTCCCAAGTCCTGAGCCCCGGACAGTAGGATCTATTGGAGACTGCTTTGGCACTCTCCTGGCCCACACATGAAGGTTTACTTTCCCAGTGAAACCAGAGCACACTGCAGAGGCACAGAGATGGCACACTGCAAGGGTTTTGTCTTGAGATGTTGTAACGACATGCCTGAGAAGCATACCTATTTTAGTCAGCACAGATACAGCCGATTGGTCTTGGCTCAGGAAAGAATCAACAGCTTCTTTCCCAAGCTTCATGGTAACCTAGCAATATATAGAGATCTTCCAGGTCAACAGAGCTGTCCCAAAAAGTTTAGAGCTATTGACTATTACTAACCGTAGAAATCTTCTTTGTTCTTCCGTAACTTCTATCTCCAAAGGGGGAGAGATGGAGGAGGACAGTAATTTCTTCTTGCCACATGCTGCAGCTTCCTTCTCATAGGAATCTGTGAATGAGTCGTTTAGAAGTATCCTCTCTTAGAGTATTTACACAGGCATTACCCTTAATGACCCTACGGTTTGGCATGTAATCCTCTGTTTGGATTAAAAAGTGACCACAGAATGCCTTCTCCTGAAACTTGTGGAGGACTGGGAATGTCACAAACCAGACATCTAGTCTCTGGGGAAGGGTTGGTTAATGCCACTTTGTTTTTTTCCCACCAGTTCCAAAAAAGAGTCACCCTAAATAGCAAAAAAACCTACTGATATATTTAGTACAACTCACAGAGAGCAATTTTTCCACAGAAAAGGCTGATATAAATGGCATTAAAATACTATTCATTAAGGATTTCTCCTTTCAGTCTTTACCTTTTTTCAGTACCTGACCAAAAGGAGCAGAGTTCCTGGAACCCTCTCTGCAGGAACTGTGCAGTATTTATTGATGAAAGAGAAGGTCAATGATTTTTAAGTACTTGATGGATGGCTATTGTGCTTTTTAACACTGAATCCAACGGCTAATGAGTTTACAAAGACGACCATTATCCCTTTGCAAACAGTTTCAGAATGTGGAAATTTTAGGCTTTAAGCACAGTATTCAGCTACAAAGGAACCAAATGAACTATGCTCTTTACTCTGCATCCCGTGTTTTATTTTTCACAGCATAACCACATAATCTTATTGATGTTGTTCTATTTCCTCTTCATTGTTTTTCCTATCAGTCTTCCTGCGCTTTCATTATGTCAGGACTATTTTGGTTTGATAGTTCTGTGGGTAGGGAGTATATCTTCTATTTCTGGAAAAGCTGTAACAATTTTCAGCTGCCAATACTATGACTACTACAGATACTGAATACCTGTGCTCTCCTAGGGATCAGGATAAAGATGACAAACGAATACCCTATTGGTTCCATACATCCCAGATTCATCCTTACAATGAGTTACTTAGCAAGCTTTCCCTTTCAGACAGCTCGTTAGTAATTTTCTGTGCACCGATTATCTTTCTTCCTAAGATTATCTGAATCCTCACCTGCAATAAGCTGCTCCAAGCGGATCCGTTCATGAGCTGCATGTTGGTCCACCAAAATCAAGAGGTTTCCATCTAAAAATGTACCACAAGAGATGAGAAACAGGCAACTTTGTACCAGACAACTGCACAGGTTAGAAAGAATGACCACTCTCTAGAGGCCACATTTAGAAGATAACTTATCAGCCAGTTTTACAGAAATAAAGTGAGGAGGCAGCTGTGTTGGCAGAACATAAAGTCACTACAGAACAGAAATTTAGTGATCCAAATTGGCATTTAAATTAAGGTAATTAGACTGAGTCAGAAACTCTTGTCTATTGACATCTTCATCTAACTTCAGAATGAGAGCTGAGGTCACTCACAAATTCTTCTGTTTAATGCAGTCTTTAAAAATGTTACGAAAACTACTGGTTTTGAATGCCTTTTTTGTACAGCTTCAGCAAGCTTCAACAATGAATATGCCCAGACACTGTGAACAGAGTCTGAAAGATGTTAGTAATTTGAGCACAATCTATTTTTATAACACTAATCTGAAGGCAGTGGGAACATTCAACAACATCCAAAATAAAGATAAAGAAGATCCAGGAAATTTCAAGTGAAGACTAACATTTTCCTCTACTCACAGTATCATCCCAAAGCAAGAGGAGAACACAAACAGGACAGTGTTCCCTCTGCAGTCTAAGAGCACTCGACAACCACTTCAACTTCACGTTAATAACCACTCTTACCTGCATTTTTATCCATTTCATTCCTAGTGTTGATTAAACAAGCAATAAATTTATTGTCCACTTGCTGAAGAACCTGTAAGATACTCAGAAAAATCACTACCCAGTGGAAAAATTATTTTTAAAATGAAGGTAAACAAAAGAAGACAACAATCAAAATGGATCAAGCACAACAAATAGCTAGTAGTATGATTAGGTGAGTGGAAACCACATGTTTTCTAATCCCAAAGGTTTAAAGAATTTGGCCAAGCAAAACTGAGACGGTATATAATTATTCTTTATAAATACAGTGGGGGGCCAAATATGGAAAAGGCATCAATTATTTAAGCTAAAAGACAATACTGGCAGAAGGTCAAACGACCATAGATCAGTCATGAAACAGTTTATTCTGGAACTAAGAGAAAGTTTCAAAATATCAAAGAAAATAATTCTGGATCAATTTTTTCGAAGAGAGTCATAAGGGCAAGAGCTCTAATTGTTCTAAGGTGGAGCTGGAAATTTACAGAATGGATTAAATGCTTGTGTAGAAGCCTCCTTGAGTTTGGCATTAAAGCTGTGCTCAGCAACTCTAAGTATATGATGTGCTGATATCACCAAAAGAGAACGTAAACAACCTTTTTTAACGTGCCCCGTGTTTGTGCTAACTTGCGCCGATCACCTGTAGAAGCCAGGAAGCATTTTTTTCCCCTGATTCTCTGATGTGAAATTTGCCTCTGACTTCATTCCACCTTCCCCTCAAGCATCAGAAATCAACCAAAGCTACAGGGAATACTGAGCAGGGATGCACAATGCTTTCAGTATCTTAGTGTTACATTTAAATTAACATATGTGGTGTTAGGGAGGAATTTCTCCCCAAGCCACATAAATAGAGCGCACTCTGAATTCTCCGTCTCCCAACATGTGCATTGTTCACCTCCTAGGTAAAAATGAATAGATAATCCTACTTCTTTGCAAGCATGCAAGACATTAATGATTCTTTTTATTCTTTTCCTGTGGCATGATGCAACACTTTGTGCTTTTGGTCTTTTCTACAGAGATTCTCAAAATTGCTATAGGGTACTGAAGGCAGTATTTGGCTTCTTCAGAGATGCTATGTGGTAATTTCTTCTAGCTTTACCTTCTTAAAAACATATAAAGGAAAACATTATGCAGGTAAAGTTAATCACAGAACCACTCAGTACGTTTTAAAGAACAGTTCTTATTATGAGTGAACAGAAAAATGGTACCTTCCATTTACCAGCTCTCCTTTCCTGTCTTTTTGAAACATAATCTGTTTACTGTAGTAACTCTACTCCCATTGTTCTTGCACACACAACATAAACAAGGGAATCATTTGGATTCTTATCCACCCTGGAGATGAACATTACCATGCCCCACACAGTCAGAACCTGCAATCTCAAAGTCAGCAGCCTGACTCCATGAGAATAACGCTAACTGGGCCTGTAAGCCTTTTGTCATTGGGATGCAAGAGAGGAAGAGAATCCACTCTGGCATTTCTATCCAGGCAAACCAACAAAGCATATAAGTTGAAGCCATATATTTATATTAGCTTTCAAGCTAACATTCAAAACATTTGATAAAGAAGCGCTAAACCAGTTAAAATTGATGCTATGATGCCATTTTTAAGAATCACTTTTCAGGGCAGACATAAATCTTAAAGTGAAATTTCAAGTCTTTCCACAAAATCTGGGATTTGCTTTTGAAACCACTCTGCTGAAGAACTGAATTTCTAAGATCAAGAAAAATGGAATATTTAGGACACAGATTTCAGAGGAATACGAACTAAGCAAATGCCTACAATAAATATAAAAAACTGCCCATTAAAATATCGTTTAGTTAACAGTATTTCTAAGCAGCAGCAACAGGGCTGCTGCTTGATTTGATTTAACCATACAGTCAAGGAATTTTAGAGTCTCTTGCAGATAGCTGACTAACCATGAGATGATACTAAGATCTGGCATAACATACGTGTCTGCTGGTATCACACAGCAACCAAGAATTCTGTTTGTGCTTGTGAAAATTAGGGATATGAACTATTTCCCTGGATACTTCTTTCCTACCAGGCAGAAACATCAGCAAATCTCATCTGCTGTGTGGGAATTTGGGGGTGAAAACTAGTAATAGATCATATTGTACCTGCATTGAATGAACCATGTCTTTGGTGAAACGATAAGGATACAAGATATTGTGAATTTTCACAGCCAGATTGTCAGCCTGACTGCTGGTCACATCAACAGCAATCTGTAAAAATAGAATTGCAGATCAAACAGGTGATAAAGGATATGGCAAAAAAACCCAAACACACACAAAATACCCCCAACAAACCAGCTTTAAGAAAAACTGGAAATAACTCTGTATTTTCACAAACCAAGCTTTCTACACAAGAACAGGACTAGCTAAAGATACCATCCAGCAATGCCTCTGCTTCCATCCCCACACGGTTTCCCATCTGGATATTACCTGCTAGCTTCAATGCATTCAGCTGATTTCAAGTACCTATCAGAAAACCTGAAGTTAATTATCAGCCTACGTGAGCTCTCAATGGATTGCATTACAAAAGATGTATTACCCTGAAATGAGTCAGAGTACACGTCACAGCAACAACTGAACAGAACTGTTCCTTTTCAGAAACTCACCAGCACGTGGTTTGGTACTTCGTCCCTATTGTTTGCAGGTGGAAATGGTTACATACATATGTTTACACACACACAACATGATGATTAAAGATAATACTACCTCGTGACAACAAAGGAAGTTTTTCTAAAAGCTCCAACATTGTTTCCCTCTCACATGCTATAATCCTGCCAGGCTATAAAAACAAGTATAGTAAAATACACTTTTAAGACCCATTGCGTCCCAGAGAAGAAAGCTGAGTTATTTTAACTCTGTCCAAAAAGAGGACAGACACTGTATTACAATTTTGCCATCCTTTTAATTTTAAGATGACTATCCCTGTAGAGGGAAAGACATCTTACAATAATGTTTTGCTTTTGAAATGACATAAGGCAAAAGATTAACCTGATACCTGCTTCTCTCATTTTGAATAAATCCACAAAAATTACTTCTATATAAACAGTCTATAAAAACACATAACTGCCTTGTTCTGTAGTCTAACATATTGCTGAATAACTTACATGCAACGGTTACAATATTTGCAATTTAGGCTCCATGTCAGAAAACAACATAAGGCAAAACTGACTCCTATTTTATGATGAGATGTTAGATAATAACTACCTCCGGACAGGGAACAAAAACAGGATTATCCCATTCTGAAAGCAACGACTGGAGAGACTCCCCTTCAGCATCTAGGAAAGAACACAGAAATAATACAGGGACTACCACCATCCATCAACAGAAGCGGTATTGTGTACTTCGACCTCACATAAGCATTACTATTTTTTTTTCCATCATAAAAAGGAGAGAATGTAAAAATAAATAATAGAACACAAGACTGGGCTTCTTTATTGAATGCTTTAACTAGAAAGGACACTGTGCAGCTTTCTGACTCCTAAACATGCTGCAGCACAATTCAACAGGCCCTGGAAATGGTGGGGGGGACATTGCGGGGGGGGGATGTGTGCAAGGAGGGAAAGAAAGACCTGTTTAGCTACCCACTCCCTCTGGACAAAGCCACATACCAAAAAGATGATTTCATCCCTTCCACCATAAAAAAAAAATTGTGAGGATTGAAGCTATTTTTCACATTCCAAGGTTGGAACGAGTACAAAGAGGGGAGTAGGTAATTATTCTTCAAACTACTGACATAATTCAACAAAGAACTGGGTATTTCATCCTGTAAATAAGTATCCCCTAACCTGCCTTCAACCCTAAAAGATTTTTTTTTCAGTTCTAGATTTGAGATGACTCACACGGTCCCATTGTTAACAGACCTTGAGTAATTCTGGGTTCCTGTTGGGACATCTGGGAGAGTTCTTTGATTTTTTATTTTTTTTTTACCACAGAACACTGTGTCCTGGAAAGCTGGCCCTACCTCTCAGATCCTGGCTTGCTAGAGTCTTCTCTTTTCGAGGTCTAGGAAGGAAGGGTAGCACAATCTCACTTCTAAAGGGATAGCACCTGAACTGAATCCCTAAACACAATATAAATTTACTGCTGCAGATTCAACAGCATGCAAAATTACAAAAATCTATACATACCATTATTATATTATCATAAATGAGCATGTGCTTAGCCCTGTACAAATTACAGTATCCCACAGATTTTGCAATCTAACATTGAGAAATAAGAGCATATATGTAAAAAGATGGTAATTATCAGACACACTTGCATCAGGAAATGTATTATTTTAAAATATTACCATGGCTTCTGCAAGACTGTCCTTCTTAAAAATTGGCTGCTGCTTTAATCACCTAAGAATTATTTCCAGAATTAGTGCAATCAGAAGCATTATCCCCAAAGGAAAGAGAAGGCGTATAGTAAAGTCTGTCAGATACTAAAACACTTTTGACTTCCCTCCGTTGGGACATGGCAAAAACTGTCAGTCTATCACCTCTCCTATCAATACTTAATACAGTTATCAGAAACCTGTAAAATTGAAAACTACAAGTCAGTGAGACCATATGAGGTATCGGAGTAAGCCTAACAACATGTTCCTACCCACCCAGAAATGATTTAATGATATTACAAATCAGCACTGTTATCGAGATTATTAAGAAAAGCAGCTCAGATTTCCAGCACAGCGGTAAACATTTCACCCTTCCTTTGGTACAATTCAGACTTCTATTCTTTGTGGAATAATAATGAATTAATAAAGTTCCTTTCTACTAAGAAATTAAGGGTGTGCATTCAGGAAAAGTGGCAGAGTGATAACGCCAAAGAAAACCAGCTGCGTGCTGATAAGCTCCGTACGAAAAGGCTCTATGAGATCCTAGGCCAGTCCGTGGACTCCTGACTGTTCCTCCATTCCAGTAAGGACCAGTGACGGTCCTACCCTGGGGACCGAGAATCCTTTCAAGAATCCAAACCGTCAGCCTAGCACGGGAGAGTAACTCAGCATCCCACTGTCACAAAACCCAGAGCAGAGAACAAGATGGCCTGACGTCGTTCCTGGTAACCTGTGGCAAGTTGAAGAATGCCACCTAATTCAGACTTTGACAGAACTTTTATAGCTATTATCACTGAAAAATATTATCCCTCAAGTTCACGGAAGCATCTATCATCTATGCGAACAGAAGTCCAGTATTTCATACATAGAATCATAAACAAAGATTCATTTCCTTGCTGCTTGCTGCAGGGAAAATCCTTGGTCAGGACATATATTTTTCATTTTCTTGCCCACAGGCCAATGAGAATTCAGAGCCGGAAGAGGTTTTATTAATATTTTTCTGACAAATAACATCAGAAAAGGTGATGAAGCTAATAACATATCTACTTTATACAGGCAAACCACATACAGTTACTATAATTGAGTATTCATTTTCAGTTGCCTCATTTAGATCATTAAAATATACTGGTGTAATGACATATCAGTCAATAATGTAATGAAAGTAACAAAAAAATGCAAACATAGCTGGCATAACAATGAAGATCAAGTTCAACTGGGATGCTAACCTACTACAAATGCATAGCATTAGATTATTCAAAAAGGCACCCGATGGTGAAATGAAGCTTGATAAATTTTCCTGTAGCAATCACTTTAACCAGTACGAAGATGCCCGAGTCTAACTTAAAAAATCTAGCATTTCTGTTGTGCACATGGCACGTGACTGGAAAAAACAGCAGATGGCCACTGCTGTCATGGAAATGAGGATATGGATTATTCTTACTTCCTTCCACCTGCTACCAACCAGTGTATTTTCCCTAAATTTGTGTATGAGATGCTGTTCTTAATAAATCATGGCATTACAAAATTCTAAGTCAATGCCATGGGGTTACTGACACTAGTCTAAAAAGCAAAATGAAAACATACATAGCCAGTGAAGAAATAATTCCACTCCTGGGTCTTAACAGGAGTCCCAAACGGTGTTCAACATCAAGAGACATAAATGCTGTGTTAGGACACAGTTATGTTTATTCCTATTACTAAAAAGAAAGAATATCCTTTTCTTGAGAAATGCGTGAAAGAACATGTTTGCTGTCCAAACACCTTATGAAGGTTTGAAAGGCCCAACCTTCAGCCTAAGAAAAGCAGAAAAGCTGCAGTAGACATCTCGCCGAAGAATAACGCCATTGACAGAGTTAAGAAAGAGTGGCACCATGGATACGATGGAGAATAATACCAAAGGTAAGGCTAAGAAAGAACAATGCCATTGGAGGTAAAAAGATGCAACACAATACACGTCTTCAAAGACTACAGACTACACATAATCTGAACGCATAAGGGTATGTATGTGAGATATTCTCTTCATAAACATGAATGCACTATCCAAACATTTTGCATAGGTCAGTCGCCACATCTCCGTGCTTTGGCTAGCTACTAAACAGCATTGTAGGCAACCAAAACTGGTAAATGATAGAAATTAGAAGTGTTAGGCAAGGAGTGTACATTTGTGCTTGCAAGTAATTTCACCTAATAAAAACAGAGATGTTCTTCTCCTTGTAACAAACTTACTTCAGCGGAACACAAGCGATATTAAGAATTATTAGCATCTATTACTGTGTTTAAAAGGAAATAGATTAACAGCTAAAACATCTACTGTACCTGTGTTTCTATAACTGGTGATATAGAAGTAACAGACAAAAATGGAACAAACCAGAGGCTATCATGATTGATTAGACAAATATTTCACAGAACTATCCAGAGAGAAGTGCAAACCACTTTTTCAAAACAAATTATACAGCAGAAAATATGGTCTACATGAAGAATGGCTGCATCTCCACTCATAACAACTTGGAGGAACAACTTGGAAAGATATATCTGTGGAGGGGAAAATTATCAAAGACACTATGCTGCTGAGCCAGACCAGGAGGACACAGAACACCAAACCCAACAAGTAGATCAATGAAGACTCATGAACACCACACCGCTGACAAACCAATACAACGTAGTGTCCTGTCACCCCTGGAAAAGCTCCATCATCAAACCACTAACAATGATTTACAACATCTCCTACAAAGTTAAGTGTGAAGGAACAGCCTTCCAAAATCTGTGGAAAGGGGACTACTATATTCTCAATATAGAGTTAGATTTTTGTTCTACAGTTAGAACTCAATGAAGAGTTAGATTTTTGTTCATTTGTCAAGGCTTATTTTAAATTTTATATGCAGTTAGGATAAAGCATTAAAAACAACAACAATTTTCTAGTACACTTACTTTAAAGCGTGTCCCTCACTTTTTATATGACAACAATTATATGTAACTGTGATCACAGTAATTGTCATCATGCCCAGGCAGCCACCTGTTAATTAACAAGGTGTTGGCGTTTCTTTTCACTGCCTTATTAAAAATTGTTTTTTAGTATCTTGAACGTAAGTGTTTTACTGCCTCCATAGTCTGCAATACTTTCCTGTTTTCCATACAGCTATTACATGTAAGCCAGTGTTATTTTTCAGTATAAACTGTCAGGTGCTGACAGCAAGGTATTTTATGCACCTAGCAGAGCACAAGCTGTTTTCTTCATCCCATTTTTACAACAATCACCACCCCTCTTACCATTCTCTGAGACAACATTCACAGCCATTGTTGTTATATCTTGAATGCAGGCAGCTTGAAATCCTTCAGTAGGAGGAGTGCCATAGGTGCTCAGTCCAGTTGCTTTATTGATGTATATTGTCTTACCCGACGAAACATCAAAATCTTGCATCCAGTCAGAACACCACAAATCACTCCTGGGATCACCTGTGCTTGTGTTGTCTACAGAGAATTCCATGTTGCTTGGGAAGGTCATACAGGGAACCTCAGTATCTTTCCAATTTTGTTCTGAGGATTCACCTAAGGTACTTTTATTTTTACAGATGACGTTAGTACCATCTTTTTCAGCAGGTAATGATAAAACAGTGCTTGGAGAGACTGTGTACTCCCCTTCTACACTGCTGAGTGGTGATGGGCTGACAGTACTTTTCATGGACTCTGCTCTCATATTGTCTGATTGAGAGCATGCATCCCCCTTAGAAATGCTGTAATTACTTTCCGTGATTTTTTCCACTGAGGATTTGTATGTTTGACAAGCACTGTACAAAAAGTCATTATTTGAAGATTCAAGATCAAAAGAGTAGTCATCTTTTCTACTTGAATCTGTTTGAAATTGTTCACCAGGTTGTTCTGCTTCTTTGTGGTCACTTTTCATTCTGGAGAGTTTGGATGATAATGATCCTGGAGATCTCTTACAACTTATAATTTTTTTACTAACCTGAGAGTAATCAGACAACGTCAAAGGACTCTGACAAAGGGCTCGTTTGTCCTGTGAATTTTCTCCACTGCAGAGTAAAGTCTCTCTCAAAGAACCAAAAATTTGGCTACTATTATTAGAATCCGTATCTTCCAAAGCTGGAGTTTCAGAAGTGCTCAAGCTACCATGGCTGTCATTTTCATTCTTTGAAAAGTCACAATTAACTTGTGAATTAAAAACTGGGATATCAAATTCACTCCTCTCTGACAATGGTGCTGGTAGCATACACTTGACTCTACCATAATATCTCCTGAACTTTTCTAACGAGCCCAGCTGTGTGGACAAGCTCAGCTTCCTAGAGGGCTGAGATCTTGGCACAGCTATTTGTCTTCTAGTGCTTTTTATAACTTTATTGTGCGGAATACCCGAAGAAGTTGCCAGTGGCAATTCTGTAACATTTGATGTCTCATAATGCCTTTTACTAGTGGCAATAGGCATAGCTATCCCTTCACTCATCTGATTTGACGAAGTTTTATTCTCTAACCACTCATTACCATCAGCCATGCAAGCTTCTCTGGTGTAAGGAGGTGCATAGTCTTTATTTGTATTACTGGAAATATCCTTAGCATTTAAAGATATTTTGTGGCCAAAAATCTCCTTGGCACTGACAGGGACAGGTCTACACTGCACGTTTAATGCAAGATTTGTTTCTGTTTGTTCACATTCATGTGGGGGCTCATTTTGCATAGCACGTGTTATGAGGCCTTTAGAGCACAATTTTAATGGTATTGAACTAACAGCCCCTCTGCCCGCATTATCCATCGCTTCAGATGTTTCCCTGTCTCCTCTTCTTGCATTAGAGTGTTTCATCAATGAACTTCCAGTGACAGTTTCAGGGCCCATTGCTGTTTCAGTAGGGTCTTGTCTCTCAGATGGCAACTGAATAACATCATTATTTAAGATACGGACCGCATTGCTTTTCTGTGCTACTTTGCCTTGCTGGCTTCCCACATCTTTTACGTAATTCTCTGCACAATGCTGCAGGTCACCACAATGATCTATTTTTCTTATTTCTGATCTGTCCCCTCCACTAAAAGAGGAACGAAGATCTTCTGAAGGCTTCAGATGAGTATCAGACGCGTTTTGGGAACCATTGGTGTCTTTTGGCTCCTGCTCTGAGATATTTGATATAATGAAATCAGAAGCTGTGCCATCTTTGCTGGGCAATGGAATCTCCACTTTGTTGTTTCTACATGGATCAGATGGTTCAGCAATCTTCTGATTTGGACCAATTTCAGTTTCCTGTAGGTTTTTATTTGACTCTGTAAGATCTGAAGATTTTTTTCCAGTCACAGATTTCCTTTTGACATCTTTTGATTGCAAGTTACGCATTTCATAGGAATCCACAATTTCATCACATGCTTTCTTAAAACTGTTTTGGATGCTCTTCTCATCAGAGAGCGAGGGCTTCAGAACTGGAGCATTATACAAACAAAAGTCATTATCTTCGTTAAATTCTCTGATGTCCTCACTACATGGTTCAATAAATAAATGTTCTCGTTTCAAAAATATTTTCACTCCTTCCTCTATGCAAGTTAGAAGAACATCCCAGTTCTGGAACTCGATTAGAGTTTTTGCAGGTTCCAGACACACATCATAGTCACTGTACGCGCAGGTCACATTGAGAATAAAGATCCCATACAACTCTGGGCCACAACGATGGCGACCAGGGCTTGAACTAGCCTGTCTGCTTGCAGGGCCACTTTTTGCCTTGCAAATGGCACTTTCTTTTCTTAATAAAAAATCAATTAGTTTATGTAGTCTTGTCTTTAAAACAAGCCTCCTATTCACATACAAGAACTGCATATTCTTATTGTAATGTCCTTCAGTACTGATATAACCATTTAGCTCAAATCCCCCAGACTTATGATTTATTTCTCGTAACTTCTGGGATCTGCCCAGTCCATAAATTTGACAGAACCGAGAGTATACATCTCTTGTCTTAGGGAGCTGAAGCACCATAGAACAAGAGGCATCATTCCTTAAAGAAAGTGACACAGAGGGATGCATCAGTGAAATAGCCTCTACTTTCTGTCTCACCCTCTCAAATTCCAACACAGGATCCATACACTTTCTCCTCACTGGCAACTGATGGAACAGATTACACACAGTGACTGTAGTTCCGCCACTTGGTCTGCTCAATTCAGCTTCGCAGACTTCTAGTGCTTGCCCATTGTGAAATATTTTCACAAATGTGTTTGCTGTCCTGCTGGTCTTAGATGAAACTTCCACTACACTGGCCATGTTGGCTATGCTTGCCACAGCCTCCCCTCTAAAACCATAGAACCTCAGGTTCTCCAAGTCTCCCATTGAGCTGCACTTGCTGGTAAAGTACCGCTTTCCCATTGCATTTAAGTCCTCTCTCCCCATCCCGGAGCCGTTGTCCACCACCTGGATCTTAAAAGCTTCCAAATCCACCCTGATAGCTACACATGTTGCTTTGGCATCGATGCTATTGAGGACAAGCTCCTCCACACACTGCCCCAGTGAGGTGACGGTCACTCCAGAACGCAGCCTGGCTCGCACATCTTCATCCAAACATTTGATCATGTCCAAACCAGATAGGTGAGAAAGTCAAGTAACTGCAGGGAGATCACTCCTCCATGTTGCTTAAAACAACTCCCTGGGTGGAAAGAAAAAAAAAAGAAGAAAATAAATATAAGTTAAAGGCCTGGAAAAAGCCTTTCATTTATTGCATTTGCCCTCATAAATATACTTTTCCTGGCATACATAAGACTTTTTCTGTGATGGCTTTCCTGCTCAGGCTTTGACACCGTTGTTGCCTTCAGGGTAAACACCCGGAATGCGAGTCTATGCTCCTTCCTAAAAAACATCCGCGATTCTCAACCTTAACATACCTAAACCACGACCAAGGCAAAGCTCAAAGGACCCGGCAAGCCAAAGCCTTCCGCTTCCATCGGTCTCAAAAACACAAGAGAGGCAGCGCCGAGCAGCAGGGACGCTCTTCCTCACGCTTTTTACCTCAAAACTCCTCACAAAAAAAAAAAAAAAAAAAAAAAAAAAAAAAAAGAGGCAGAACCTGGCTTCCCGCCACAAATCCGCGCCCCGTCCCCCCCACCCCCGCCCAACAACGACCGCGGCGCGAGACTAACCGTTGGGCGGGCTACCGGCCCTGCACGCGCGGCTCCTCAGGAAGGGAATGGGCGAGCGGCGGCCCGGGCGGGGAGGGCAAGGCGCATGCGCGGAGGCTGCCGGGGACGGGGGGACTACGATTCCCAGCATGCCTGGCGCCCGCAAAGGCGGGCGCCAGGCATGCTGGGAATCGTAGTCCCCCCCGTCCCCGGCAGCCTCCGCGCATGCGCACCACACACCCCCCCATGATAGAGCCACTCCACACGCGAGAAGCTCCAAGCAATTTTATTCTAAAGGGCGACCACCAAAACCAAAAATAAACCTCTGCAACAAAAATACGTCGTTTCTAGGAGTTCTCTAGAGCTGGGTATCGTCCGACCGAAGGAACAAGGTGGGGGAAACGCGTCGAGGGCGGCTCAGGCTGAGGGTTTTGCTTCTTCCCCGGACGACGTCACTTCAAAATCTGGAATTCCTTGTGCTCCAGCGCCGTGATCTCCTTCTCGTTGCTGAAGTCGGCGCGGCTGATGCAGGACTGGGGACTTCCCACCTTCCTCAGCCATTCCTGCAGCTCCCGCACCCTGGCGCTCGGACCCTGAATTTGTCCTTGCACCGTGCCGTGGCTGGTGTTTTGGACCCAACCAACGAGTCCCAGCCTCTTGGCTTCCCTCTGAGAAGACAACGCAGAGCAAAATGAGATTAATCCGAGACGATTTTACAGGTAAAACACAGACCACCCGGAAGTTCCTACAGTAGGAAAGCAGCAGAGGATTCACAGAATCATGGAATGGTCAGGATTGGAAGGCACCTTCAGAGATCATCTAGTCCAATCCCCCTGCCAAAGCAGGTTCACCTAGAGCAGGCTGGACAGGAACGCATCTGGGTGGGTTTTGAGTATCTCCAGAGGAGACTCCACAACCTTTCTGGACAGCCCGTTCCAGTGATCTGTCACCCTCAAAGTAAAGAAGTTTTTCCTCATGTTGAGATGGAACTTCCTGTGTTCCAGCTTGTGTCCGCTGCCCCTTGTCCTGTGCCCCATGGGCACCACTGAGAAGAGTTTGACCCCATCCTCTTGATACCCACCCTTTAGATATTTATAAACATTGATAAGATTTGCCTCTCAGTCTTCTCTTCTCCAGGCTAAACAGACCCAGGTCTCTCAGCCTTTCCTCGTAAGAGAGGTGCTCCAGTCCCTTGACCAACTTTGTAGCCCTCCACTGGACTCCCTCCAGCAGTTCCCTATCCTCCTTGATCTGTGAGGCCCAGAACTAGACACAGTACCCCAGATCCGGCCTCACCAGGGCAGAGTAGAGGGGGAGGATGACCTCCCTTGACCTGCTGGCCATGCTCTTTTTAATGCACCCCAGAAGACCATTAGCCAAGGGCCACAAGGGCACATTGCTGGCTCATAGTCAACTTGTCTGTCTCTGCAGAGCTGCTCTCCAGCAGGTCATCCCCTAACCCATACCGGTGTATGGGGTTGCTCTTCCTCAGGTGCAGGACCCTACACTTCCCCTTGGTGAACTTCATTAAGCTCCTTTCCACCCAACTCTCCAGCCTGCCCAGGCCTCGCCGAATGCCAGCACAGCCTTCTAGTGGGTCAGCCACTCCTCCCAGCTTTGCGCCATCACATTCACCCAACTCCTCGTTATACTCTTTCACATGAAAGACTGGGGCGGAAACGCCCTTTTCCATCGTGCTAACATCACGCAGCACTGAGAGAGTACAGCCCCCACCCAGAAGCAGCCGCAGCCCAGGCCGTGGCTGCCATCCAGCCCTGCCAAGGCCCCCAAAGGAGCCACCGCAGGCCTGGCAGCACTGAGGGAGGGCACCGTGCACCTCGGGAAGAGCCCCGCCAAGTGCCCCGGCCCGCACCTGTGTATACTTGCGGAAGAAAACGCCCTGCACCTTGCCGGACACCTCGTAGTCCACGGAGACCAAGCCCTCGGCCTCCGCCATGGCGACTGCCCGCTGCCGCCTCCTCCTGCCGCAGCCGCGCACCACGCTCCGCATGCGCGGCGCTGCTCGCGACCGGGAGGGGTGTGTGACCTCACTCGCCGCTGTGGCCAATGAAGAGCCAGCACTCCGTGACGGGGCGGGGAGAGGGCGGGTCCCTCATTAACCGCCTCATGAATAAAGCATATCGGCGCGCCCGCCGGTTAGTCGCCTCGAGCCGGCCATAGAGGTGGGGTCCTCCGGAGGGCGGAGTGGAAGGCGAGCGCTGCGGGGAAACCATCGAGAGGCCGCTTGCCGGCGAGAGCGGCGCAGGAAGTGGCATTCGCGTCCTCGTTTCCAGGCAACGGCCCTCAGTTGGCGCGGCGCCCGCGGTGGCGGCAGGGCCGGAGCGGCGGGCAGGGCTTCGCGCTGCCCCGGGACGAGGGCGGAGGGAGGTGTCGGGGCTCCAGGGCGATTGGAGACCGATGAGCCAAACGGAAGACGAAGCAGTTTGCCGAGGAGGCCGGGCAGATCGCCGCCCGCAGCCTCGCAGGTAACGCCGCCTACCCCGCGGGGCCAGCCTGCGGCCTGGGTACCTGACAGACGTCGGGGGATGCGGTAGAACGAGCCACGGGATGGTTGTACTGAGCTTTGCCAGACCTGTGTGCCACACTGGTGAATCGGTGATGCCAAAACTGAAGGGATCAGAGGAGGGCCACGAAGATGATCAGAGGGCGGGAGCACCTCTCCTATGAAGACAGGCTGAGAGAGCTGGGGTTGTTCAGCCTCGAGAAGAGAAGGCTCTGGGGAGACCTTATAGCAGCTTTCCAGTATCTGAAGGGGGCCTACAAGAAAGCCGGGGAGGGACTTTTTACAAGGGCAGGTAGTGATAGGATGAGGGGTAATGGCTTCAAACTGGAAGAGGGTAGATTTAGATTAGATATCAGAAAGAAATTTTTCATTCTGAGTGTGGTGAGACACTGGAACAGGTTGCCCAGGGAGGGTGTGGATGCCCCATCCCTGGAGGTGTTCAAGGCCAGGCTGGATGAGGCTTTGAGCAACCTGCTCTAGTGGGAGGTGTCCCTGCCCATGGCAGGGGGGTTGGAACTAGACGGTCTTTAATGTCCCTTCCAACCCAAACCATTCTATGACACACTATAGGAAACACCCTGGGTGAGTACAACAATTTCTCTGGCAGTACAGCATATTTCTGCTGCTACCATGATAAGACAGGGCTTGAAATAAAAGCATATCTTATTTCTGGCTCCACAAGCGACTGGGGCTGGAAGAGGCAGCATGGGAGCTCCCCTGATGGAAGGAACATAAAGATTTACAGAACCCAGAAAGGTTATGAAACCTTTGCTAATAGTTATTATAGCTGCTCGTTGTAGCCTCCAGGTGTAGACTGTTAGGAGAAAATTTGTCTAGCTTTGGATAAGATGGTCTGTAATGACTTTGCTTCTAACCTCAGGCTGTTTCTCAGGCACTGAATAGCTTTGTTTCCACCGGTGGATTCTGTGGTGGCAGCTACTAAGCTTGTTCCCAGTTCCCAGCTGGAACGCCAGAAGAACAACTTTCAGCATGAACTCACACTTGACAAAGAGGAAAGTTTAAAGGATCTCTATGCCCCAAAGAGCCGAAGCTATTCATATTCTCTTTCTGCAGAAAGGAGTCAACACATCTCCAGGCACGGAGGTGTCTGTCTGGCTGGACTGCAGAGCAAGTATCTCACCAGCCAGACCAAAACTCTGCCAGCTAAATCAGTAGCCAGTCGTAAAGAAGGAGTGGACCGTGCACATCCACTGAAACCAATTTTTCACCACAAGGGTGTGAGTGTTCCAGTGGTCAACGGAGCACAGGACAGAAGTTCCCCACACATGGAAGATGCTCCAAACAGTAGGCCTAACTCAAGGAGCAAAGGGAAGCCTCCAGCAGGGAGGGCTCAGCTAGGTACAGTGCTCTTTCCTTGGACAGCAGAGACCAAACAGTCAGCCTCCCATCTATACAGGAGAGAGACGGCCTACATCCTAAAGTTGGAGGCAGATGGACGGAACCTGGAAGAGGAAATTCAAAAGAGAGAGGGCCTCCTCAAAGAGAAGCTGAGGAGAGCAAAGGAAGAGCTTAGGAGGATTCAAAGAGAGAAGGAGCTTGTCGAGGCAGAGGGGAGAAGAGACAGAGAAGCAGAGAGGACCCATGAGCGAAAGGGGGCTGAAGAGAAAGCTTTCAGAGTTGCAGTCAGGCCAGGTGACAGGGTCTTCGGTGGGGCGCAGTCAGAAGAGGCCACTATCCCCAAGCCTGGCATCACCCTCCATCCCCAAGAGCTGGCTATGAGAAAACTCAAGAAGGAGCGGCTGGTGGCCACCAACAGCAAAATTCGAGACCACATACCCATGGAGTGTTTAACCTCTTATTCAGAGCTGGCCCAAAAACCTAGCCCTTCTTCCTCTGCCCTCCCAGACCAAGATTCTGATGACCACCTGCCCACAGAGGTGCTGGACTTGCAGGCTGCCAGCTCTGTGGAGCAGGGGGGGCTCAGACAGTGCAGCTTCTGCAGACGTAAGTTCCTCTGCACCAGGCTTGAGAAGCACATGAGTGTCTGTGGCAAGAGCCAAGGCTCCAAGAGGAAAGTGTTTGACTCCAGCAGGGCCAGAGCTAGGGGCACAGAACTGGAACAGTACCAGCAGTGGAATTGCTCAGAGAGGCCTCAGGTAATGTGCAGTCCCTTTGCCTCCCTCAATCCATATCTCCTGCTCACATCCCTTACATCTCAATATCTAATTCTGATTGAGATGTGAGCGCCTTCATGTGTACACAGGGCTAAGGGACACAATCCAGCTGTTGCCTCTGAAAGGTTCTTGTCAAATGGACAAATAGATCCATTTAAAATCTAATAGATGGGGGGCGGGGGTCCTAACTGACTTGTCTTTGTAACATGTCGAGGGTGTACTCCTGGAGAAAGCTCCCTCCTTGCTGTAGTCAGGATGCAGACTGGGTCTGCTGCAGAAAAGCTCTGTGAAAGCTTTAAAGGGTCTGCAAGGAACTGACGGAAAGTCCAGGTAATAACACAGGCCATTAAAACAAAGGCAGTAGAAACATGCAGCTTTGTTCCTGCTCCAGTTCCCTTATCCTACTGCTTGCTTTTCTGGTTGTTCTCAAGCTCTTTCTAAGTATCAATGTCTGCATCAGTATTTCCTTCAAATCCTCCTTGGTGCTGGTCTTTTTGATCCCCTTTGCGTGACTCCGCTTCTCAGGGCGGGTTTTACATCAGCAGGGAATGCCCAGGGAGGGGTGACCTGAGTTGGACTGTGAGCATAAGATTGAGAACAGAGGCTGCCGGTAGTGCCAGTTGCTCTGACTGCCTTTCCCTTCTGCAGAATGAGCCACCCAGAAGAAACAACTGGAGGCAGAAGCATGAGGTTTTCATCCAGACCCTGCACCAGGCCCGCCAGGTGCAGCAAGTCCTCTCCAAGGGAGGGAAGGTGTCTGACCTGCCCCCGTTGCCTGCCATCGAAAACCCGGACTATGTTGCCTGCCCATACTGCGGACGCCGATTTGCTCCCCAGGCAGCTGAGAGACACATTCCCATATGCAAAACCATCAAGAATAGGCCTCCACCCCCACAGCGGAGGAAGCGCTGGTGAGACAGTGTCTAACCATATCTGCTGCCATGATTTCCTGCTTGTTTTCTGCCAGGTTTCCAGCCACAGACACTTGTGCTTTCCCTAGTCTCAACATCGGCTGCGAGTGTTGAGCTTGTATGTACAGCAAATAAACAGCTTGGGATGGACAAACAGAACACTAGAACTCGTGTGCTTTGACCTGTGCCCTGGGTTGCCCCATGCGGGATTTCCCCCTGGGGGCTGCTTCTCCCATCCAATGAGCTCAACATGGAGTCTCAGTGTAGGTGTGAAGCTGTTGCTCTTCAGCCAGCTAAGCAGGGAAGAAAGGCTGTTGCTACAGGCTGTCAGCAGGACAGCAGAGAGGAACAAACCAGCTATCAGGAAGGGGGCTGTTCTTCAGAATCATACTTTGCCTGTATGTTAGCGAGGCTTGGGCTTTTTTTTTTTTGCTTTTTTTTAACCAGTAGTGCCTGATGCAAAGAGAGCTGCTCTCCTTTAGTTCATCAGCGGCTACAGACTCAGATGTTTGTTTTTTTTCCTTCTCCAAAAGCAAAGAGTAGTGCTGGTCGTGAGAAGAAGAGCTGGGCCAAACAGAGCATGTGCCTCTTATTTGCTTTACTGGTCTATTGGTGCAGATGTTCGCCCCTGAACATGCCAACAGTGACAGCAGTTCTGGCTGGTGCAGCATTCTTAATGTAGCAACCTACAAAGCACATGAGGGGTTCCTTTTTTTTCTTTTCCCCATAGAAAGGACCTACATTTTTCAAAACTATTCAGCATTTAAACAAGGCATTTGGAAAAGTCAGAGGGAGGGGAGGAAGCTATGTAAGTGGTTAACTTTTTTCAGCACATGGACTGCTGTGTTCTTCCATCCTTGGTGTCTGCGCTAGATGACAGGATCCAGAGCTGCTGCTTAGTAATTCGTGCTCTGTCCTACTCGTTGTAGCACTGTTCCATTGAATAATGAAAGCTGTGTAGGTAGGTTTATTCCACACTTGTTCTGCAGCAGCCCGAGAGTTTATGTAGATGCTTTTCTAGAATGCTGGTGACAATCCTGAGGCTACAGCTGAAGACCCGTAACAGTACCATTTAGAAATAGAGCGTGACATTGCTTGAATTAGAAAAGGAGAACTGGAAGGAGTATTATGACATGCTTCCTCAACACAAGAAGCTCAGGATCAGACATTCATGGGGTTAGAGAAGCTAGAAGTAGCAGACCCTTCCTGTTTGAGTCCGTATGTTGATTCATGTGCACAGAACAGCAGAGATACTCCAAATCAGCCCTTGAGGCAACAGAACAACCATCCCATCGTGTCACTTACCATGTACAATAGCTGGGATTCAGAGCTGGGAAAGGGCGGAAGAAGAAATACTTAACTAAAGAATAATACCACTCGAGATCAAAAATAAGTCATGAATAAACTCAGACTGGAAATTAGGTTCCTATCCAGGAGAGGCGTGATGTCACTGAAAAACCTTCCAAATAGATTAACACAGGCAAGGAACCTACATTGTTTCAAGGCAGACTTGGAGAAGATCATGGAAGTGAGCATATGTCAGGAGTTAGAAATTAAGACTCGTGATACAGAGTGTTTGTTCCTGAGTGTATCACTTCCAGAAGCCGAGAAGGAATTTCCTTCCCACGGCAACCTTCCCTCAACTCCTAACTTGGCTTCTGATTATTTTTATTTTTTTATTTTTTATTTCCATCCAGAATGTTTAAGAACTGCTACAGCTAAAAAAAGCCAAACACCCTCTGCTCCCAGAGAGCATGTTAAGGAACTCCACATCAGAAAACCTGGTAGCTGTTTCACTCGTATGTTCAGGGTTAAATCAACAATTAGATTTAACAGAAAAAAACCTGGAGTTTTTCTGCAGGCCAAGTTGCTAGGGTCCTCTAAAACACAGGGCTTGTAATCTTCCTTGAGTCATCTGCTTATTTTCATCTTAGTTGATGCAATGGTAGTGAGTTATGACAAAAATATACCCCTTCTTTTGCTTTTTTCTCAAGATGTAAGGTAGTTTTGATGATTTTGGACACATGCTAAAGGTCTTTGTTACACAACTCTTAAAGCTGTTACACACTGTTAAAGGGTCTTTTGGGGGAAACAGGTGTCCTAGAGAACCTTTTAGAGAATCATCTGCTTCTAATTGGTGACAGTTCCTGCACATTTCCAAGTCAGTTATTTTTCCAGATTCTGATTTTTAATATATTAGACTAGTTCTTTGTGTAAAAGTTGTTTTAAATAGTCACAGAGTGGTTTGTGTTCTCAAAGTAAGAATGACTACTTTGTATGAGAAAGTTGCAACAGGAAGCAAACAGGGAACAAAAAAATTCCAGCAGTTCCTTCTGCAAGTCCTTCAGTAACGTAGCAGCAGTTCATGGGAACCCAGAGAAAGATAAAAAGCGACTAGAGTAAACTGGACTCGGCAGAAGCCAAATATGAAGAAATACTCCAGCCTTCAAGGGGTGGACCAGACTCCTGAAAGAAGCTGGAGAGCTTCTCCCCTACAGATACGTGGGCAGAAATCCCAGTCCCTTGGCACACCCTAGAAAAGAAGGAAGGTCCCAGAAAGGGTCAGTGCTGCACTGTGCCAGCCAGGTATAAGAGCATACAAGCCTAGAGGGGAGAGAAAAAACAGACTCGAAACAAGGGAAAATAATTTGTGCTATCCAAATTGATCAGACAAGCAAGACCAATGCTCTAACTTCAGAGCTTCGAAATACAGTACACCAAGAGGTGACAAGAGGTAGGAAAGCGATAAACCGGAAGCTTTATGCCAGGCTCCTTGAATTAATGAAAGGTGTACCTCAATTAAACAAAGAGTAGTTCAGAAATTCAGTACCACTGCCTGTCCTGTAATATTAACTCCAGTTCCCTTGCAACATGTTTCATTGACTGTGTTTGGTGGACCCTGAAAGTCAGCAGAGTGTAAACAGTGACAGGGGTAGCTACACACAGAAAAACTTCTGATACTGTAAAATCAATCCACCCCTTGGGGACTTCTCTTAAGTGGCAGGCAAACACCTAATGCTGAGACTGAAACTGTAGATTAAACAAAAGTTACTGACATTAAATCACCAGGCTTCATTTTTTATCTTTGTTTCAGAGCTAACCATGGGCAGTTCACCCCTCTTTGCTGAGTGGGTGTTTCAGGTCAAGACAGACAGCAGCACCCAGACAGTCTCCAATAACTGGTTTAAAACTTAGCAACAGTTTAGCCAAAGCATCAGGCTCAGCACTGAGATTTACCTTGCTTCTTTGCTATCATGGTTAGTGTTACCCTGACACTGCTCAAGCTGTTACTCCCACTGGCTCAGCTTCCTCTTCTGCTACTGTAGTATAATCCCCCTCTCAGAGAAGTGCTGCATTTTCAGTATCTAGATCTCTGGTGATTTTAAGTCTTTAACCCAGCTCTGCCTCTCAAGACATTTCACAATTTACTAAAAACCCGGAGAAAAAGTAGGAAGTGACAGGCATTAAGTGCAGTGTGCAGGAACAGCTGGCTGAGCAGGTGTCAGGCAGGTTCTCCCTTCCGTAGGCCTTAATGCTCAGTAGAAACTGGTCTGAGAGAAACAGGTAGTTCTTCCCTTTGAGCCTCTCTCTTCCCGTTACTCATTTCCCACTTGGCACTCCAACTGTTGAAATAAACACACACACAAAAGCCCCCTGACGTCACTATGAGGAGATGCAGCAGCAAGAGAAGAGAGTTGTTTCGTTGTTTGTTTGTTGTTTTTGTTTTTTTAATGAAGGGACACAGAACCTGACTTTTTTTCCCATAGCAAAGGACCTGCAAGCCCCTTGGCTCTCCTTCTATAAGCAAAAATATTAATCAAACAACAGAATACCATGAAGCCAGCTGACTATACACATATTTCCCCTTCCTCTCTTGGAGGAAAAAAAAAAAAAAGAGGACTCCAAACCCAGGAGAATGAATTTAAACATTTATTTAAACAGAAACTCCAAACCACTCCACCCTTTAACCTTTCAAAAAAAGACAACGACAAACTAGTTTTCAGCCAGAGTGTCAGAGCAGGCATAAGTTGTGTTCCACTATAACAACTCAGTAGCAATACTAGCAGGAGACCAACACATACGGAGCTAGCACTGCAAGAAGGGGAGAAGTAAAAAGGGTTTGAAATTGCTCGAAGGCACTTCTGCCCACTTGCCCTTCCGTTTTCAGCCCAAGACGAAGGTGCTGGCTTTAAACTGCTTTTTTTTGGTTGCATAGCTGGCTGGTGTGAAATCTGTGGTCTGTAACAGGCACAACCCGGATAGCGTGAATCCTCTAAGGCACATATGAGATTGTGGAGCACAGGGCATACTCTGTCTAGGACCCTAATCCTCCACTAGATCCAAGGGGAATCCAGTCTGTGCACCTAGCTTCCCAACTGCAGAGCATTGAGGAATGAGGATAGCAGTGCACTGCAGGAGAGCGACTCCCATCAGCTGGGTGCTTGCTAATTGGACATGGCTCAGGCTCAACTCTTCACTCCTCAAAGGCACTGCCACAATGTGACCAACTCAATCATTTCTAACCACAACAACAACCCTCAAGCCGGGCCCCTAACCTGAGAACTGGCTCCAACGCACACGGCGGAAAGGAGAGCAGAGTCACAAGGGCAACCAAGCGACATGGCCACGTCAGGGTGCCTGATGCTCACCACCTCCCAGGAGGGCTGTCCTCCCAGCCTTCCTTTGGTAACGATGGACAATCCTTGCCCTTGACGCTGCACTGGAGAGACTGCACTTGATTCAGCTCCTAGATACTAGCAATAGGCACCAAAGAAGTCTTTAAGGAGCATAAGTTACGAGCAGAATGGTTTGGCATCCACCTCTAGAGACAAATGGGGAGTGCTGGCTCCCCCAGAGCAGTGTCTCAAAAGAAGTAGTCCAGGAGAGGCGATAGGATATTCAACTCCAACAGACCTAAGGCAATTGTAGTGACATGCCATCCATGGGGATGGTTTAAGCCTAATGAAATCACAACCCCACTCTCACAGCAAAGATGAGAGGGACTCAAGACTCCTTAGAGGCTTCATGTAAGGCAGGGGAGGCTAGCTGCTCCCAGGGATCCTACCAATCTCAAAAGCTTAGTTCAAAGTCAGTTTGCTAATAAATTTAAGGGGAATAAAATTAACCTCATTTTCTAACAGGAAATGAGGAAATCTTGAGCATCAGACCATGTCTCTTCCCATCTCCAATTTTCTTGGGAAAGCCTCTCACTTCTAGAAAGACGGTGAATTCCGGACAGAGACTTGATCATTCATGGTCATTGGGGAAAGCTGCATCCTGTGACCACGGCATTAATGACCTATTCTGGGTAGGAAACTGCATTCCAGCTTCATCAAAACACTGAGTGGAAAAACACTGATTCTTCCCACACCCACACAGAGTGTGGGCACCAGGGGCTGAGTAGAACAGAAGCCAAGCAGGGAGCAGCTACGGGCTTATGCCAAAAAGCTCTGGCACCCAAACCAAGCCGAACAGCTGGAGCACGAAATGGGTGACTTAGTCTGAGGCCCAGACGCTTGTCACCTGGTTGGGAAGCAGGTGGTCTGAAACTGGGAACTAGAGATCCCATCTCAGACAGTCCCCACTACTGCTATTGGAAACACCACCTGATTCACTCATGTCAGTGCATTGCCTGGAAGTTGGAAAGCTCTAGGCACCCAGAATAAAGCCTTTAAACTCTGTCTATAGTAGGCCTGTGGACACAGCTATATGGCCAGAAGCTGTGCCTCGAGGCCAGGGACATGCTGTCTGCCATTATCTCCCAAACAGGAAGATCTCCACTGCCTCCAGAATGAGACATTCTCTACTCCCTCTGCCCCTAAGCAGAGGGGAGCAGCCTCACCGGCTGGGCTTTACCATGTGGTAGGGAGAGGATCCTAGTCCTTCACCCCTCTGAAGTGAAGGTGGCGAGTCTTAGGGTTCAGCCAGCTTCAGTACAAAACACATCTCCTCCTCTCATCTAGAGATGCAGTGATGAACACTGGGGTCCCAAAGGCAGCTCCCAGGAAGCAGTGAAACAATGAAAGGGCCACAAGCCGCTACTGGAGCCATCGCCGTAATGGGGCCGTTCTGCCTCACATGCAGAATTGACAGATAAGGTACAAAGAGGAGCTGCTGCTGCTTCCATCACTGAGCTGGCCTAGAGCTCAGGGGCCCTTTCCCTCTCAAACTCACTCCTAGTTCATATCAAACGTACATGGGTGCTGCTCTGGAGCCTCCGGCCTCGCTCCTTGTCTGCGAGTGACCTGAAGCCAGGAAAGCCGCTCTCTGCATTCGGTTAGTGTGCTGTGAAGTTAGATGGATCCCAGTGGGCTCAGGAGACTAGAGGCTGGAGCGGCACGAGTCCGTTCCCAGGAGACACCAGGAATCTGAATCCAAGTCAGGTTTCGGATCCACTTCCATCTCCTCTTTGGCTGTTTGTGTTCCTTTGGAATGAACCTCCACCTGTCGAAACACACAGCAGTTATCCAAACAGCTCTAGGTGTAGCTGCAAAGAAGCCTGGAGCCACATAAGGCAGTTCCTGTTCTCCACAACCATTTGGGACTCTCTGTGGCATCTGACTGCCCACACCTTCTCACCAGGAGAAATAAAGGGGAATCCCAGGTCCCTCAAGGACTGGGCTGTCCTCACAGGAAACTGTTGTCTTGGTTTCATTCCTGTTGCTACTACCAGAGCCTGCATCAGCAGCTCAAACAAGAGACAGGCACCATGCTCAGTGCCCCCATTCTGCTCCAAGAGAGACATCTGTTAAAAGCTGCTTGTTTCTGCACAGCCTCCACAATCTATGCAGGAGTCTGAATCAGTGTAGTGAGCCCTGAGCGTGGATGTGCACCCAGGTGATGGGTCCTCACCTGCTGCATTGCCTCTGTCCCCCTGCAGAACCGCTGGAGTTGGGCACTCAGACGAACAGTTTCCTGCTGCAGCTTCTTCTGATCATCCAGACACTGTAAAACCAGGCCTCGGAGGTGCGTCACCTCCATTTGCAGAGCACTGCACATACAGCCCGCAACAGGAGATGCGGCTTTCCCTTCACCACATGGCAGGGTTGGACTCAGGCAAGTAGGCTGCAGAGACATGGAGGGAAGCCAGACCAGGTTTGAGTGCAAGGCCAGGAGTTGTATATCCCAAAAGAAGAAACCATGCACAGAATGCGTCACCCTAGCTTGTTTCCAGGCTTCCCAAACTTCTAGCAGCCAAGGTCAGCAAGCTACTAGTCATTAAGTCTTCAGTACAAAGCCACTAACTTTGTCCTTTTTTCTGGGAAAGCTGCTCCTGTCCTACCATCACCAAAATCCATCTGCTTTACCCCCCCCCTTTCTCTAAACCTGGGATCTGTGCCTCCTCTTGAGACAGAAAACTCCTGGAATAAGGTATTCTCACAGGTTGTAATTTCTCAGTGATTTCCTTTATCAGTTCTTCTTCCTATCTGACAGCAATTTCTGCTTTCTAAACTTCTATCTTCTGCTACGTTTCTGGGCCCCAGGCTTCCCTTTTTTCCCCCTCAATTGCATTAACCACATTTTTCCACAGAACTTATCTCATTATTTTCAATCTGACCAAGCCCCAGCTTTGTGTTCTAGATTCCTGTGAACTGTTCTCTTTGCAGCACCATCTCTGATTATCAACAGCCCTCTTTTCCTCATCCGGATGAATTAGGCCAATCCAACACCCTCTTCTCAGCTCTCCCCATAATCCAAACATTGCCATTTATGGTCCCCAAGAGCTTTTGGCCAAGCATTCACTTGCATAACATTACCCGGGGTTCTGTTTTGGGCTTGTTTAATCCAACAGGTTCCTCAGAAGCCACTTTGAGTCCTTGAAGTTTCTGGTAAGGGAGAGTCTCCTTCTCGGGCTCTGAAGATGCCATGCTCAGAGGAAAGGGGCTGTCAGGCATGGGGATGAATTCAGCGTTCTCCAACTCCTGGATACACAAAAGCAGCACCGTCAGTCCTGCCTGCCTTCTGCAGCTGATGACTTCCCCTCAACCAATGCACCAACACCCTCTTGTGGTAAAAAAGGCAGCGAGGCCTAAAGGGCTTCCCACGCAGCACAACTCTGAGAACCTTTCGGAGAATCCCTTAAAGGTGGAAGGGGCCACTCGCTTTTCCCCAACCTAGATCCCCATTTTAAGGCATTTCTGAGACATCATATTACCTTCCGCAGCCAGCCAGGGCAGGAGCTGCTGTCAGCACTGTTGCCTCCCTTAGCTTCTGTGGTGCTGATCCAGCCCCCCAACTCACGATCTGCTTCCATGGTTCCCCGAAAGCCTCCACTGGGATTGGGAGTCTCCGCTTCCTGTTCATTATCCTCTTCCTCTCCTCCTCCAGTTGTGCAGCTCTGAGCCACTACCAAACAAGAATGAAAATTTTATACTTTCCCCACTTCTGCTATTTCTGTTGCCAAGCCCCAGCTGGAGCAGAGAAGATACAGAAATTTGGGCTGTATGGCCACAGTGAGAGCACATGCTAGCAGCTTCTCTCTCAACGGCTTATCTCCTAACATTCCCTGCAGGGCTCCCCAAAAGGGCTTGTGTGCAGCAGTCTTTTGCAGCTTCATGGCCCCAGCCCTCCCACAGGTCCAAGAAACTGGACTCATCTTTCCAGCAGCTGCCCCATGGCCGCCCTTCCCTTATCAGCTGCCATCAGTGAATTCCTCTCAGCTTTTCCTCGTCAAATTGAAGTTCCTCAACTACAAAAGCCTCACTGCATCCATGTTCGTCTTCCTCTGTTTCAGTTCTTTCCCAGCTTTGCGACATCCCTTCCAATGCACATCACCAACTAGATTTCCTCCCTCTGAGCTCTTCTGTGAGGCCTCTCAAACACAGAGAAACCATGCTGCAGGACCAAACTGCATCCACTCAAACTAACAACTGAACAGACTTAAGCCACAGCTCCCCTGGACAGGTTACTCACCAGTACCAATGGACAGGCCACTGCTGTTGGATCGGATTGTTTTAGAGTTCAACACCTTCTCTGCAAGAGAACCATACTTTCAGTTAAGAGTGCCACACGGAAACCAAGACAACTCCTACAACAGCACACAACAAAGCCAATGTTGCAGGCCTAGAGCTCAGAGCAGCTTGCCACATTCCTCCACAGCAAGCTGGCCTGTTCCCAGGCAGGATTTATAGTCTAGGCCCTGGCAAGCAATACATCATCACAACCAAGATCCCAAAATTTCATCCTAAACTTACACTCACCAACAATGATGATGGTGTGCCAGCCACGGCATGACAGGTCTGGAACATGATGCAACGATCCAAATATTGGCCGAGGCCACGAGGTACAAATATCTGAGCCATGAGCTCTCTCAGTTGATGTCATTGCCAGGCGCCCATTCCCACCATTACCCCAGGCAAAGATATGGTTGTCTGAGGAAAGAGAGATTCAGGAGCTTCAGTTCACTCCCTCCCTCTTGGCCCATAATTACTACAAGGATCATAGCCTCTCTGCTACAACTGGTAACCCAAAGTATCTAATCCACCAGTTCCATTTTGCCAGTGGGAGAACAAACTGGTAATGAATCTACAGGCAGCCCCCAAGCAGGCACTCCACAGCCCCAGGGCCGGTAAATGTTTGGTGCTGCACTGGGACAATTAACAGGGCCAGACAGCCCCAGTCTAGAAGGATTTCTTTATTTCAGTGCAGTGCTGCAGGGGTGGCATAGAAAATGCTCAGTAGGAGCCCATTAACCACGCTGCAGATCTAGTTCAAAGGAACCCACCACAACTTTGCAAAGACCCACTCACCGTCAGTAGCAGCTATGGTGAATTCATCTCCACATGAAACCCTGATCACCTGCTTACCCCCCAAGGGGCCTCCCAGCAGGTTAATTCCCAGGTGCTTCTTATAGTCCCCAACACCAAGCTGTCCACACTTGTTGGAGCCGAAGGTCAGCAGGCGTCCTCGCTCTAAGAGGAGGAATGAGGAGACAGTCACAGCAAGGGCCCAACTCTGGAAGCAGCCATGCATGCAGAGAACTAGCAGCAACAGCCCACGACCAGGAAGGACTCTGCTGAGAAGCCAGCCAGGCTGGGAGGGGACAGTGACAGCCAAGAGGAATGGCTTCACCCTGGAAACATCTCCCTATCTCCCTCTCCCGTTGCTCCCCTTTTCTGATGCCAGGGGCTGGGACTCCTCACAGCCCTCTAAATGGTGTCACTTGGGCAAAGCCTAACTCAGTCATAAACAATTCCTCTGCTATCCCAGAGTATAATTCTTCCCCAACCTTTTTTTTTTTTTTTTTCTTTTAAAAAAGGGAAGACTAACCCAGAACCTGATGTTGCTGCTTCAGCAGGCCAGGAGGGAACACTGCTGAGGAACAGGATTCCTGGAGCAGGCATGAGCTCTGCTATCAGGAGTACAACTCTCAATGTCAAAGGCCAGGCTGAAAGGGCAAAGCTGATGCAAAGTCATCCAGCAACCAGTATTCACTTCTTGATAGATAGGGCTCACCATCAATGGAAGCTGTATGTGTCTTCCCTGGAGAAATGGTACGGATCTTGTAGAAGGACAGCTGCTTGGCCAAAGTAAGGGAAGTGGCGTATGGCACCTCACAGTATGTCTGAGAAAAGACAAGCGGATAAGCACTGAGTGGAAAAACACACATTTATCAGCTAAGATCTACTCAAGCAGGTCTTGGCAGACCACAACGTTAACCTAGACAGTCCCAATATAGGTACGGTAAAGAACTGCCAGAATCCATGTCACTGGCCAAGTCACCCTGGAGCAGCTCACTATCAGTTTCACTACCACAGATCTGACATAAGCCCATAGGGCAGACAGGAAACTGAGGAACAAATTGCTGCTTCCCACCATCCCAGTATCCGTTGTCTTGGATTGGAACTAACAAATTGGCACAAAGCTAGTGAACACTTTGTCACTGTCACAGGACCTCCATTTCCCCATATACTGCTGACTGCTGGGAGCTGGAGCCAGGGGCCCAAATGGACTTACATCATGGTTGATTATCCCTGATGTGCACTGATTCAGGCCCAGCTTGTTGAACTCGTTGAGTCCACATGCCAACACTTTGCCTGTCTGGGTGAGCAGGAAAGTCCCATCACAGCCACAGTGAACAGACACAATGTTTAAGGTCTTCGGAACATCCACCTATGTGGAAGAAATATATCCCAAGAAAATCAAAATCCCAACACCTACTACATAGAAGCTGGCACACAGAAAACATACGGGGTTAGAGCAGTGGTTCAGCTAGTCTGGGCACTGACAATACTCAATGCAGCCATTTTGAATGAAGGTGGAAGAATATTGCAAAGTCTACAGCATACTGAAACTCTGGTCACAATGCAGAAATTCAAGGCATTCTAGACCTTGTGTGCAGACACTGGTGAGCCGGCACAGGAACCAGAAACGCGGTTCAGAGGTATCCTGGCCAGCTGGGGTCTACAAGCACCAGGCCCAGTTAGCCAAGCAGGGCTGGGTATGTGCTGTGTGGGTGTCTACTCTGATCACAGATACTTGGCTTCCAGGCACATCCTTTTTGGTTTCTAACCCCCAATGGGTTAGGTTGCTTCAATTACCCCTAGCACTGTACTTCAAAAGGGTTTTACTTTCAACTCATTTTTAACTCATTATGTTGAAGACTCCCAGTTGTTTGCAATGCTGCGAGTTTCCTCTACAGACCCGACATATACAATTTGGTATTTCCTACTATGATTTCTACAAGATTAAGTTTGGCATTTCCAGTTCCAGCTTGCAGATCAGAACAATGAAGCTCTAAGTCACGATGCTGTCTGGTTTGGGAGCAGCATGTCCCTCTGCCATAATCTCTATGGACAAATGAAGCAAAATAAAATGAGGAAGTAAAGCTAAAACCCTTGGCAAACTCTGTGATACCTCAGAAAAAACACTGGAGCCTCAGACAGTTAATATTTCCAAACAGCAACTAATTTGCATTTATGTCCATAAAGATTTTGAGAAGTAGTCACAGCCCTACCTTCTGAGGGGTGTAGTGATCTTCTTCTGAATCCAAGCCCAAGCGCCCTGCATCAGTGAAAACACTGCAGTTAGAAAGCGTTAGGTGCCCACCCCTAAGAAATGGTATTGTCTCTCCATAGTCCCAAAGGAATTTCCCTACAGAACTAAAAACCTGCTCCCCTACATGCATCATTGCCTGCCAATCCTCGAGGTAATCCAACCCCACTCACAGAACAACTGTCCTACCCACAAAGAAGCCAAGCGACACCCTAGAGCTTCCCAGAGTGAAGTCCCAAGGGCTCAGTCCCCAGTTCACCATTCTTACAAGGAAAGAAAGCCAGAAAGAAACGAAGTTCTTTGTCCCCAGGACATAGCAGACAGCCCTCACCCAGGCCCTGCATTACACACCTGCACCAAGCTGCTCTCTGGAGCAGACAGGTCCCAGTGCCTTTAGGTTCCCAGGAGACTCTACCTACCATACTCGCCACAGCCCCATGTGTAGACTTCTCTGTTTCTGGTCAGCACTGCCACGTGGTTATCTCCACACGAGACCTGCTCCACAGGGTTGGTGAGAAAGAAATCCAGCTGCAGTGGCTCAAGCACTTCAGAGCCATAAGCCTTGTCAACGCCAATGCATCCATAATAGTCTGAGCCAAAGGCATACACCTGGCCCTCATCTGAAGGACACAAGCGAAACTCGGTCAGCACACAAACCTGGTATTAGGCAACATATTAACCTCTTAGGACACGGCCATAGCAACCTCTTTTCTGTAATCCCACTCCTCTTTAGTGCAGAAGAATGTAATCAGGAGAACATGGAGTCCTCTCTTGTTCACATTAAGATGGATGACCTAACACCACAACTTGCAGCTATTTCAGGCTGCCAATGTCAAAAAATCCTGGGTTGAAGCTGACGCTTTCTTTAACAGGAACACATAAATTGATCCTGTGGCTCCCTAAGTCACTCCCCTCCAGCACACTGAGGCTCTGAACTTATCTCTATCAAACCTCTGCTTTTCCAGCACTGACAAAATAAGCTGGAAATTACCTTGTTGAGAATTATGTTTTCATGGGTAAAGCAAGATTCAAATTCTTCCATAATAGACACCACCACAGTTAACACATCTTTAAAAGTATGAGCAGTGATAGAACTAGAGACAGCTACCAGGTCTCAAGCTTTCTGAATTAAATAGCAAATCTCAGATACACATCTTCCTTTATCATTTGGTGACTCTTTCCCCACACAGTCCAACAAGAGCTTCAAACACATTTACATTCTTGACTTCAGGCTCCTCTGTCTTTCATGCAGGCATGTATGGAGGCAACACATGCACTAGTAAGAGCAGGGAGTCTGCACAGCCCCAAGGAGCTGTGCTCAACATCCAGCTTCATCACCAAAAAGGAGCGCACCCTTAGCAAAACACTTAGCCTTCTTGGGAGTCAGTATCTTCCTCTGTATAATAAAGCTGATCTATCTCCACTACCGCACCTAATATCCCCCAAACTGAAAGGTGAGTAACATACAAGACTTTCTCCTTTATAGAATCATAGAATCTTCATGGTTGGAAAGGACCTTTGAGATCACCGAGTCCAACCAAACAACCTATAATCTCTGCCACTAGAGCATGCCCTGAAGTGCCACATCTAGACGTTTCTTAACGTCTCTTAATGTTTCTTTAGGTACAAAGCTGCTCTGCTAATC